>NC_081854.1:45641805-45950492 GCF_963259705.1 Myotis daubentonii | reverse complement strand
GGATTATAGTATGAATTAAGTTACTAGTAAAATTAATTGGGAATAAGCTTTTTATATTTTTAAGAGTTCAATATACAAATGAAATTTGCCTTTTCATATTTGTGGCAAGTGGTTGTTTTTTTTCCTAATTTTTATCTTTTAACTTCATAAGTTTGATTTTTTTCACTGTGTAGAGGAATTTTAAAATTTTATGTGTTCAAATTTATGGCTTTTGAGTTTTGTGTTATATTTGAAAGTCTTACTCCACTCTAAAATAATTTAAAGATAGATAAAAATCTAATTTTCACATTTCTAATAAAGTTTATATATATAATATATGCGTGTAATATAATATATTTATATTGTAAATATTTATAGTGTTTGTACTATATATTGTATTTGTAAATTTTATATGTATATATTTATATAGACTCGAGTCCAGCTAAGGACTAAAGAATAGTATAATGACTTTATTTTCCAAATGGCTTATCAGTCATAACAATACCATTTATAGAATCTTTCTAGTATATAATTGATTAGAAAAGACAACTTTACCATGTATTAAATCACCACATAGAGTTGGGTTTGTTTACTTTTTTCAGAAAGCTTTTTCATTGGTATGAATGTTTATTTATGTATCTAGATCTTTAGAAAAATATAATGTAAAATTATAGTTCTGAAGATACCTTTGAGCTCATCACTCTGCTTTTGAAAATAATCTTAATCTTATTAAGGATTTGTTTAAGTCTGCAGAAACTAGCTGAGAGTAATAAAAATTAATACTGTTGAGTTACACAGTACCCTGTAAAGCTAGACTGAGGACAGCCAAGAATCAATGAAATAATTTAGAAATTTACAGTGAGATTAATAGCATTTTAGAAGGTAGAAGAGACCTTAAAAGTCCCATACCAATCATTGAGAAGATACTACTTTTAAAAAATACATAAGAGAGGATGGGAGAAGGGGAGAGAGATAGAAACATCAATGATGAGAGAGAATCATTGATTGGCTGCCTCTTGCAACCCCACACTGGGAATCGAGCCTGCAGCCCAGACATGTCCCCTGACTGGGAATTGGACCATGACCTCCTGGTTCATAAGTCACGCCAGCCAGGCAAGAAGATATTACTTTAATACAAATCATTCTAGCTTTGGGTTCATTAATATTTGACCTATAGCTTTATAAGTTGTTTCTTTTCCGATTCTGTATTTTCAGTGTTAGTATATCTAAATGAATCTGTAGCCCTTTAAGCTGTTGAAATTATCTTACTGATCATTTGAGATGCTGCAGTGATAGGCCTTATATTTTTAAAGCCAGGTATGTACTAAAATTAAAATTTTACCTCAAACTGCAGTACATTGCTAACTATAATCAATATTTTAGAGAGACAGGGTAAAGAGCAATAGGAAGGAAATGGGGGGAGCCACATGTACAGTAGACTGACTTTTATAGCCTGACACCAGGGAGAAGGACTTATATCCTGAGACACAGGGGCCTCTGGATCTTTGGAGAGATACTGATACATATACAGAGATGTGCATCTTTCTTTAAGAAATCAAATTATTATTATTTTGATTGGTTTTGTACTTATGCACACACAGTTGAGAAACAGTTATAGTTTTACAAATGTTAGAATTTGTCCTTTTTTAAAAAAATACAGGAAACTAAAGATGATAAAATCAATTTTATTTTTCAGGCTAAGAAATGATCATTAAATCCATTATTTCTTAAACACCCACCATATAGGATGGTGTAACTTTTTAAGTGAAGCTTTACTTTGGAATAGTTTGTTTTTAAGACCACAGGAAGAAGTGTTGGTGCTGACAATAAGTGATTTGAATCACTGCTTGGCAATAATAGCATGGTGAAATGTGTCTTTCTGTGTTTTGTTTATAGCACATCTTCATTACCTCCACTAGACTGGCCTTTACCTACTCATTTTGGACAATGTGAACTGAAAATAGAAGTGCAACCTAAAACTCATCATCGAGCCCATTATGAAACTGAAGGTAGCCGAGGAGCAGTAAAAGCATCTACTGGCGGACACCCTGTTGTGAAGGTATGCAAATACCATACATCTGTTAATGATGGAGTCTATTCAGTTAGGTACTACTGAGCCTGGAGAGAGAAAATTCAAAACCAAAAAGCCTCTGTTGAGGTTTTATGTCCTTGTTGATATGGCAGCACTTCCACATTGAGGTTTTTTTTTTGGTGTGTTTTATTTTTGCTGGGCTAAAAGATATTCCTCCTGGATCGACTCTGCACCTGGGGAAACTCTAGGGAAGAATTACTTTTAAAGAAATATTATTTATTACAGCAATTTAGAAAATCAAATGAAAAAAAAAATCACCAGAGTCTACTACTAGTTATTTTTGTGTATTTTCCCAATTCCTTCTCCATATCTGTTTATGTAGTTTCATTAACTATTTTTATTTATTTATCTTAGTTGTTGAGAGTATTACAGATGTCCCCCATTTCCCCCCCTTTACCTTCCTCCACCTGGCTCCTTTCCCACCCCAGGCCGTCACTGCACTATTGTCTGTGTCTGTGAACTATGCAAGTGATGATATTTTATATGATATTGTTATGTGTGCATTTTCAGTTTGAAGCAATTTATAGCATGGAAATTTAATTTTGTATTTTTAGTATCCCTATAATGTGTTGTCATGATTCTAATATATTGGAACCCCTTCCCCCTAAGTCATTTAGTAGAACTGATAATAGAACTACTCTTATTGAAGCTGTTCTAGTCTGTCCTATAGTGTCCTTTGGGCTTTAACCCTCCAGATTTAGTTAAATTAAGCAGGCACAGACCTTTGCTATGGAAACAATACAGAAACATAACAAACAACTTGGCTTACTTTCTTTTATGAAGCAGAGGGTGGCCTGAAAAGAAGTATACTGATACTAGATGAATGTTTTTAAAGAGTAGTGTTAATATTAACAAGAATTTGTTTACTGCCTGTAACATAATGCTCCTCTGAAAATGGGATGGGATGATAATCTAACTTATTTCATGTTCTTTTAAAATTCCCAAGATGCAAAGGAGAAGCCCCATTTTTCTTATGCAATAGTATGTACACTTGGAATAGATGTTGGCCAAAATATATGTTATGAAATGTATTCCCTTTGAAATTTTATATGCATGATTACCTTCCCCTATTACTGGCTCATTTTACTATCGAAGTATAAAGGATAAGTGGCTTATGTCTTTACCAAGCAGGCATTAATGTGAGTCATCTAATATGACTAGGATACTTTGGTATATAGCACTTACTGGTACGTTATGTGATATTTGGGTAACTTAATAGATAGCAATAAAATTTTTTATTTGTGTTCTTTATTTTAGATGTAACTACTTCATTTTGTACACCTACTTTAGTGGCTATAATTCTTATTTAAATAGTTCTATTGGCTAACCTCATGAGTTATTTTGCTCCAACTAGTTGTACTCTTATTCCAAAATTCATTCATTCAATCAACAATGATTGAATGCCTGTAATGTGGTAGGTACTAGGCTCTGTAGATGACTGGGTGGATACTGTCCCCTTCACAGTACTTAGAGGCAAGTGGTAAAATTATTGATATTTCTTTTTCTACTAAACAGTTGGTTCCATAGAATAATTTGTCCAATTTAGGATTAAATAAGAAAGAGCAAGAAAAAGCAGGTATAGCAGAAAGGAGTGGATAATCACGTGTTAACCATCAGTTTGGGGTAGTTTCCTGATCTTTCTTAACTTCAGATACTTCATCTGTAAATTGGAAAAAATGACATATACGCCACAGGAGTTTTAGGGTTAAATGAATAATTTAGTTAAAACAGTATATCACTACTTTCTACCTTCACCTTTTCACCTCTATAGAATTGTGGATAAATTTCCTTCTGCTTTGTCACTTATACATCTGCCTCCATACAAACCAAAAGAGAAAAATGGATTAAGTTAACTTGTGTGAATATGCACATATATCCCCTCACTCTTGCCATTTCATCTTTAGTTATTTTTTTTAAAATATATTTTATTGATTTTTTACAGAGAGGAAGGGAGAGAGACAGAGAGCTAGAAACATCGACGAGAGAGAAACATCAATCAGCTGCCTCCTGCACATCTCCCACTGGGGATGTGCCCGCAACCCAGGTACATGCCCCTGACCGGAATCGAACCTGGGACTCTCCAGTCCGCAGGCCAACGCTCTATCCACTGAGCCAAACCGGTTTCGGCTCATCCTTAGATATTGACTTATTTATACTTTATTTTGTACTGTTTCTTTCTGGAATATTTTCCATTTAATTAAAACTTTAATATTTATTAACTTACACCAAAATATATATAAAGAAATTACAACAGAAAATATTGATAGATTTCTTGACCATATAAACATAGAAAACTGTAACTTCCAGTTAAATATAGTAGGTTGAACACGTGTTTTTCTTTATTAGGAAGGGGGTCAACCTTCCTAATGCTGCGACCCTTTAATACAGTTCCTCATGTTGTGGTGACCCCCCCAACCATAAAATTATTTTCGTTGCTACTTCATACTGTAATTTTGCTACTGTTATGAATCGTCATGTAAATATCTGATATGCAGGATGTATTTAGGCGACCCCTGTGAAAGGGTCGTTCGACCCCCAAAGGGGTCGCGACCCACAGGTTGAGAACTGCTGCACTAGAGGCCTGGTGCACAAAATTCATGCACGAGTAGGGTCCCTAGGCCTGGCTGGTGATCAGGGCCTATCTGGGCCTTCCAGCTGCGGCTGGGGCCTTCCTTTGTTCTGTGCCGCCCCCTGGTGGTCAGCATACATCATAGCGAGCGATCGAGCTCCCATGGGAACACTGCGTATTAGCCTTGCAAATCATCATAGGGCATTTGAATTTAGTTCTAAGTGTGGAAAGAAGCCACCTGATAGTTCTGAGCAGGGGCTTGAAAATATTCGGTTAATATAAGTTTGTTCTGGCTCCTGGACAAAGAATAGGCTGTAGGGGAGCAAAAGTAAAAACAGGGAGAGCACGTATAAGGCTATTGCAATGGTCCAGGCTTTAATTGCTTCTCTATAAATGTTACAGGACTGAAAACCATCCCAGGTAAATTATATTATCTGATAATAGGCAAAAGTCTTCATGTCCTTTCCTGGGTAGCAGAGGATACATCAATAAATTATGATGTTGCTCAGTTACAAACTCCACTATAAAGCCAGGGATGGGCCAGCAGTAAAGGAGTAAAGCATTCATCTGAAGGACCACATAATAGAAAAAAAACTTGTTACTCACACTTGAAACTCTGATTGATTCCATACTTAGAATCATGAATGCAGATCAATAGCTAATTGTTTATCACTAACTACATGCTAGACACTGTACTAGGCACTCTATATTTTTATCACATATTTGGATATTTTCTAAACCATAGTACAAAAACAGAAGAGAATTTTCTTTTTCTTTGGCGAAGAGAATTTTTTTTAAAGGTTATTAGGGAGCTCATAAAATCTCAGGCTTGGAAGCTACATGGCCTGGAACACTGTCCACACACCTACGCAGTATTGCTGTAGTGAAAACATCACTGACACTGTGATTTGACCACAACTTGTACTGACAGTGCTTGGGGCTGGGCACCAGATACTCCACCTAAGTACTGCCTTGAAAAGCTGATACCTCCTCCATTATGCTTACTGAAAAATAGACTTTATGCAAGCCATATTTTATGATGTTCCCTTTCTGGTTTAATGGATTAAACAGCTCCAGAGAAAAATCTTTCTCCTAGAAGCATTTGGGGCCAAAAATAGGAGTGGTGAGAGATCTCTCTGAAGCATCTAAGACCTCTACCAAGTACAAGGAAGCTGCCATCTCAAAGCAGAGGAATCAGACTAAAGCTGCAATAAAGCCCAGCAAAAGCTTAAGACGGTGATCTGACAAAATAAATAGCATGCCACCCTGTCCGGTGTGCTCAGTGGCTAGAGCATTGCCCCATGCACTGAAGGGTCACGGGTTCAATTCCTAGTCAAAGGCATGTACCTGGGTTGCAGGTTCGATCCTGGCCCAGGTCAGAACACATACAGGAAGCAACCAATTGCTGTGTGTCTCTCCCATCAGTGTTTCTCCTTTCTCCCTCCCTTCCTTCCACTCTCTGAAAATCAATGGAAAAAATATCCTCGGGTGAGGATTAACAACAACAACAAAAATTGGAAAATGGAACTTCGTTATGACCCATCGATTCCACTTCTGGGAATATATCCAAAGTCCATAAAACTAATTCGAAAGAATATATGCATCCCTATGTTCATTGCAGCATTATTTACAACTAGGGGCCCAGTGCACGAATTCGTGCACCTTGAAAGGAACTGTGGGCGATGAGGCTGTGGTGGGCACAGGGGCAGGTCTCAGCTCAACCTCCGTGCCCCCAACCAGCCCCTCCCACTGCAGCTCCTGGTCCCTTCTCTGCCGGCAGCCCCACTCCTGCTGCTGCTGCTCTCACATGCTGATGGCACCGGCCACACTTGCACCTGCTGACAGCATGGAGCAATTGGGGCCAGCACCGGCAGTGGGTGCAAGTGGCGGTTGCCAGCCCTGATCGCCCCTCAGGGCTTCTCCACCTCCCCCTGCTCCTGAGGGGCAATCGGGGCTGTCAGCCACCACTTGCACTTGCTGATGACACCGAACGATCAGGGCCGGTACTGGGCACTGGCTGCAGGTGCAAGTGGCGGCTCTGGCACCGGCAGCAGGTGTGATCAGGGCCGGCAGCAGGTGCGAATGCCAGGCAGGACTGCGGTGCACAGGAGCAAAGAATTTTCAGTAACCATCAGAGGCTCGCCCCGATGACAGTGACCGACGCCCACCTTGGTCTGGCACCCCCACTCACCTGCTCCACCATCCCGCCACGGCTGACGCCCACATGTTCCACACACGCCCCCTGGTGTTAGCACACGTCATAGCACTGGTTGTTTGGTTGTTCTGCTGTTCAGTCTATTTGCATATTAGGGTTTTATATATATACTAGAGGCCCGGTGCACAAAAATTTGTGCACTGAGGGGGGAGGGGGGGTCCCTCAGCCCGGCCTGTGCCCTCTCGCAGTCTGGGACCCCTCGGGAGATAACGACCTGCTGGCTTAGGCCTGCTCCCGGGTGGCAGAGGGCAGGCCAAATCCCTAGGTGCAGCCCCTGGTCGGGCTCAGATCAGGACCGATTGGGGAGTTGGGGCGCCGCCCCCTGTCATGCACAGAGCAGGGCGATCGGGAGGTTGTGATACCACACTCAGTCACGCTCAGGTAGGGCCGATTGGGGGGTTGGGGCACCGTCCCCTATCACACTCAAGACAGGGTCGATGGGGAGGTTGCAGTGCCACCCCCTGTCACGCACAGAGCAGGGCCAATCAGGGGGTTGGGGCGCTGCCCCCTGTCACTCACAGAGCAGGGCCCATCAGGGGGGTTGGGGCTCTGTACCCTGTCACACACAAAGCAGGGCCAATCAGGGGGTTGAGGCGCTGCCCTCTATCACCCACAGAGCAGGGCCGATCAGGGGGTTGGGGCGCCGCCACTGTCACACTCAGGGCAGGGCCAATGGGGAGGTTATGGCTCTACCCTGTCACACACAGAGCAGGGCCAATCAGGGGGTTGGGGCGCCGCACCCTGTCACACACAGAGCCGCAGGGTGATCAGGGGGTTGGGGAGCTCCCCCCTATCAGGCACAGAGCAGGGCTGATCAGGGGGTTGGGGCGCCTTCCCCTGTCAAGAACAGAGCAGGGTGGATAGGGAGGTTGTAGCCCCGCCCCCTGTCACACACAGAGCCACAGGGCGATCAGGGGGTTTGGGCTCTGCCCCCTGTCACGCTGATCCCGGTGCCGGGAGCCCTCGCGGCTTCGCTGATCCCGGTGCTGGGAGGCATATTACCCTTTTACTATATAGGGTAGAGGCCTGGTGCACGGGTGGGTGCAGGCTGGTTTGCCCTGAAGGGTGTCCTGGATCAGGGTGGGGGTCCCCACTGGGGTGCCTGGCCGGTCTGGGTGAGGGGCTGAGGGCTGTTTTCAGGCTGGGGGTCACTGAAGCTCCCAACCGCTCCTTTTTTTCTTTTTTATTCTGGGCCAGCTTTAGCTTTGAGGCTTGGCTTCAGCTCTTAGGCCTCCGCTGCTGAAAGTAGGTTTCTGGCCTTTGCTTACAATGTTGCGATCCTGCTGGCTGAAGCCCGGCGGACTAAAGTAGGTTTCTGGGTTTTGTTTAGCTTCTATATTTGTTACATAGTTGCTTAGAGTTGCAGATCAGAAGCCTGCAGTGGCAGGCGGGGAACGTTGGAGTCCTCCGTCACTGAAGCAAGCAAGCCTCATGTTAGTTTCAAGCTGCCTGGCTGCCGGCCGCCATCTTGGTTGGCAGTTAATTTGCATATCGCCCTGATTAGCCAATGGGAAGGGTAGCGGTCGTACGCCAATTACCATATTTCTCTTTTATTAGATAGGATAGAGAGAGAGAGAGAGAGAAAGAGAGAGATGCACACACACTAGAGGCCTAGTGCACGAAATTTGTGCACTGGTGTGGGGGGGGTCCCCTCAGCCCAGCCTGTGCCCTCTTGCAGTCCAGGAGCCCTCAGGGGATGTCCAACTGATGGTTTAGGCCCACTCCCCGTCAGACATCCGTAGTGCTGCCGCAGAGGTGGGAGAGACTCCTGCCATGGCAGCTGCACTCACCAGCCATGAGCCTGGCTTCTGGCTGAGCGGTGCTCCCCCTGTGGGAGCACACTGACCACCAGGGGACAGCTCCTGTGTTGAGTGTCTGCCCCCTTGTGGTCAGTGCGCATCATAGCGACCAGTCATTCTGCCTTTTGGTCAATTTGCATATTAGCCTTTTATTATATAGGAAGATAGCCAAGATTTGAAAATAGCCCGTGTCCATCAGTAGACGAGTGGATAAAAAAGCTGTGGTACATTTACATAATGGAATACTACTCGGCTATAAACAAAGAAGGGAATCTTCCTTTTGTGACAGCATGAATGGACCTGGAGAGCATTATGCTAAGTGAAATAAGCCGTCAGAGAAAGACAAACACCATATAATTTTACTCATCTGAGGAATCTAATGGACAAAATAAACTAACAAAATTTTAAAAAACACACCATGATACCTTTGTAATATATTCCAGAATTTTATAATTCTTAAACTACTTCCAAAATTTTGAAGGTTGTTCACTTACTACTTTTTTATTTAATTTATTTTTTATTTTGAGAAGTACATTTATTAAAGCTGGGGACAATGAAACAAGGAACGGCTTAGGCTAGAAGAAGCAACAGGAGAGAGCCTAGGTGGGGCTGCTTTGGCTCAGTACAGATTTTATAGGAAAGAGATGAGCTAGGTGGAGGTGCTTTGGCTCACTGGAAAGTCAAAGAAAAGAGGGCCTTGGAGACAGGTTCAGGGGATCAGCCTGGGACCTCCTCATTGCTCCCCTGGTTGCAAGTCTCATGGGGACCCTTAGAGTTTAAGAGAGGCTGGCCTGAGAGGGAAGAAAGGTGTGGGCCTGCTCCTGGGAGGGAGATCACACCCACTTACTAATTTTGAAAATGTTGTCTTTAAAAAAAAATATTTCATATATCAATAATATATGATACCAAAATTATATACATATGTATATATATGATAAAGATATAAAGATTTACTGGTGTAAGCTTATTGTAAAATGCATGGATAATAAATTGGGTGTTTTTTCTGTGTTTTTTTCTTCCTGATTAGCTGCTGGGCTATAGTGAAAAGCCGATAAATCTACAGATGTTTATTGGAACAGCAGATGATCGATATTTACGACCTCATGCATTTTACCAGGTGCATCGAATCACTGGGAAGACAGTTGCTACTGCAAGCCAGGAGATAATAATTGCCAGCACAAAGGTTCTGGAAATTCCACTTCTTCCTGAAAACAATATGTCAGCCAGGTATTTAGAAGCACCCCCAAATGGATAGCTTTTTCTTTTCCTCAAACAACTTTTGAAAAAAAAATACCTTTTTTCTTTTTTATTGTACAAAAATGAAATATTTGTTGTTCTAAATTACTGAATAACATTATGTAAATAATCATAGTACATTTGCTAAGGTTGGTAGCATATTTGCAGAAAGAAACTTCAGTTCAGCAGAAATTTATGAACCCATGGTAGTACCTGCCAAGCAGTATACTAGGTGGTAGAGATAAAAATATTTTAACTTTTTTCAAGTAGGTCATAGACTAATAGGGTAAACAATGAATAAACAATTGTGGTACAATTATGATCGTTATGTTTCTTTTAAGAAAAATTTTGACTACCTTTAGGTGGCCAGCTTCCAAATGAGTAGGCAATAGAGTTTTGTTCAAGTGTATTACTTAGGATTATATATAGCTGCCTGTTATGAAAACCCAAAATCAGTGGCTAAAACAGGTTTTGTTTTGTTTCCCCTAATAGAAATATACACACAGGCATTTTAGGGCTAGCACAGTGGCTTCATAAGTCATTGGGTTTCCAAGCTCCTGTTTTTTCTTCCCTGCATTTTTAGTATGTTTTTTTTTCTTTTTTTAATATGTTTTTATTGATTTTAGAGAGAGAGGAAAGGAGATGGAGAGAGAGATAGAAACATCAATGTTGAGAGAAACATTGATTGGCTGCCCCCTGCACACCCCTTACTGGGGATTGAGCCAGCAACCCATGCATGTGCCCTGACCAGGAATTGAGCCGTGACCTCCTGGTTCATAGGTCAGTGGTCAACCACTGAGCCACACCGGCCAGGCTGTTTCTTTTCTTTTTTATCTTATTTGTATTTATGTTGTAAAATGCCATATTCTTTTTAAACAATAGAGCATAAATAAATATATTAAAGAAAACACAAATTCTCACAAAATTAGGAAAGTCTCACATAACTAATAGTGTGTGTGTGTGTGGGGGGAATCAGAAAACTAGGGTCTGAACATATCTGCCTCTTCCTCTTTCTATCTACTAGCACATGTAACAGAGCTGGTGGTCATGATTTCATGTCCCTTTTCCAACAGACCTGGCATATACTGCCTGCCTGGATCACACTATAAAGGACAAAGTTGCAGAAATACAATCGTTAATAGTAACGAGCAGCTAGTCCCCTCACCCTATTTTGCCAGATGCATACCGGAAACTTCTCTGGCCATTTTATGTACTCTGGACTGTTAGATTGGGAAACAAGAATTCTATGGAAACCAAGGCTTCTAGCAACTTTGTATGTGTCCACGAAACGATTGAGTAAAGAGCATCAAGGAAGTTACCAAACCTAAGAAACCTTTTCCATGTACTTAGATAACAAGGTAGCTAATGCTAAATGAGCTTGTTTTACCCAAGAACTAATTAATATGATAAGCTATAGTAATTGAATGTAATATAGTTTCACATAGTGGGAGGTAAAATTTTGTGAGTGATAAGACTATTCATTGTTCAAAATTATTTATGCATAAGTGAATTATAAGTGTATGTTAAATGTCTCTACTGTTCTCTAAACAATAAATGGGAAAAGATTGGTAGATATTCCCCTTGTTTTGCCTACTATCCCTCAGGCTTTGTCATTTCAATTCTAATCTCTCTTGGATGTATAAGACCCTTTATTTAAAACCAGTTCACTAACTGATAAATCATAGAGCCACCACCCTATAAGATACTTTAAATATAGCATATCAGTACTCATTGCCTTACCCTACTCATAACTCCTTCCTGTTTTTAAAACTAGATGAATATGGATGTGGCAGAGTTACATTCTGATCTAAAATATAGTTTTAGTTGTAAACAGACTTTAGTAGTTATAGTTATTTTCATTCTGATATATGTAGTTTTTTGTTGGTTGGTTTTTTTCTCTTGTCTGGTATTTCTTGGCCAGAGTTTTAAGATTGTCCTTTCTGATTCTCTTATTCCACATTTTCTATTAGAAGCTTAGCTTTCTACTAAAATACCTTCCTTCAAAATTAATAAAATGTATACTCTCTGGTGTTTCCCCCTAAAGACTCATTTTGGCATGTTAACATTAATAATCACTACTTGACACAATTTGATCAATACTGCTTTGAACTAAAGTGCAGTTGTTTGATATTAATTAAATATTTATTTTCAAAAGTATTTTCTTTTTTAGAAATTTTTTTTCTGAAGATGAAAATATTCATCCTTTTTGGGATTCTTTCTTGTGTTTTACTGGTTCTTATCTTGATAACCTGGTTCTGTAATATACATTGTCCTTCAAAGCAACCTCTGTGGCCTTTTGGCAGTGCACATTAGAATTGGAACTTTTGGTAGATACAGTAAGATGATTAATAACAGTAAATGCCATAAGAGAGAGTAAACATGAACTAGAATATTGACCATTAGTTATCCGTTTGCTAAATTCTTCCAATATATGAGTAACAAAGATATGTTGTAGGTACTGTTGTTTCCTACCATAGTTACGTATTAAACACACCATACTTAGTAATAAATTTTGGCCCTAACCAGTTTGGTTCAGTGGATAGAGCGTTGACCTGCGGACTCAAGGGTCCCAGGTTCGAATCTGGTCAAGGGCATGTACCTTGGTTGTGGGCACATACCCAGTATGGAGTGTGCAGGAGGCAGCTGGTCGATGTTTCTCTCTCATTGATGTTTCTGGCTCTCTGTCCCTCTCCATTCCTCTCTGTAAAAAATCAATAAAATATATTTTTAAAAAATAATAGATAAATTTTGAAGGTAATGAATGTTAGATCTTAAATGCCAAAACTAATTTTGTGTGTGCCTTCTTTAGAAATATGTAATATAGTTTAGAAATGACAGAAACTTAAAATTTAGAAACTTTAGAAATATGTAATATAGTTAGAAATGCAAGAATCTTAGCCTGATGGATTGTCTTATTAATAAGCATATATATATATATATATATATATATATCCTATCTAATAAAAGAGAAACATGGTAATTGGCGTACGACCGCTACCCTTCCCATTGGCTAATCAGGGCAATATGCAAATTAACTGTCAGCCAAGATGGCGGCCGGCAGCCAGGCAGCTTGAAACTAACATGAGGCTTGCTTGCTTCAGTGACGGAGGACTCCAATGTTCCCCGCCTGCAGTTTAAAAAACATTGTAACAAATATAGAAGGTAAACAAACCCCCAGAAACCTGCAGCCAGCAGGATCGCAACATTGTAAGCAAAGGCCAGAAACCTACTTTCAGCAGCAGAGGCCTAAGAGCTGGAGCCAAGCCTCAAAGATAAAGATGGCCCAGAATGAAAAGAAAAAATGAAAAAAAGGAGCGGTTGGGAGCTTCAGTCACCTGCCAGCCTGAAAACAGCCCTCAGCCCCTCACCCAGGCTGGCCAGGCACCCCAGTGGGGACCCCCACCCTGAAGGGTGTGTGACCAGCTGCAAACAGCCATCATCCCCTCATACAGGCTGGCCAGGCACCCCAGTGGGGACTCCCACCCTGATCCAGGACACCCTTCAGGGCAAACCAGCCGGCACCCACCCGTGCACCAGGCCTCTACCCTATATAGTAAAAGGGTAATATGCCTCCCAGCACCGGGATCAGCGAAGCCGCGAGGCCTCCCGGCACCGGGATCAGCGTGACAGGGGGCAGCGCCCAAACCCCCTGATCGCCCTGTGGCTCTGTGTGTGACAGGGTGCGGCGCCCCAAACCCCCCCACCCCACACACACACACGGGCCCTGCTCTGTGTGTGACGGGGTAGAGCCATAACCTCCCCATCGGCCCTGCCCTGAGTGTGAGAGTGGCGGCACCCCAACCCCTGATCAGCCCTGCTCTGTGCGTGACAGGGGGCTGCGCCCCAACCCCCCTGATGGGCCCTGCTCTGTGAGTGACAGGGGGAAATGCCCCAACCCCCTGATTGGCCCTGCTCTGTGCATGACAGGGGGTGGCACTGCAACCTCCCCATTGACCCTGCCTTGAGTGTGACAGGGGATGGTGCCCCAACCCCCCAATCGGCCCTACCCTGAGCGTGACTGAGGGTGGAATCACAATCTCCTGATCGCCCTGCTCTGTGTATGACACGGGGCTGCACCCCAACTCCCCAATCGGCCCTGCTCTGGGCCCGACCAGGGGCTGCACCTAGGGATTGGGCCTGCCCTCTGCCACCCGGGAGCAGGCCTAAGCCAGCAGGTCGTTATCTCCCGAGGGGTCCCAGACTGCGAGAGGGCACAGGCCGGGCTGAGGGGCCCCCCACCTCCCTGAGAGCACAAATTTTTGTGCACCGGGCCTCTAGTATATATATAAAAGACTAATATGCTAAGTGCCTGACTGTCCAACTGCTTGCTATGACATGCACTGATCACCAGGGGTCAGACACTCAACGCAGGAGCTGCTGTGACATACACTGGCCATTTACAGAGAAACAGCACCATGGCCCTGGCGCCCACTAGGCAACACTCGGCTTCCCCCAAGTGGGGCACAGGCCCCTGCGCACCAAATCGCAGCTGATGCTACCGAGACCCCATGGCGCAAAATGCAGTCCACAGCCCAGCCCAGCCCAGAAACGGTCACTGTGGGCACCGGGTAATTACGTCATGTAGCAACGCCCAGCTTTCTCTCCCTAGTGACGACTAGCCTCCTTGGAGTTTCTTCAGCCCAGGAACACAACTTGCTTTATAGGCCAGGTGGAAACATTTTACACTTTAACCAAATGTCTGTGATGCGTTTTCCTGTGCCTCATCTCATTTGATCCACACAGAAATCCTGGAGTAGGTAGAAAGGAGACTTGGTGGAATCCTATTTTCTTTTCATTAGCCGGAAAATGGAGATTTAGAAAGCTTAGAAACTTGACCCAACTGAAAAGAAGAAAGAAATGGTGGACCTTGAAAATGACTTCAGGTTTTCTCACTGTGGAGAATATAGTCAAACACTGCTGTAGTTAAATATTTTACCCTTTGTTCTCCCTGTGTGATCTACAATAATCTGCTTCCTGTTGATATTTACTGCTGTGTTGCTGATAATTACCTGAAAGAGAAGTTGGGGTGCTTCACTGGGCTGGAAAAAGTTCAGCTACATCAGAAAGCAGGTCTAATTAAGCAAGTTTATTCTACATATATAAAAGGCTAAGTTGATTTGCGAATGCGCAATACATAGAAAGCTCTTGCTGGCACCAATCGCACACGTGTGTTTCAATCTGGCATTGTCGATTGTGAATTTGGTTGACATTTCTATTATAAAGAAAGGACGAATAGTGATATTAAAATATTTCTTCTAATTAATTTCCTTTCAATGTGCACAAATCTGTGCACCATGCCTCTGGTATCACTATAAAAATCTATGCTGTTAATGAGATTTGTTGTCTGACAAGTGAATCTTTTCTGGTATAATTACATATATAGGAGTAAAAAGTCTTTTTATTTTGTGTTTCACTTACCTAGTTCTGTAAAACAAACCACCCCCCAAATTTAATGGCTTTAAGTAGTAACTTTATTTATTTATTTATTTATTTATTTATTTATTTATTTATTTTTGTGATCCTCACATGAGGATATTTTTTCCATTGCTTTTCAGAGAGAGTTGAAGTGGGTAGGGGGAGGGAGATATATCTACTGGTTGCCTCCCGTATGCGCCCTGACTGGGGGCGGGAATTGAACCTGCATAGGCCAACACTAACCATTCTCAACCTTCTGGCCCTTTAAATACAGTTCCTCGTGTTGTGACCCAACCATAAGATTATTTTCATTTCTACTTCATAACTGTAATGTTGCTACTGTTATGAATCGTAATGTAAATATCTGATATGCAGGATGGTCTTAGGCGACCCCTGTGAAAGGGTTGTTTGACCGCCAAAGGGGTCACGACCCACAGGTTGAGAACCACTGCTCTAACCACTAAGCACACCAGCCAGGACATAATAATTATTTTTTTCATCATTCTTTGGGTTGTCTACACTCAGCCAGTTCATTCATATGGTGTTGGCTAGGATCACTCATGCACCTGAATCCAGCTGGTAACTAACTCAGCTGGGTTTGGAACATCCAAGATGACTGGAATAAAGATTATCTTGGCCATTCTGTCCTGCTATCTGGACTTCATCATGGTGGCTTAGGGCTCCAAGAGGAAGTTATAAGGCTTCTTAAGTGCTAGGCTTATAACTTATTTGGCATCACTTGGCCACATTCTGTAAGGCCAGCTCTCAAGGACAGGAGACATAGGAACTCTAGGAGGAGGGCATGCAAGTACAGGAATGGGAAGGAATTATTGACAGCCATATTTACAGACAATCTATTATACTTACTATTACATTTTGTCATACAAAAACATTTTTTAAAAATTTCCATTTATCTCTCCTTTACCCTCTTCTACCTCTTCTAACCCACCTTTCCCTCTCATAATCATCATACTATTGTCTGTGTCTATGAGGGTGTTTTGTTTTGTTTTTTGCTTAATCCCTTTACCTTTTTCAAACATTTTTTATTTTAGGTAGTGATAGTTATTCCCTGCCAAATTAATAATGGCTATCTAGTTGAGTTGTTTAGAACCACTAATTATCAGTCAGCAAGTAAAATTTTTCTATTTTTTCTCCCTAGTATTGACTGTGCAGGTATTTTGAAACTCCGCAATTCAGATATAGAACTTCGAAAAGGAGAAACTGATATTGGCAGAAAGAATACTAGAGTACGACTTGTGTTTCGTGTACACATCCCACAGCCCAATGGAAAAGTCCTTTCTCTGCAGACAGCTTCTATACCTGTTGAGTGCTGTAAGTGAGCTTTGTGATGATGTTTAAAATTTTGTTTACAATAGGTCATTTTCTGTTTTGCTTATAATGTGATGTTTGGATAAAAAGTGTAAACTGAGGCACAGAGTCTGGATAGCTGATGTGATCTTCTTATGAAAATAAGCTACATGGTTAGGGGAGGAGTAATGATCTTGAAGTTAGAAAATGATTTCATGTTATAATTTGACCCTAGGTAGTTGTGTGACCATAGATAAATTCTCTTGACTACAATTTCCTGTTTTAAAAAAATTTTTTATTGATTGATTTTTAGAGAATGAGGAAGGGAGTAGGAGAGAGAGATCGATTTGTTGTTCTACTTATTTATGCAGTCATTGGTTGATTCTCTTATATGCCCTGACTGGGGATCAAACCCACAACCTTGGAGTATCTGGACGATGCTCTAATCAACTGACCTACCCAGCCAGGGCTTGACCACAGTTTTCTTATCTATAAATGAGGCAGTTGGGCTTGATGACACCTGAGGACAAATCATGAAGCTATGATTCTGATACTAAGTATTACTTGGCCATCTTTGTTTAATTAAAATGTCAGCCTTTATGTTGGAAGATGCCTGTCTCTGTGAGCTGACACCTCAGCTAAATAAGAACTGACAGGATTTTGTTTCTTGTGGGTATTTTTTTTTTACCATAAATTTAATTACAATATCAAATTGAGAAAGTAAATGCTTTTCCCTCTGATTTATAAAGACAAGATATGAAATAAGGCCCTAAAACATGGTATCTACTCAAGCCCCAAAGAACTGGGGACCTCTGGCAGGTTAGCTAGTAGCACTGAAATATTGAGACTGCTGTATAGACCTTTCTGGCATAGTCTTAGAAGTGTTTTAATTTCATGTCTTACTTTTGTGTAGGAGGAAACAGGCACAAGTATCTCAACTACTCATCCAAGGTTATTTGTTTATAGGTGACAGAGCTGTCCCTAGAGCACAAGTTTTCTTAATACTCTTTCAGTTATACCATTTTATTTCTGTTAACCACATCTTAATTTGGGATTACATCTACTTAATTACCTTTTTGTACCTCCATTTGCTGAATTGGAGTAATACTTTATCATTTCCCTATTGACTGTGGGAATCACTGAATAAATCCATGGTAATAGAAATCACTGTAAAAGTAATTCTTGTATTAATTTTTAATAGAAAATACAAGTACATGGTATAACATTCAGAAAGAATAAAAGAATATAGAGTGAAAAGCAAATTTCTAAGTCAACTAGTTCTTCATAAAAGCAACTATCATTGCCAGCTTTTTTATTATCCTGCCATAATATTCTGTGCCCATATAAGCACATATATTTAGTAAAACAGTTTAAATAAGTTCTAGGGTAGTTTGAGTTTTTGAGATGCAAGTTCCTCTGAAATTTTCTATTTTTATTCTAGTTTATTAAATTAATATATGATTATTGTTGAGAATATAGAAAATGTAGAATAATACAAAGAGTAGTGTTAAAATCTTTTGTAATATCACTTGCCCAAGATAGTCGCTATTAACTATTTTTGGGGTTTTCTTTTTTTGTTTATACCTTGTACATATATACAATATTTTTATTTATTTATTTAAATATACTTTTATTGATTTCAGAGAGGAAGGGAGAGGGAGAGAGTCAGAAATATCAATGATGAGAGAGAATCACTGATCGGCTGCCAACTGTACACCTCACACTGGGGATAGAGCCAGCAACCCAGGCATGTGCCCCTGACCAGAATCAAACCCAGGACCCTCATTCCGCAGGCCAGGACTATATATAATATTTTTAGTTGGGCTTACCTGATACAGTTTTATAACTTGTTTTGATATTTTCACTTATAATGGGCATTTTTTCATATTGCTAAATATTCAAAAATACAATTTTTAACGTGTAGAATTTTTTATTATGACGATAAAAATTTTTGTTACTTTTGATACCATTGTAATTTAACCTAGTTATGAATAACTAGAAAGGAGCAAAAGGAAGGCCAAATATATCATTTATGCAGTTCTGCTAGGAAGTTGCATGTTAACACTCCCTAGGGTGCCACCAGTCTGTTCCCTGCAGATCATTGGAGGAGGAACTGGACAGGGGAAGAATAGAGGCCTGCCCAATAAAATCTGGGTGAAATAAGAAAGGTACTTACCTATCAGTCACACCTGGGAACTGGTCATTGGCCACTGCGAGCAAGGGAAGATTTAAGATATTTAACTCCCTAAACAAAGGAGTTTGAGCTCTTGCGTTTTTGGGACTCCTGGGAACGTTGTTATTGGGGGCATGCACTCTTGGCTCCCCTGAATTTGCCCTCAAAGCTCACGGCCATGTGAACCCCACACAATGGATTGCAACTAGCCTGGCGCTGTGCCCGACCCAATTCCAACATGGAAAGGAAACTTTGGACACAGGCTTTGCTTTTAGCTCTACCAAATCCCAAACTGCACATCATCTAGGACTGGATTGAGGGAAATGGGACTTTGTGGGTTTTCTTGTATTTGTTTTTTCTTTCTTTTTTTAACTCCCTTCTAATAACTAGATTCCCAACACAATGACAGATTTTATCTATTTATTTATTTAGTTAGTTAGTTAATCCTTGCCTGAGGATATTTTTCCATTGATTTTTTTTTTTTTTTAGGGAGAGTGGAAGACAGAGAGAAAGGGAGAGAGAAACATAGATCGATGTGAGAGAAACACATCGATTGGTTGCCTCCTGCACAAGCCCCAACCAGGGCCGGGGCTGGGAAGGAGCCTGCAACCAAGGGATGTGCCCTTGACCGGAATGGAACCCGGGAGGCCGACGCTCTATCCACTGAGACAAACCGGCTAGGGTGGGAAATGGGGCTTTGAAAACCCAAGGATATAATTTCACACAAATAAAAATCACTCATCCTTCTGTGCAAGTCTCAGAAAATTCTTTTTCTTGAGATATCATAAGGACCTCACCCAGACACTCAGTGGGGAAAGAGATACTTCACTTTCATCGTTAACAACTTTGAATGTACCTATGATGGCCAATTTCTACCATAAATGTCCAAAATTTTAATTAGTCCAGTCCCTCGGCCAGTCAGTGCTTGTTTTCATACCTCTTCTCTGTGAGCTATTTGGAACTTAAGTAGGGACATAAGTATTTTCTGAGATCTAGGTTGATGCTTCCCAAGTGGTAGTTAATCCTAAATCCCAGACCCATCCCCTATGAAAGAATATATTTTAACATTCGTTGAATGGAGCAGGGTTCCCAATTTGCATAACCTTTTGTGGCTTGGTATTAGGAGATGTAAGCCAGAGTGAACTGGGAATGCCTGCTTCCTAAAGGATTTCAAGTTTAAATTTCTTTAAAATGTTACTCTAGTTAAACAAAACACAGTTGACCCTCAAAGCCACCAGTAGCTAGGACTAAAAGTAGATCTGTTTTCCAAGTGTGAAGAAGAGAGTGTAATCCACTTTTTTTGTTGTTTGCTTTAATCCAGAAAGAAACCAAAGTTATGTAGGCATTTGGCAAGAAGAAATCTTTAGAGAACCTAAGCAATCAAAAGATGTATAATCTATAGCTTGAAGTGAAGGGAGGGAGGGGCCAAAAATAGGACCTTCAGAAAATATAGCTACTTGGAATTAATCAGTATCAGAGAAAGGTGGCACCAAGGTCATTGTTTATAAATAAAGTTGTTAATTTAAATAATGATTTTATCACATGATCTCACTCATAGAGAATCTAATTAACAAACTGATGAACAGAGTGGATCCAGAAACATGGAAGCATGGAACAGAGCCTTGGAGGGAAGGCGGAGGAGGGTGGATGGGTGGGAGGTAATCAACCAAAGATCTTGTATTCATATATGCATAACCCATGGACACAGACATTGGGGTGGTGAGGGTGGGGGGTCGGGGGGGTGTAGAGGGTCAATGGGGGGAAAGAGGGACATACATAATACTTTCAACAATAAAGATAAATAAATAAATAATTCTAAGGCATTATGAAAAACTTGTTCATTTTCCCTGAGAATGGAAAGTGTTACTGCATTATAGAAACATTTACATTCATTTTTTTAAATTCACTATTAAAATGTGTACTTCATGTATGCCTCAGTTATTTAGTTATTGAGAAGATTGTCCAAATTGGAATTCATGTCTCGATGATCTAGATATTTTCTTGATGAAAGGGCTACTTGGTGTTTGTCTTTTAGAAACATGTCCTCTTTTTTTTTTTTAATATATTTTTATTGATTTCAGAAAGGAAGGGAGAGGGAGAAAGAGAGATAGAAACATAAATGATGAGAGAGAATCATTGATTGGCTGCCTCCTTCAACTCGGGCAGGTGCCCTTGACCGGAATCGAACCCGGGACCTTTCAGTCTACAGGCCGATGCTCTATCCACTGAGCTAAACTGGCGAGGGCAAAACATGTCTTTTTTTAATTGTGCAACATAAATACACATCTTTGGATTTAATTTGTCTTTTATAATTATATTAGATTTATCTATTTTAATAGTTATAGGGAAGAAATGTATTAAAAACAAGCTAAAAAGAGAAAAGTTGGATGAGATGAATGTATTGAAGTCATATGAAGTTGTAGGCATTAATTTCTCTATGAGTTGGTTTCTATAAAGTTGGAATTTTAGAAAGTCATTTAGAAATCACATAAACCTAATGAATCTATTTTGCTTTCTAAATAATGTAGGTTTGTGGGTTTTTTTGGTGGATATTGCTACCATTGTCTTGAGTTATAAGAGCCCAGGGCTTGCTTCTCTCTATTTTCATTTTTTGCTTGAATTTGACATTTATGTATGAAAAATTGTAAACTAATATTTTGCTTCTTCTCAACTCTTAAAACAGCCCAGCGGTCTGCTCAGGAACTTCCTCATATTGAGAAGTACAGTATCAACAGTTGTTCTGTAAATGGAGGTCATGAAATGATTGTGACTGGATCTAATTTTCTTCCAGAATCGAAAATCATTTTTCTTGAAAAAGGACAAGGTAAATAATATAAGATTTGAGTTGATTGACCTCAGACTGAGAGGCAAAAGGGTGAAATGAATTACTCATATGTTTCACTGACATTAAACACAAAATAGTTTTTTTAAAGCTACAGGTATCATTTTATGCAGATTTTATTGTAAATCAAATGTTTATTAAATTTTCATATAAATGTTAAGTTTTTCTTTAAGGATGTTTCAAAAGTAGAAGAATGCCCCAGTAGTTTTACTCCTAGTTATATATATATATATACTCAAGAGAATTGAAAGCATATGTCACACAGAAATTTGGACATAAATGCTTATAGCAGCATTATTCATAATAGCCAAAAAATGGAAACAACCCAAGTGCTCATCAACTTACAAATGGATAAACCTGTGGTATATTCATACAATGATGGAATATTATTCAGCCATTAAAAAGAATAAAGTACTGATTCATGCTACACCATTGATGAACCTTGAAAATATTGTGCTAAGTGAAAGAAGCCAGCACAGAATATCCAGAATAAGCAATTTATAGACTGGAAAGTAGATTAGTGGTTGTAAGAGGTTGGAGGGAGGTGTCAGTGGGGAGTGACTAATGGGCATGGGGTTTCTAAAATTAGAGGTGATGGTTGTAGAGCTTTGTGAATATAAAAAACCTCTGGATTGTATATTTTAAAAGGGTGAATTTTATGTATACTTACATGATTATATCTTTACTAGTAGCCCTGCACACGAATTCGTGCGCCAGTAGGTTGCTGCCACCCTCCTGTAGCTCTCTGCCCGCTACCCCGCCCTCCTGTAGCTCTCCCCGCCCCCCCTCATAGCTTGTTGTCCAGCCCTCTCCTGTAGCTCTCTGCCACCTGCTTGTAGCCAGTAGGTCGCTGCTGCCCTCCTGTAGCTACCCCCGCCCCCCTCTTCCCTCCCCCCTCCTCCCTCGCCCCCTCATAGCTTGCTGCCCTGCCCCCTCCTATAGCTCTCCGCAGCCCACCCTCCTGCTGATCCATGATCTGGTCTCCATGATCTGGTCATGACACCCTTGGTCATTACGCCTCAGGGTGTAATGGTTAATTAGCATATTCCTCTCTTACTATATAGGATTTTTATTTATTTATTTTTAGAGAGAGAGAGAGACATTGATTTGCTGTTCCACTTATTTATGCATTCATTGGTTGTTTCTTGTATGTGCCTTGACTGGAAATCAAACCAGCAACCTTTCGGTGCACAGGATGATGCTCAACTAACTGAGTCACTCTGGCTGGGCAAGAGGTTTTGATTTAAATTGAATCATGTTACATGGTGGCAGTTAACTGAGATTGCAGTTGTGAACATGTAACTCCCGTTCTGAAAGCACCTTATGTGATCTCTTCATTTTTTAGGCTCCTAATGTGGCATGCAGGCCACAATCTGTTGCCGATCTTTCTAGCTTCATTTCTTACTGCTCCTTGCCTTAGACTTTGTACTCCACCAATACAACTGCTTATGGTTCCCTATATCTTGTGGTTTCTTGTCACCTAGCTTTTGCTCAGGCTCTCTCTTTGGCCTAGACTACCCTCCTCTTCACCACCCCCCCCCCCCTGCCACACACACACACATCATCTGAATTCCACCTTATATTTAAACCTTAATTCAAGAGCTCTTCAGGAAGCCTTTCTTGTCCCATATTTCCACCCCAAGTCTAGGATAAGGACTCTGACCTTGGTACTTCCAGAATGCATTTATATTAGTGTAACCACCACATTTTCTTATAGTGAACTATTTGTATTTGCCTTTTATCCACAGACTGAAGACAGGGTATCCTATCTCCATTGTCTCAATAACCCAAAGTACCTGGCACAGGGACCCAGCAAATGATAGCTGAACTGAGCTATAATTTTAAGTAGGCGTAGGATTTGTCTATAGTGTCTCTTGTGCACAAAGATAGCCATTACCTAGTTACTGGACTGGAAAATGATAGTCACAATCTGGAAGGCATTTGATTAAGTCTCTCCTAATATCTTCATAGACCAGATGAAGTCATGCTGAATATGAATCTATTTGTATAGGTTAGTCACTGAGTAAATGCCCATGACATAAGAAGAATGCTTTAGAACAGCTGTTCATCAGATTGGAGTGAGAGCACTAGTAGTAGGTGGGGCTCTCCCCAGGTGAACAAGTCACTTCTGATGAAAGGACAGAAAATATGCTGGCCACATCTTCAGGTGACATAAATCTGGAAAGTATAGAAACCTATTTTAGAAGACCATCAGTACCTAAAAAGATCTTGACAAGCCAAGCGATCTAAGGAAATGATGTCTGGTAGGGAGAAATTAATGTAACAAAGGTTGGGGAAGAACCCCAGATATGTACGTGCAGTGTGGGAGCTTGAGCTTGGCAATAGGAAATGTGGCAGATTGAGGGATACTTGCTGACCACTCAGTAAGTGTAAGAGAACATGGTGCAGCTGCCTCAGAAAACTTACTCTCTCTACATAAGGTTGGCAAGAGCCTTGTTACTGTCTACAGTGCTGGGTCATTTCTCCCTTGGACTATTCAGTCCTGGGCCTGTGCATTTGGAGGGAGCTGGTCACATTGGAGGAATGTTCAAAGAAGAGTGATCAAAAAGCTGAACTGTTGTATAAGGGATAGATGCAGAATTAAGGATGCTAACCAGGAGAAGAGACACAGGCAAACATAGCTACTTTTAAACATCTGAAATCTTGTCTCACAGAGAAGCACTCAAGATTGGTTGGGTTGGGTTGGATATTGTAGAGATAGATTTAATCTATCACAAAGAGCTTTTCAGCAGCAAAGATTTATTATCCAAAGATGAAATGGGTTACTTGGTGAGAGTGAATTTTCCGTTAGTTAAGGCATACATGCAGAAGTTGGCCACCTC
The DNA here is from genome assembly GCF_963259705.1 of Myotis daubentonii. Classification (NCBI taxonomy): domain Eukaryota; kingdom Metazoa; phylum Chordata; class Mammalia; order Chiroptera; family Vespertilionidae; genus Myotis; species Myotis daubentonii. Next base: position 45,926,021 of record NC_081854.1, on the reverse strand, counting down.
TTGGTGAAGATGCTCTCACAGGATTTTCAGATATCACTGAGTAGAATAAACTCTCTGCAGCCTGCTAACTCAGGAAGCCCAAGATCTTTCTTCCCATAGGTACACATTTTATATTCATAATGGAAGTTAGTGAGAAGCAGATTCCCTTTGCCAATAAATTTGTGATAGTAAATACATTAGATTTTGTTTATTATATGCTTTGTGACTTGAATTACTTTTAACTGTAAATTGTTTCTTTCAACAGATGGACGACCTCAATGGGAGGTAGAAGGGAAAATAATCAGGGAAAAATGTCAAGGGGTAAGAAATTTACCTTATTTCTTTAGAAATATTTTAGAAGCTTAATGAGAAAATTGGATAATGCTGCTTATGGTATAAATGAGAAGTCTTTTATCTGTTAAGTAATAGAAAAGTAAATATTTAGAAATTTAGGTCTGAGCTAGATACTTTCTGATATTAAAGTTAAAGTTCAGGAAAGAGAATTGGTGTCTTCCCCTTTTTTGTGTATAGGAAAAGTAAAATTAGAAATGAAAAATTATTAGAAGTTTGTTAGTGAAGTTACATTGATTTATTTCTCTGAATTCAGTATTAGTAAGAAATAAAACAAATTCAGTAAAGACTATGTATGGTGGGCAAAATTTAGGAGGAAGACAAGCCCTCATTGGGTTTGTGTATTTAGCACACTATTCCCAACTCCTCGGCATCAAGACATTCAAGATTCAACACATAGCTGTGGTTCCTTCCTGGTTGGAGTAGAGACAGAATCTTCTCTGGGATAGAGAATACCACTTCTCACAGTGCTCTCTCTCCAAAGACCTTCGAGAAATTAGGTTAAGGATAGCAATTGGTTTGGAGCCAAAGGTTTCACTCTGCTTGTGTAAAATTCTTTTTTATAGGGATATAAGTTTTGTGTATTGCCAATTTAAAACATTTTGAATATAAAATTTAAATAAGAAAACTAAACTATAATATAACTTGGGAAATAATAAACTTGATTAAAAACCAGAATGGGCCCTGGCCAGTGTTGGCCAATGGTTAGAGTGTTGGTCCAAACGCTGAAGGGTCACAGGTTTGATTTTTGGTCAGGGGCACCTACCTAGGTTTCAGGTTCGATCCCTAGCCCCAATTGGGGCACATGCAGGAGGCAACCATTTCATGTGTCTCTCTCACCTTGATGCGTCTCTCTCATCATCGATCTTTCTCTCTCTCTCCCCCCTCCCTCCCTCCACCCCTCCTTTCTACCTCTCTCTCTAAAAATCAGTGGAAAAAATATCCTCAGGTGAGGATTAACAAATAAACAAGAAAAAAATAGAATAGGTCTTAGTCGGGCAACTCAGTTGGTTGGAGCATCATCCTGTACACCAAAAGGCTGCAGGTTCAATTCCTGGTCAGAGCACATCTCTAGGTTGCAGGTTCAATCCCCAGTCAAGGCACATACTAGTACAGGAGGCAACCATCCATGTTTCTCTCACATCAAAGTTTCTCTTACATCAATGTTTCTCTCTCCCTCTCTCTCTAAAAATCAATAAAACGTATCCTCAGATGAAGTTTACAAAACAAAAAAAACAGAACAGGCTTCCAGTTAAGATGTATAGTAACATGTAATATTCAGTAGAACAAAGTATTTCACTGCACAGTATGTAAGACTTTTTATTTCTGCTACAACTAGAAACCAAACTGAGTCCGTGAAAAACAATTTTTCCTATAATGGTTTACTTTAAAGAGCTTGTCTCTTTAAAGTGAAGTATCCATAGAATAAATCTCCAGACCTGATCAGCTGATGCAGAATGATCTGTGGTGGAAGGGCCTGGGTAGATAACACTCAGGAGTGTTGCTGAGTTTAGCAGGTGCATTTCATTTTTAGTTCTGAAGGTAACACAATATTGCTCTCCATGCTCCTTAGGCTCACATTGTCCTTGAAGTTCCTCCATATCATAACCCAGCAGTTACAGCTGCAGTGCAGGTGCACTTTTATCTTTGCAATGGCAAGAGGAAAAAAAGCCAGTCTCAACGTTTTACTTACACACCAGGTAAGAGGAGTTGTGATGGGTTGCTACAGATCTTTCTTTCATAATGAAGAAAAAGTTATCCAGTGAATTCTATATTAGGATGTTCAGGGGAGGGTGGTTTATAATCAATAAAAATCCCAACATATGTCTAATCTCTAAAACTTGTGTTGACCTTAAATATTAGATGTGATATCAATTGCTATTTTATAGTCATTTTTATAAGGAAATTAGAAGTTTGAATATAGATTTGAAGTCTGTTTTTCAAAAGCTACCAAAATCACCAGTACTACAGGAAGGGCAGGTGTTTGTGAATACGTGTGAATTCCCCTTGTGCCCTTAGTACTGCAAGACTTGAGTATTAAGGGGGTGGGGGTGATGGTCACATGGTAAAATTTATGTTTCAAAAATCATTTTTTCTACAATTTATAAATGTATCAAGGTAACATGTTGTATACCTTAAACTTACACAGTTAAATGTCATATATACTCAACAAATTAAAAAGTTAAAAATAAAATTATTTTACCCATATTTCTTTTGTCTCTATAAGATGTTAGTAACCATTTTTTTTTTTTTTTCAAATTACTAACTGTGGAGAGTGAGATTTATATGGGAGGGGCCCAATGTTAAAAAAGTGATTCAAATAGGTAGAGTGTTGAATGTACAGAGAGAGCATTAATAATGATAAAAGAATATCAAGTTTCTGAGAAAGTTGGGAGGAGATAAGATTTAAAACACAGATGTTGGAATGGGCCTTAGATGGAAAGGATAGGAGGGAAGGTAAAGAAAATGGACGCATTAGGAAGGTTTGTTGATATAGTGTGGAGAGTTTAGGGCTTTACATATGATTGCATCTAATTTTTCTTTTATTTCCTGTTGTGAGAGAAGGGAGTGTGGTGACTTGGCACTTTGAAGAGTGTGGAAAAGTTTGATACAGTTGTAAAGACAACAACTCAAGACATATAGTCCAAGAGTAATCAATGCTGTTGGGATTGGGGACTGTAAAGTCTAACTTGAACAAGAAGGGAGAGGACTTTTGGGATTGGGGGAGGGGGAAGCAATAGTGTCAGCAGATTAGAGGATTTGATTACTACCATCATAGTGGTACTAATTGAATGGTAAACATAAAGGAGAATATAATGCATTTACATTATTAGCTTGTGAACTAGGAGGACAATACAAAGGCAGTGTCCTAACCGGCATTCCATATGAGAATGGAAATCAATGGGGCTCTCAGAGTGCAGAGAGAATACTGCATTGGGCCCCAGCTGTCATCACTGGCCTTACGGTTGACAGAATACAAATCAGGTAGCACACTAACAAGGAAGAAAGGATACACAGGAGTGTTTGGACAGTCCTTATTCTGGTTAATTGCTGTTTTTTTTCTCTGTAGCATTGACTTTTTTTAAAAATAACATTTTGAATAAAATTAAAAAGAAAAACAAATACATTACTGTGAATTTTTAAAAAAATACAAGTTGAAAAAATATTTTAAAACACCCAAATTCTCTTCCATCTGAAACTATCATTCGGTCCTTATAGATCCTTTTGATCCATATGTAGACACAACTTTTTAAGAATAGAAATGGAACAATCCCATATATACTAATTTTGTAGCATGGGCATTTTTATTTTCCCCAACAATGGATAGAGTTCTACATAATTTTACTAGCTTCTTCATATTCTAGTGTATGACCGTCTCTTTATGTCATAGATATTTTGTTTGTCTTATTTGTATGAATTCTTTGTTAAGATTTTAGCCTTTATGTTTGTTGCAAATAATTTCTATTAGAATTTTACTATAAACATTTTAGATATTCATAAGCTGCTTGTTTTCTACTAATGATTTGTCAATTTGTTACCTTTTGGCAACCCCTTAGCAATAGGAATCTGACCAATGTCAATATGCAGTGGAGAAATAATCATTAATTGCAAATGGCTTTTAATTGTTTTTTAAAATTAGAAATGATATTTAGCATTATTTGTCCCACAATTAGTTTACTTCATTAAATGAAGATAGTTAACAGAGCACAGAGCTCTTCCCTGATGGTGTTGCCTGAACTGCTTCCCAGCCTCTAGCTCTTCAGAACTTCTTTTTTTAAAAAAAAAAAATATATATATTTTATTGATTTTTTACAGAGAGGAAGGTAGAGGGATAGAGAGTTAAAAACATCGATGAAAGAGAAACATCGATCAGCTGCCTCCTGCACATCTCCTACTGGGGATGTGCCAGCAACCCAGGTACATGCCCTTGGCCAGAATCGAACCTGGGACCCTTCAGTCCGCAGGCCGACGCTCTATCCACTGAGCCAAACCGGTTTCGGCGAGTACTCTTCAGAACTTCTGATGTGGGAGCCCCACGCCTCCCCAGCATCCCTCAAGATGTTGAGGGGAATGTATCTCCTTCTGAAGCATAGCAGAAGTTATTTGTACTGGAGGTATCATCTGAGCTCTGGTTTTAGAATAATGGGCCTTAAGGGGAAGCATTAGAGCCAGACTCTCGTGTATAATATTTTGCTGGTGGGAAAATTTATTGTGTTCTAAGTAGTTGACTGGACAGACCAACTTTTGGTTTCTGGTTGTTTGATTTAGAAGAAAAAATTTGCCTTACATCAGGTCTCAGTTCTGCCACAGACTGTACCCACTGATTAACTTCTCCATAAAATGAGGATTAAAGACCAAAGCAATGGTTTTCAAATTTTAAAAAATATTTTATTCAAATAAATTGTTATTCAAAAGGCCAATATATATTTTTTTAAAAAGGATGAAAGCAAGCTTAGGTGCTCTGCTTGTACTGGAAGAGGAAATCCAGAGAGTTTCTACTCTTTGGATCCTACTCTTCCACATCTACCACTTGAAGAAGTTCATGAGGCTTCCTCATACTTTGAAAACCACAAAACCAGCGATTTATTTTTTCTTCTGGATCCTTCCATCAACATTCTAAATTTCAGAAGGAGCATATACAACACAAAAACTAGAGTTAATCTGTTTCTAAAACTCAACTCATTCTACATATTGTAAGGTCTCTAAAACAGTATTTCCCTCCAAACAAGAATAAAGTACCATACACCAGCAATGAGGACTTTGTTTTGGTCAGGTTGGAGTCTGAATCTCTTATTGGCCAAAGAATGATACTTGATTTGGCAGAGTGGAAGTACACTTGATTTAGCAAAGCAGTTCTCAGTCTGGATACCAAGATATGAGTCAGGAACATAGAAATACGGATTGGACCAGGCAAAAAGATGGATGTTATACTGTAGTTTTTAATCCCTCTGTCTCCTTTTTAGTGCATGATAATCAACTGCTTATATAACCAAGGGCCCCACCTGCTCATTCAGAATTAAGGGGTGAGAGGAGGCTTTCTGGGACATTCTTTCTCCTTATATAGAACTGTAACTCTGGATATAGAATTTACTGTGGCTTTCCTGGGATCAGAGTAGGAGTTGAAATAGAAAGGGGGGGGAAAATCCAGTGGTCCAGGGAGAAAGTTCTAGTTCTGCCAAAGTCAGAAGAAAAATAAGTACATTAAGACATTAGAGCCGTAACCGGTTTGGCTCAGTGGATAGAGCATCGGCCTGCGGACTGAAGAGTCCCAGGTTCGAGTCCGGTCAAGGGCATGTACCTTGGTTGCGGGCACATCCCCAATGGGGGGTGTGCAGGAGGCAGCTGATCGATGTTTCTAACTCTCTATCTCTCTCCCTTCCTCTCTGTTAAAAAATCAATAAAATATATTAAAAAAAAAAAAAAAAAAAAAGACATTAGAGCTCGTCCGGCATGGCTTAGTGGTTGAGTGTCGAACTATGAACCGGTGTGGCTCAGTGGTTGAATGTCGGTTCGATTCCTGGTCAGGGCACATGCCGGGGTTGCGCGCTTGATCCCCAGTGTGGTACGTTCAGGCGGCAGCTAATCAATGATTCTCTCTCATCACTCATGTTTCTCTTTCCCCTTCACTTCCTTTCTAAAATCAACTAAAATATTTTTAAAAAGGACATTAGAGAGGTCAGGAGCCAGTAGACACAATGAACCATACTTAGAACACTTCAACAAGAATCAGAAACTTGGGGAGGATGAGGACACATTTGTAATACCTTAACTAATAATAATAATAATAAAAATTAAAAAAAAAGAGTAAAAAAAAAAAAAAGAATCAGAAACTGGATGGAGGCCTGGGTTAGGAATAAAAGCATTATAGCAGAAGCAACAAGAGGATAACGGGATATACTTTTCTCTCTATCCTTGGGTTTGTTGGCTCACCAGTTGCCAGAGTTAGAGGCTAAAGTGGATGAATGATGAGCCCATGCTATTCTGCTAGGAAGCCAGGCTAAAGTGTAGAACTTAAATGCACCCCCAAACAAGTGTTTCATTAATTACCTCTTCTACAATAAAAGATATCAGGGCTGTCTTAATTCACTAATGCAGACTGAGGCCATGCTTATGTGAAGAGACTTGTACTTGGTAAGGGTTTGGTAAATGGCCAGATGAGATTTGACCTTGCTTTGGGTCTCATATTTATTTTCATTTAATGTAAAATGAAATACAGTTGGCCCTCTACATCCATGGACTTCCAACCACAGATCAAAAACAGCACAGGTATTTTTTGAAAAAAATCCATGTATAAGTAGACCTGCACAGTTCAAACCTGTGTTGTCCAAGGGCCAGTTGTACTTCTATTTTGTGAAGATCATGAAATTTTTAATTATGTTAATAAGTAGTACAAACTTAAAAGGACGAATGAGATGTGAATTCAGAAAAGTTATTTTTAAATGAGTTATAGCACTTCAATAGGAAGCTAAAGTAGATAATTTCTAGAAAAGTGAACCATATGCTTGCCAAGAGACATAATGAAACCCATTGTCTTGACACAAAAAATTAGCTGGTGGTTCTTTTCTGTTTTGATATACATATTAAACAAAATAAGCAGAATACATTGAATCCTACTTTAAGTAGTCCTTTCATCAGGTGGACTCATCCTAAATCATGACTCTGTTACTTCTTTTGATGTGGTAAGGGATAATAGCTGGTATTCGTAGCCTCTGCTTTGCTTGATGGGATGGTGAAGTGAAATCTTCATTGGTAAAACAGTAGACTGCAGTGCTTAAAAGCTTGGACTTTGTCGTTTTTTTTCTTTTAACTTGAGTACTTTTAGAGCAAGAACTACTTACTCCCTGTTGTCTTATACTTGCTGACTTCACATATATTATCTGCCTTCCCTGAAGGCATTTTATAGGTGTGTTTTTTTGCATTCTCCCTCCATTGTTGCAGGCAATTGAGTTTTCAGTTTGTGGCTTGGATTTACACTATAGTTGTGTAGCCTAGAATGAAGCCCTTTCATAAAATTTTTTTGTATTGTAATAATATTTACTTTAATTCTCCGCCCTCCCCCCCAGTTTTGATGAAGCAAGAACATAGAGAAGAAATTGACTTGTCTTCGGTTCCATCATTGCCTGTGCCTCATCCTGCCCAGACCCAGAGGCCTTCCTCAGATACAGGACATCCTTGTGACAGTGTACTGTCAGCACAGAGAAGCTTGGTTTGTCCCATCCAGCAAACATATGCATCAATGGTAACCTCATCTCATCTGCCACAGTTGCAGTGTAGGGATGAGAGTGCTGGTAAAGAACAGCATATGATACCTTCTTCAGTCATGCACCAGCCTTTTCAAGTCACACCAACACCTCCAGTGGGGTCTTCCTATCAGCCTATGCAAACTAATGTTGTGTATAATGGACCAACTTGTCTTCCTATTAATGCTGCCTCTAGTCAAGAATTTGTTCCTGTTTTGTTTCAGCAAGATGCAGCTCTTCCTAGTTTAATAAATCTTGGCTGCCAACCATCATCATCCATACCTTTTCATTCTTCAAATTCACGCTCAACAGGACATCTCTTAGCCCATACACCTCATTCTGTGCAGACCCTGCCTCATCTACAGTCAATGGAATACCATTGTTCAAACACAGGACAAAGATCTCTTTCTTCTCCAGTGACTGACCAGGTCACAGGTCAGCCTTCCCCTCAGTTACAGTCCATCACATATGGTTCTTCACAATTAGGGTCTGCTACAGCAGTTTCCCCAGCAGCTTCTCATCCCTTGGCCAGTTCACCACTTTCTGGACCACCGTCTCCTCAGCTCCAGCCTATGCCTTACCAACCTCCTAGCTCAGGAACCACCTCATCACCAACTCTAGCTACTAGAATGCGTTCTGGACAACATTCAACTCAAGCACAGAGTACAGGCCAGGGAGGTCTTTCTGCACCTTCATCCTTAATATGTCACAATTTGTGTGATCCAACTTCATTTCCATCTGATAAGGCAACTGTGAACATTAAACCTGAACCTGAAGAGCAAGAACCTAACTTTTCAACAATTGGTCTACAGGACATCACTTTAGATGATGGTAAGTTCATCTTTATGTTCTTGAAGCAATGAAGATCCAGGAACTTCCTTCTCTGAGTCATAAGAAAGCTACCATAGATTGCTTATTGGCATATAGCTTGTTTTTTTAATAAGTTGTTACTTGAGATATGCTGATATATGATTTTGAGAATAGACATGAAAATCTATGCTTTTAAGTCTATTTTACCACTAATATCTGTTGTAAAGTGTGAGACTTTAAGTGATAATCTACCACCCATTTGTGATGGAACTGAAGACATGAAATTTACTGGGCATCTTTTCTTCCAGAACATACAGTAAGGTCACAGTGTCTAGAGAGTGGAATTCAGGGGTGTTAATTCAGTAAACATTGCTGAATGCCATCTATTTGCAGGGCAGAGTTAGATGCTGGGACTACTGTGAATGTATTAAGATAGAGTTTCTGTTCCTGAAGAGACTCAGACAGGTAAAGAACCTGCTCCTTTGTAACCCTGCTAGCTTGCTGAGTCAGATAATGGAGATAGTATAAGATTGGATTGGTTTGCTACTGCCGGTACAGCCGTTGGCACCAAGCTAAAAAGAAGCTATTCATATAAATATAGCAAGTTGTTATGTACGCCTCTGTTTTTATGAAATCAATAAATTGGGGAACAAACTCTGGAATATTAATTATTTCAATAATTGAAAATCCCCCAAAATAGAATTATCAGTTAATAATTTTAGGGCTTATTCTTGGCTTTATTATCATTTATATGGTAGTAAAATTTTTTCAAAGTAAGAATTCAGTAAAAGCTATTATGTAAGTATTATCCAATATGAAAATTCTAAGGATTCTGAAACATGGATATAGAGTTTTAATTCTTTCTCTGATTTTGTTTGTTTTTTTAAATTGATTTGAGAGAGAGAGAAAGGAAGGGAAGGAGAGAGAGAGAGAGAGGGAGAGACATCAACTTCTTGTTCCATCTATTTGGTTGATTTTTGTATGTGCTCTGACAAGTGATCAAACTTGCAACCGTGGTGTATCCAAATAACACTCTAACCAACTGAGCTACCCAGCCAGGGCTTACTCTTTCTGATTTTGTGCTAACCTATAGAAAAGTAATTTTAGCTCAGCCATCTCCTTTACACATCTGAAGAGGCTGAGTTTACTACTTAGTTGCAAAGCTGGTATTAAATCTCAGATTCTAAGCATAAGGGGAAAGGAAGGTAAATAAAAGGTGGTGTTTCCCCTCCCGGGACTTGACCATCAGATCTATCAATGCTGTGAGATCTGAGTCACTACCAAAATATAAGACAAGCACTTTAGGAGATCAGCACAGAGCTGTGACATCCTATATAATAAAAGGCTAATATGCAAATTGTCCCCTCGGGAGTTTGACCGACCCAGAGTCCAACCACTTGCTGACCACCAGGGGGTGGCGTGGAACAAAGGAAGGCCCTGGCTGGCAGCAGGGGAAGGAAGGCCCCAATCAGCCCTGATCGCTAGCCAGGCCTAGGGACCCGACCCATGCACAAATTTCGTGCACTGAGCCTCTAGTATTCTATAAGGATTTAGCCTGTTTCCTTTAGATGACCTTTGACCTTGAAGGATGAGTATGTTTTAAGTGAATGAGGATCAGAGGACAAATCAGATAACATGAGAAGAGGAGAGCTGTATCTGGGAAAGCATGATTGTCTGTGGCTGGAGGGCGAATAGCATAGTAGAAGATGGCTTTCAAAGCCACAAGGGGATTTGCCAAGTAATTTGTGTGTAAACTGGAGGTATTTGTATAAACTGAAGCAATACCTACAATTTATATAACATTTTCCTATTTTTTATTTAATTTAATCCTTAATAGTCCTCTATTTATGAGGTAGATAGTGTCTTTTAAAGAATTGGAATTTCTGAAGGTCACACAACTGGTAAGTAGCGGAGCTGAGCCTGGAATCAGATCTTTCAGTCTAGTCTTTTTCTTGCAGCACTACAGCTGCTTCCCAGCAGCAGCAGGCATGGTGTTTAGAACGCTGTGCTAAAGGGGATCCCTCAAGCTTTTTTTAATCCCTAGAGAATAGTGTAACATTCTCTGTGAATGTGTGTGCAGAATTTCACTACTTGAACATATGCTCACAACTGCATCTGGTCTGTGACATTTATATTGGGAGTACTTGAGGGCTGTGGTAATAAGTGTTCTCTTAATGCACAGCTGGCCTAAGTGTTACTGTTTACTTAATAATAACGAACACCAGGTAGAGAGGAGGCTACTACTTTGATGCAAAGCAGATTTGAAATAAAGCCTTTTCCAAATATATATAGGTTTTCAAAATGTTACTTATGCATTCTTTTGGCAGTTTTAGACTATTTACAGTGCTTTCAAGGCTTATATTTCGAAATTTTTTTTTTCTTCCTCAGATCCTCAGTTCCATCCTCGGTACATTTAGAATTTTAATCCCTAAAACAAAGGGTTAAGAGTAAGACCTTGAATGATAACCTTCTACCCATTTGTGATGAAACTGGAGAAATGAGATATATTGAATAGGACTCAAAAGATATTCATTTTCTTTCCAAAGGAGACATCTTTGTCTTCTACAAAGAGATCATTGCTGGAACTTGCTTTTTTTTGGATTTATCACAGATTGAGTGACTGGTCGGGGCGGGGGGGCAGCAAATTGGAACTTCTAGAAAGGTTTTTTGAAAACTTTATTTCACTTTTTGATTATGTAAGGATGTGTTGCAAAAACAGAATCTGGAAAGATGAGGTCGGTGAGAGCAAATATAAAAGCCATTTTATTTTTGCTCCATTCATTGTGTAGGGCACATGATCAAGAAAAGTTCCCAGATTGTAGCCCCATAGAAGACATGGATTGGCTGTTGAATTCCCTCATTGCCACCTATCAGGAGATCTGATAGAAGCTCAGTGGTGCTAGTGGCTATTAAAGGTGGTGGGGGGGACTAAAATGTACTCTAGGTCACCTTGGTTTATTGGATGTATAATTTTTACAAATTTCATTTTTGATACTTAACTTGAACTCCCAAATGAATTTTCAATATTTGCCGACTGACTCATTGATTATATTATTTGGATTTGCCTTTGAAGGTAAAATTCTAGATGCTTAGAAAATCCTATAGTTATGCAAAGTTTTAATATAAATTCATTTTAAAAACAACTTATCTCATAGGTCTTGAACTCCATAGTATTTGAATGTCTCTTTTCTGGTAAGTAAGCCATTAACACTAGATTGCCCAAGGAAGTCATTTTGACTGCTTTTTAATTTCAATTAGAAAAACAATTATGTATATAAGGACACAATGTCTTAGAATTTTGTGACTTTTTGTACAACATATAAATGCGTTTATTAATAATTGTAGTTACCTCCCCCTCCTTCATTTCCGGTATATATATATGTGTTATACCTATATTGCCCAAAAGCAGTCATTTTGACTGCTTGGGAAATTTTAGACTCTTATTATTGAATTGAGTAAATTTCTTATATGACCAGTTCGGCTCTGTATTGAAATAACAGTTTTCATTTTTTTTCGATTACCGTCACATGATAACATACAAGTACATGATAAATTGTCGATACTTGATAAGTTGCAGTTGCTCAATAAGCTAAACTAGTACTTGTTATTCGAATCTTTATGCAGTGATACTTGTTCTAATAAGTTGTTTATTTTATTTCTTTTGCGCCCTAAATTCATGAAAGAAATGTCGAATAGAAGTGAGTTATTGGAAAAGTTATAGGAACATAAGTGAAGAGTGCTCCGATATTATTCTTTCACAATGCAGTCATTTTGACTGCTTTTGGGCAATATAGGTATATACTAAATTTCAGTCTTTCTAGTGTTAACCATTCCAAAAAGGATTCGCACTGTTAATGTCAGAAGTGTCAAAACCTGTAGAGAATTGTCATAAGAGTATATTTGAGCCAAACTGATGATATATACCAGGGAGCAAGATCTCAAATGCTCCTAAGGATAACAATTTTGCAGCAGCTTTTATGCATTTGAAATTAAGGAGGAAAGTACATGTAGCAAGATTGGCAAAAGCAAAGTAGAGATTGGATTACAGGTTAACAAAATGATATGCTCTGTTGAGGTTTAATACCCCCTTCCAGGGGTATGACTTATGGTGTTTCAAAGGTATGTTTACCTAGATGTACAAGAACAATGGATAAGGCTGGCTTAAAACCTTTCCCTTTTTCTCAAGAGTTTTAGGCCTAGTGTGTGACTACCCACCATGACCTGCCTAATTAGGAATTTATGATCAGATCACCCAGTGAAGTTACTTTCCATAGAACCTGCTTTTCTTTTCCTCCACAGCACTTAAAATGAACTTCCCAATTAATCTGAGCTCTTTTTATTTTAACTTTTCTACATTGTGTTTAGTACAAAGCAGTTCCTACTCTACAACCAGAGGAAACAAGTAATTTTTAAAAATGTTTGTGCTATACTACATAAATATACTTATCTAATCCTCATAACACCTATTAATCCTGTTTCTGTTTTATGGTGTTTACCCCCACCCTTTTTTTTTTTAATCAAGTTAACAATTAAAACACAAATAAAATATTCTTTTTATTGAAGTTTTTAAGTAGGATGGAGTTTGTTAGGAATCATTCAAGTATTACTTGACTGTTAGTTTTAGAAATGTGGACATTATCACCTTAATTTTTTATTGTAAATTCAGTGAGATTTAACAGAGAAGATACTAGTGCACCTCAGCTCAGAAATTCAAGACTTATATAGGTGGAAATACCCTAATACAGCTCCCTCATTTTATAAAGATCTGAGTTTTATAGAGTCTTAAGTATGCATCCAGAGTAAAACACTGGTTAATAGTGTAAAGACTAATACCCAAGTCTCCTGACTCCTAATTCAGTACCCTAGGAGTTTTCCCAATATCTGTAATCATGTTTCTCATCAACCTGCAGGTTGAAACTGCAGGGGTAGAGCAAGTAGAATAGATTAAAGAGGTGTCATTTTCTCTGTAGGGCCTGGGTTTGTGAGAGAAGTCAAGGCAATATTAAGATTATTAGATTCTCAGTATAAATAAAGTTTTATTTATTTATTTATTTATTTATTTGTTTGTTTTAAAGACCTTATTGATTTTTAGAGAGAGGGGAAAGGAGAGGGAGAGAGAGAAACATCAATGTGAGAGTGAAACATTGATCAGCTGCCTCCTGCACGCCCTCTACCAGTGAGTCCACAGCCTTTCGATACAGGGAATGATGCCCAACCAACTGAGCCACACCGACGAGGGCATAAATGAAGTTTTTAAGTCTCTACTCGATACTTCTCTTTCACACCAGAGTTCACCCTAGTGATAATATACTCCTATGTGTCTCTTCCTCTCCAACTTCTTTGGAACATCTCAGGGCCTTTTGAGTTCAAGCTGCCCTTGTTTTATGTGGGCTCCGATGCCTCTGGATTACTGTAGAACAAATCTTCGAAGTTCTTATAATAGCCTTTCACATGTGTGAAATCTTGATTTCTTTTCTAGTCTTAAAAACACTCCAGCAACTGCACCCTTCCTTCACCCTCATCAACATGGTAGTTTCCCTCTACTTGAATCCTGTGTTTTTAGTTCCTTTTCATAGTGCAGTATCTGAAAGGGAATATACTCTTACCAGCTCAGAGAGGATTGGGACTGTCACCTTCCTTGTGCAGAAGATTTTATCAATATGGCCTGAGGTCTGGGGCTTTTCTTAGCTCTGTCTTGCTGTTGGTTTAGTGAGTCATAAGTTTGGCTAAATCACATCCTTTCTCTCCCTCCTGCCTTCCCCTCATGTCTTTTTGTATATTTGTTCTTGGAATCCATGATTAAACTTTACAATTATCCTTGTTCAGTTTCACTGAGGTGATTTGGGTCCCTCATAATCAGCCTTTCAAGCTCAGAAGAGTCCCAGAAGCATTTCTCTGTTTCAGAGTAGGGTGGCTCCCTCCTTAGGGGGGATTTCTCAACGTAATAACCAACAGCAGAATACTGACCTTTGCCAAGCCATGTTCACTTTCAAGCAGTCCACTTGTAAGGCTGTAATATCTACTTTTTCAATCAATGAGGGCATTATACAAAACTATTTTTTGCTTTTTTCTTTGCTAGCTAGAGTAGCATTGCCCCTAGTTGAAAAATGTGTTCTATATGTATAAAATTATCAATAAGTTCTTACTCATATGTTAGTTTATATGCCTAGAGCTGTAATTTTTCCTAAATATTTATGTGCTTTATAGTGTGTATGTCCCCATTTTGGGGTCAAATGATAAATATTAAAACAGTACAGAAATAGAGGCATTGTCACAGTTGTATTTTTTAGCATTTTAATTAAGATTATAGTATTGTTAAGACAGACCTTTAAATACAGGCCTGGTTAATTTATGATTGAGCTGAGTCCAGTTACAACTTTCCATTAGAGCCCCTCAGTTCCCACTTGTCTTCCTTTGTTCACAAACTAATAGAGCCGCAGCTGCAGCTCTTCAGCAAAGAGGGTACATGTTAAATATAGCCTGGCCTGCTGCTGTGGTGAAAACTGACACTGCCACTTGCAGGCTCTGTGCAATAACACACTGATCCTGAATGTAGGGCAATTGCTAATTTGACTGTAAACAGGGACTCTAGATGTGACCTCAGCTGTTGCAGTTCTGTATATAGGTGACAAGAAGAAGAGCCTGCTTTCAAGTAGCAAGGGCATGTTCAACACAAGATTCAGGTGGTTATCTGTGCGGGAGGGGGGAGAGCAGGAGGCTGGTATGGAAGAGCAGAGAAGTAACTATTATCAACGATCTCTTTCTTCACGTGTTGGATAATCATTTCACTGGTGTTTATTGTATTTAAATAAATAAAAGAAATGCATGCATAGTCAATGGTAAGAGTATGTCACAAATGAGGTATTATAATGGGGGCGGGGGGACAAATGAGGTATTATAATTAGTCAGTTAGGGGCCCTGGGCTGAAGGGAGGTAGATAATACTGAACTTTCTCCTTTTTAAAAAAATATATTTGTATTGATTTCAGAGAGCAGAATGGAGAGTGAGAGTGAGGTAGAAACATCGATGAGAGAGAAATATCATCAATCAGCTCCCTCCTACACGCCTCTTACTGGGGATCTAGCCCATAACCCGGGCATGTGCCCTGACTAGGAATTGAACCATGACCTCCTGGTTCGTGGGCCAATGCTCACCCATGGAGCCACACCGGCTGGGTCTGAACTTTCTCCTTTAAATGGGACTCTGGGTAACTCATGAGTCCTCTTCCTGGGAAACATGCATGTACCATCTATCCTCACATATTTATGGTAAGTAATTCCAGAGGCAGAAAGGTGCCTTAAGTACTGTTCATGTAGGTTTTGAATCATATCTCATGCAGAATGCATCGTTATGGGAATTCAAGACCTTAGACATGAACATTCTTGGACATATAATAAGAAAATTTAATTTTCAGACTCACTGCTGGGAAAAATCCAAGAGAGCCTCCCACTAAATAACCAGCATATCAAAAGTCTTCAAAATAAGTTCACTTCAAAAGTATATTTAAAAATAATTAATGAATGATGGTTTCTCTTTCTTGATAATAAAACACATTTTTGTGCACTGTGCTAGGTACTTTTCTAGTCATTAGTTTTTTTTTCCTGCTATCTGTGAAAAGTGAATTTATTAGCTTTATTTTTAGAGATGCAGCTCAGAGAGCTGAAGCACTTTCTGGTATTATATGGCAACAAACACAGGGACTGGCATTTGAATCCAGGTCTGTCTGAAATTTAGATTGTCTCACATGTGTTTAGTGGTTTCTGAAGTAACTATAATTGATTATATCATCTTACCTCTATAAACACATATCCTGTTTTTGAGTCCTTTTGAAAATGGACCATTCACAGGGACAGAAATATTTTAAATGAGAAATAATTTTAGGCCACAGTTCAGCTTTTGTAGTTTGGTTGCAATTCTCTGACTATGCATTACAAGATTATATTTTGCCAGTGATTGTAGCTTTTGATAAAACTTAGGTAAATATGTTTAAATAAATCTTATCTGAAATATCTTACTTTTACATTTCTAAAGCCAACCTTTAGCCTGTCTATCTGGACAGGAGAAAACATGGGAAACTCTTTAATTCTGATGGAAGATAGGGAAGGGTTGAGAGTGATTTTTACAGGCATTCTAGTTTTACATCTACAAGAATAAGGAACAAATTAAGTCCCTTATAGTCATCTTGTGTATTTAAAGATCTGTAGGTGATTTTTATGTAGAATGGGAGTTTTTAAATTTTATTTTATTGGGGATTTTAAAAAGTCATGAATTCATATGTTAAAAATACTAAAGGTACAACAAAACATATATAGTGAAAAGTCTCTCTCCTTAGGTACCCAGTTGTCCTCTATATGGGCAATTGGAGTTACCAGTTTCGTGACTGTCACTCCAGAGCTATTTTATGTATTTATAGCAATTGTTTATTTTTTCTGTATGTTTACTAGCATACTACGTATATACATACTATTATGTATTTTGCTTTCTCTTTATATTGAATCTTGGAAATATTTTTGTACTGTAACATGAAATAACTTCCTTTAAAGATTTAACAAGAATAGCCATCCTAAATGGGTGTGAGTGGTATATCATTGTGGTTTTGATTTGCATTGCCTTAATGACTATGTTGGCACCCTTACATGAGGTTATTGGTCAGTAAGTATATCTTCTCTCAAGAAATGTTTAGTCAAATCTTTTGCCTGTTTTTTGATTGAGTTGTATTTGTTATTTATTTAGTTAGTTTACTCCAAGGATATTTTTCCAGTGATTCCTAGAGAGTGGAAGAGAGAGGGAAAGACAGACAGAAATATCGATGTGAGAGAAACACATTGATTGATTGCCTCCTGCTTGTGCCCCAAACAGGGCCTGGGCTGGGGAGGAGCCTATACCTGAGATACATGTCCTGGACCGGAATCCAACCTGGGGCCCTTCGGTCTGCAGGCCGATGCTCTATTCACTGAGCCAAATCAGCTAGGGCTAGCAATGTGTCATTTTCAGTGTACAGATGTTTTACCTCCTTGGTAATTCCTTTTATTCTTTCTGATGCTATTGTAATTGGAATTGATTTTTAAATTTCTTTTTTTGGATTGTTCATTGAATGACTATAGAATACAACTGAATTTTGTGTGTTAATTTTAGCTTATAATTGTTGGCTTAATTTATTAGTGCTAACATTTTTTGTATGTGGATTCTTTGGAGCTTTCTATGTATAATATCATGTCATTTGTGAATAGAGATCATTTTACCTCTTTCTCATTTGGATGCCTTTTATTTCTTTAACCTAATTGCTCTGGCTAGAACTTCCAATACTCTGTTGAATAGAAGTGGCAAAAGTGGATGTCTTTGTCATGTCTTTTATCTTAAGGTAAAAGGTTTCAGACTTTCACAATTGAGTATAATGTTGTCTGAGAGTTTTTCATATATGGCCTTACCATTTTGAGGAAATTCCCTTCTGTTCCTAATTTGTGGGGTGATTTTTTTTGTTTTGTTTTGTTAAAGGACTTTGAAATTTGTCAGGTGCTTCTGTATCAATTGAGATGAACATGTGTTTTTTTACCTTCCATCCTAGTAATTGATTTCGATATGTTTTTTATTGATTTTTTTTTTTTAGAAAGAGAGGAAGGGAGAAAGAGAAGAAATTGATGAGAGAGAAACATAGATTGGCTGCCTCCTGCACGCTCCCTATAGGGGATTGAGCCCACAACTTGGTCATGTGCCCTGACTGGGAATCAAACTGGCAACCTTTTGGTGCACAGGAAGATGCCCAACCAGCTGAGCCACACTGGCCAGGGCAGTAATTGATTTTCATTTGAGGAACCATCCTTGCATTTTGGGAATAAATCTCACTTGGTAATGATGTATAATTATTTTAATATGCGGCAGGATTCAGTTTGCTACTATTTTGTAGCAAAATTCATAGAGGATTTTTCTTGAAGTGTTTTTGTCTGGCTTTGATATGAGGGCATTGCTGGCCTTAGAATGAGTTAAGGAAGTATTCCTTCCTCCTCAATCTTTTGGGAGAGTTTAAGATGGATTAGTGTTAATTCTTCTTTAGATGTTTGGTCAAAGTTTTTGTGATAGGAAATAATGAATTAGATAGTTTTTCGAGCTGTCAGTAGTGGTTCAAGGAACTAGAAAGATGTCTCAAGGACTGCAAGTTTCCATAAGCACAGTCTGAAATGACTATTGCTTTAGCCAACTCACAAAAGCCCTCAGTATCTTTTGGCCTCTTAGCTTTCTTCCTGGGTTTCTTTCTTTTAACTTATGCGCCGTTTTACTTGGAATCCAGTCTTCTATAACAGCTTCAAGTCTGTTTTGGAGAATTCAGTTGTGGAGATTGGGCACTGTCAGAAAGGAGATTGATAATAAAAATCCTTTGTACATACTGGAATCGAAGACTAGGTGAGTGAACTCAAATTCAGTATTAAAAAAGCTTAAGGCAGAAAAATTTTGCCTAAGCACCACAGATTTCTGTTTTTTTTTTTGGGGGGGGGGGGTTATCCCTTTAGTGAGGCTGCATTTTGCACAGATTGGCTCCTCCCTTGTTTTCCCTTCTTTATCTGCTTAAGACAAGAGTATTAATTACTGTTTTCATCTTCTCTTCCAAGATGAAAAAAGCGTTCTAGAATTCATAGTTAGGTCCTTTTGTTTGAAGTTGTACTGCAAAGGCCAAAACTATTTTCTTATAGGCCAAAGGAGGAGGCTTTGCCTCATTTTACTTTGGATTCTAACTGGGCATTTATTGTGTCAGCCACTATCCAGACAAAACTGACCAATAGTAACTCTTCTTGTGTATAATGATTTTCAAACATTTATCACAGCTTCCCATGATAAGAAGCTTTATAGCATGACATAGTATATAACAAAAACATATATAAATAATATAAAAGACTCAAAAAGCAATTCTTTTTTAAAAAATATATTTTTATTGATTTCAAAGAGAAAGGGAGAGAGAGAGAGAGGGAAACATCAATGATGGGAGAAAATCATTGATTGGCTGCCTCCTACACACCCCCTGCTGAGGATCAAGCCCGCAACCCAGGCATGTGCCCTTGACTGGAATCGAACCTGGGACCATTCAGTCTGCAGGCCAATACTCTATCCACTGAGCGAAACCAGCTAGGGCTCAAAAACCAATTCTTAATCTTTATTTTTACAAAATGCAGACTGCTATCTTCTACTTTGTTCTCTTTTTAAAACACTGATTTTAGTTTGCTGAATGGATTTCATAACCTGCTAATGCAGCGGTTCTCAACCTGTGGGTCGCGACCCCTTTGGCGGTCGAACGATCCTTTCACAGGGGTCACCTAAGACCATCCTGCATATCAGATATTTACATTACAATTCATAACAGTAGCAACATTACAGTTATGAAGTAACAATGAAAATAATTTTATGGTTGGGTCACAACATGAGGAACTGTATCTAAAGGGCCAGAAGGTTGAGAACCACTGCGCTAATGGATGTGAACTTTAGTTTAAAAATATTCCTCTGGCCGAAACCGGTTTGGCTCAGTGGATAGAGCGTCGGCCTGTGGACTGAAAGGTCCCAGGTTTGATTCCGGTCAAGGGCACGTACCTGGGTTGCGGGCACATCCCCAGTGGGGGATGTGCAGGAGGCGGCTGATCAATGTTTCTCTCTCATCGATGTTTCTGACTATCTCTCTCCCTTCCTCTCTGTAAAAAATCAATAAAAAATAAAAAAAATTCCTCTGTGACCACCCCACCCCCCAACTTTTCATGTGCATATAGTTTTTCTGAGCTCCTACCCGTAGGCATTTTTTAAAAATCCTCACCCGAGGATATTTTTCCATTGAATTTTAGAGAGTGGAGGGGAGGGAGGGACGGAAGGGAGAAAGAGAAACATGGATGTGACAGAGACATCTCGATTGGTTGCCTCTGCCTGCTCCCCAACCAGGGCTAGAGATGGGACCTGCAACCCAGGTACATGCCCTTAAGCGGACTCGAACCCTCAACCCTTGGGTGTGCAGGCCAAGGTTCTAACCACTGAGCAACACCAGCCAGGGCTACCCTTAGACATTTTTAAAAATATGTTTTTATTGATTTTTAGATAGGGATAGAAAGAAACATCGATGAGATGAGAGAGAAACATCAGTCGGCTACCTCCTGCATGTCCCCCACTGAGGATTGAGTCTGCAACCTGGGCATGTGCCCTGACCATGAATCAAACTGGTGACCTTCTTGTTCTTGGGTCCATGTTCAAACACTGAGCCACACTGGCCAGGCCACCCTTAGATATTTTGATTCTGTGGTCTGAAGTAGAGCCCAGGAATTTAGATTTTTATTAAGTGCCCAGATAATTCTGATGTAGCCATAGATGAGTATTTGGAAACTACAAATAGAGCTAATCTAATAAAAACTAGTTTATTTAAAACTAAATCTATCTCTTAAATCACTGAAAACCATCATTATAACTTTTCAAATTGTTGCACTTTTATTTTTTTAAAATTTTTATTGATTTGAGAGAGAGAAACATTGAATTGTTGTTCCACTCATTTATGCATTCATTGGTTGATTCTTGTATGTGCCCTCAACCTGCAATCAAATCCCGCAACCTTAGCACATCAGGATGATGCTCTAACAAACTGGGCTACTGGCCAGGGCTTGCACTTTTTTTAAAAAATATATTTTATTGATTTTTTTTTACAAAGAGGAAGGGAGAGGGATAGAGAGTTAGAAACATCGATGAGAGAGAAACATTGATCAGCTGCTTCCTGCACACTCCCTACTGGGGATGTGCCCGCAACCAAGGTACATGCCCTTGACTGGAATCGAACCTGGGACCCTTCAGTCCGAAGGCCGATGCTCTATCCACTGAGCCAAACCGGTTAGGGCACTTTTTAAAAAATATATATATATTTTTTTATTGATTTCAGAGAGGAGGAAAGGAGAGGGAGAGATAAAACATCAATGATGAGACAGAATCATCGATTGGCTGCCTCCTGCATGCCCCCTACTGGGAATTGAGTCCGCAACACGGGCATGTACCCTTGACGGGAATTGAACCCGGGACCCCTCAGTCCACAGGCCGACGCTCTATCCACTGAGCCAAACCAGCTAGGGCTGCACTTTTAATTTTAGAAAATAAATCAGTTATTACCTCCTAAAGTTTCTGGACTCCAATATTTGTATTATTTTGTAAAATGTGGGGAGTCATTTTGTGCAGTAATTGACAGATAAAGGACAATTAAATTCCTCTTGCTTATAGAAGAAAAGCAGCCTGGGCATGTAGTAGATTAAGTTACCCTCTGGTTTGTTCCATTCAGTAGTGATATTGTCTTCTTTGACACAGACCAGTTTATATCTGACTTGGAACACCAGCCATCAGGTTCAGCAGAGAAATGGCCTAACCACAATGAGCTCTCATGTCCAGTTCCTTTCTGGAGAATCTAGAGGGTGAGTGTTGTTTGAAATGTGTCATTGTTTTTGTGCCCAAGTCTGGTATTTGCATGCTGTGGCTGGATTTGCATGTGTTACAAAGGAGGGGGTATATGTGGGCACCTTCTTGATAGGCCCACTCATTATCTTTGGCACTATAAGACTCTTCTTTTTAAATCTCACCATACTCTGGCTCTCACACTTATGCTTATAATTTTAGTCTGGATTTAAATAAAAGGCAAGTGTTTAACTGGATCTATTAAACCAAAGCAGAAAGAGAAGCTCATCTATATGAATTCAGTGGTTGGGTACTGAGTAAATTGGATTGCTAATCAGGTGTATAAGCCTACTCATTTCTGGTCAAGTATTCTTTTTTGATGGGCGGCACAATGGAATGGAAATAAAGCAGGAAATTATATATATCAGAGGCAACCTGGATCGCCTGCCCTATAGGCCATGTTTCACTCCTGGTAGTTCATTTCGGGCTCCATTTGGAAGGATTTCACAGAAATGGAGTCAGTGTTTGTGAGGCAGGGGGCCTAGGCAATTTAGATTTGGAAAGGGGCTTAGAAATCATGTTCACTACCCCAAATCTTTATATTTAAGATATCAAACAGGGCACCAAAACCTTGATTTCTAGAAGCAGGGCATACCGTGGTCTCACACCATTCTTGTCTCTAATTATGAAAGGAATAAAAGTGGCAACTAAATTCCTGCGTATCTGTAAAACCAGAGGAGTTATAAACTAGAAGGATTTAAGTTAATTTCCTCATCTTATGGTTCAGAAAATCAGTTGAAGAAAGATTAATTGCCCTAGTTACATCACAGCCGAACCAAGATTAAAACTTATTTTTTCCCATGTTTACCCCATTGCTCTTCCTGTGTGTGAAGCAATGATCTTGGTAAGTGTTTATGTGGGGTAAAGAGATTAATGAGTGACTAAGGCATGAACAGGAGGTAAGAACATAGAAACAGCAGGCAGTATAGATAACTCCTTTAAGATATTAACACATTGTATGCGGGAAACGTGTTTACACGTTTTGAGTATTTATACATTCTACCAGTGTAGTAGAGCGCGGGACACGTATTAATACGTTTTTTATAGACTAGCGGTAGAATGCGGGTAATGTATAAATACGTAAACTAAAGTTACCGTAATTTTACTGAACGTTGCCATTTGCGAAAAAAATTAGCAAAAATGGCCCGCGCCACCTGTTAGCGCGCAATAAAAACTACCCGCAAACAATGTGTTAAGCTTGAAAGGAAAAAATTAGATATAGAGGGTAATGTGGAGTCTAGGGTTTTCGTTTGCTTTCTTACTTGTTTGAAGTAGGCTTACCCATATTTAAGCAACAATGAGAAGGATCCAGGAGGGGAGGTGGGTAGATTGATTAAAGAAATGGAAGAGTAAAGAAAATTGATGGAGCAAGGTGTTGAAAGAAACATATGGGATCCATAACACAGGTGGTGAAATGAGTCATGTGGATTTAGGATTTATGGCTCCGGAACGCGGGTTTGGCCCCTAGAGGTAATAAATGTGGGAGTCAACAGTATATAGAAATGGACAAGACTATACAGAGAAAATATACAATGTGAAAAAAGAGAGAAATAACAGAATCTTCTGTTAATCCTAAAATTCTAATCTCATATCTTAACCCAAATTAGAAAGTTTTAGAGGTTTTTTCGTATTTCAGTTTTTGCTGATACAAAAGGGTACATGCTGATACTTGAGTATACTTTCAGGTACCTGTGTACTGTTTACTCACCTGGAGATTAACCTTTTCTAGAGGAAAGATCTGAAAGACATTGAGTATAGCAACACACACATACGATTCTTAAAAAGAAAGGACCCTAATAACAGGACTAATCACCCCCTCAGTCAGTTATGGTGGGGAAAAGTGTCATAATTTTTCTTTACTAGTATTAAAGCTAATATTAAAAGTAAAGGACATCTTCAATCATTGTGCGTAATATTTTCAGTCTGTTCTGTGGTTAGAGGCTGACTAGGGTTCAGGGTAAAATTTAACTCTTAAAAAGCTGGCATGATAGACTTCAAACTGGTTATTTTGGTTCTTGCTTAAAATACATAAATATTCTTTCTTTGTTACCTTTTTGGTGGTGAGTTTTGTTTTCGTCAATTATATAACCTAGGGCCTGGCCAGTGTGGCGCAGTCGTTGAACACTGACCTATAAACCAAGAGGTCACGGTTCAACTCCTGTTTTGGGCTCAATCCCCAATAGGAGGCGTGCAGGAGGTAAACTGATCAATGAAATCATTGATGTTTCTGTCTCCATATCCTTCTCCCTCTCTGAAGTCAGTAAAAAAATATATGTGTGTGTGTGTGTGTGTGTGTGTGTATTTTTAAAGTTGGCTTAAAAGATAATAATACAGGCTAGGCCCTGGCTGGTGTGGCTCAGTTGGTTGGAGCACTGTCTAGTACACCAAAATGTGGCCGGTTCAATCCCTGGTTGGGGCATATTCGGGAGGCAACTAATCGATGTTTCTCTTTCTTTCTCTCTCTCTCCCTCTCCTTCTCCTCTCCCTCTCTCTTTCTCCTCTCCATCTCCTTTCTCTCTCTAAAATCAATGCAAAACATATCCTAGGGTAAAGATTAAATAATAATATAAGCTAGGTTACTATAATGGAATTCCCAAAATACAGTGACTGAACCACGTTGGAGGTTTCTTTCACACCTCATGGTAATTCAGAGATCGGGATTCCTTTCATTTCTTAGGTATTGTCAGAGTAGAGTCATCACTTTGAGTTTTAGCTCAAAGTAAGGGGTGGGGAAGGAGAGGGTATCAAGCAAGTGATGAGAAAGATGCACACATCACTTTCACTTACATTTCATTGGAGAAAACAAATCACATGGCCATACTTAGCTATAAAGGGAAAACTGGGAAAGGAGTCTGTAGCTGAGTGGCCATGAGACTAGGTAAACTCAGTTACCAAAGAAGAATGAACTAGGACAGTTAACAGTTACCTTCTAAATTTTCAGGAACTTTTTCTGTCTTTAGCTTGTGAAGGCAAATTCATCAGATTTTTATAAATGGAAATTAATTCTTCAGCTCATGCCATAAATAGTGAATTAAGTATTTCATGTATTTAGATGGTGTTCTTTTGTTTTTGTTTGTTTTATATATTAAAAATTTTTTTTATTGATTTCAGAGAGACGGAGAAAGAGAGAGAGAAAAAAACATAAATGATGAGAGAGAATCATTGTTCGGCTGCCTCCTGCATGCCCCCTACTGGGGCAAACCGGGTATGTGCCCTTGATTGGAATCGAACTTGGGACCCTTGAGTCTGCAAGCCAATGCTCTGTCCACTGAGCCAGACTGGCTAGGGCTAGATAGTGTTTTTATAACTTATCAAATAATCTAAAAGTAAATCTTAGCAAAGCTGTGCTATAGAGTAGTAAACCAAAAGTAATACTAGATTTTTCACCCATTTAAAATTATTTCTATCCCTTTACTTCCAAATTTCTCATTTCTCCAAGTGAAATTCAAAAAATTATCGCACCTACATATAGCCTTCATTTTATAAAATATAATGTCTCCATAAAATTGTTTACCAGAGAATGAATATACCTTTAATCTTATGGTGTAGGGAAGGAAAGAAAAGATAAATTTGCCAAACTTTGTATGTTCATTGCAGCTTCAAGATGAAATATATAAAATGGAGTCTAATTATATCGAAAAATCCTTTACAAAAATGTTCAAGAGGCTCAGTTGTTAGCTATAAAGACCTTTGGACTTTTCTGTATATGACAAAGCATCTGCCTGGGTTTCCCTGCTCCTCTCCACCTGGTGGGGAGACTTCATACCATTCCACACTTGTTAGCTCTAACTCTAAATCCTTCATCATTGGAAATAGCTCTAATAAGAGGTCTGATGTTACTGAAATACCTCATTCTTGTGTGTAGAAATAGCTGTTCAGTAGACTGCTTATTTCTTGGATAAAAAAAGGTGTTTTTTCCTACAGCACATATTGTTGATGGCTCTACTTCTGTTGTGGTGGCACAAGCAATCCAGGTGTTGGGGTAGTAGGAGTTGAGGATGGGGGTTGCCACAAGTGGGCCAAATGCTGTGACCTACATAACCTCTTAGTATGGCTGTTGAGGGTTGTTGACTTTTGTTTTAGGCTTTTAATTCACTCTACTCTTTAAAGCAGGAAATGATAAAATTTAGTAGGGGCATAAATAACTCTTTATGTTCTTACTAGAGGCCTGGTGCACAAAATTCATGTACTCAGGGGGCGAGGGGGCTCCCTCAGCCTGGCCTGTGCCCTCTCACAGTCCGGGAGCCCTTGGGGGATGTCCAACTGGTGGTTTAGGGGAGTGGGCCTAAGCCAGCAGTTGGACATCCTTAGTGCTGCCGCAGAGGCAGGAGAGACTCCCGAAACCACCGCTGTGCTCACCAGCCATGAGCCTGGCTTCTGGCTAAGCAGCACTCCCCCTGTGGGAGCGCACTGACAACCAGGGGGCAGCTCCTACATTGAGCATCTGCCCCCTGGTTGTCAGTGTGCGTTATAACGACTGGTCATTCCACCATTCGGTCGATTTGCATATTAGCTTTTTATTATATAGAACGGGGTGGGCAAACTTTTTGACTCGAGGGCCACAAAGGGTTCTTAAACTGGACCGGAGGGCCGGAACAAAAGCATGGATGGAGTGTTTGTGTGAACTAATATAAATTCAAAGTAAACATCATTACATAAAAGGGTACGGTCTTTTTTTTTTTTTTAGTTTTATTCATTTCAAACGGGCCGAATCCGGCCCGCGGGCCGTAGTTTGCCCACGGCTGATATAGAATCTTAAATTGGTAAAAAAAATAAATAAGCAAATAAAGCCACCTCACATACTTTGTAGACTAGAGTTTAAGTAGATCAATAAATTCATACACAAATACATTCAAAAGGAAGTGAAAAATGAAATTGCAAACAGTATTTTTAAGAAATAACTTACATATTGAATTTATCAAGACTCTTAATGATTTACAGTATGAATTACATCATAGATTTGTTTACCAATAATAATTTGGACTTGCTTAAGTTGAAATTCAAATTTTGGTCAGTCACATTAGAAAGATGTCTCAGGCCCTAACCAGTTTGGCTCAGTGAATAAAGCCTTGGCCCATGAACTGAAAGGTCCCTGGTTCGATTCTGGTCGAGGGCACAGACCTTGGTTGCAGGCTCAATTGCTGGCCTTGGTCAGGGAGCATGTGTGGAGGCAGCCGATACATGTGTCTCTCTCACATCCATGTTTCTCTGTGTGTCTCTCACTCTCCCTTCCACTTTCTCTAAAAATCAATGGAAAAATATCCTCTGATGAGGATTAATAAAAAAAAAGAAGAAAGATATCTTAGGAAGCTTGAGGTGGTAACCTGAGCATAACCCAGAGCTCCCAGCCTAAAGACGGGGCAAAGGAGAGCAGTAGACTTATATACCACACTGAGCTTGAGTTACTGCTAGAGGACAGTGAAAGGACTTCTTTGTTACAGTTCTGACCCCCGTCCTAAAATTCATATTCAGTATTCACCTGTAATGAGCATAATTTTTGTTTGGTTTTTTTCAAGTCTCTGGATTATATTAAAGATTAAATTGGCAAGTAATTTTATTCAGCACTTTAGGTAAGTGGTACATAAAGATTCAGTGGAGAACAAAGATAGACAAGGTAGGTCCCTACCCTACAGGAACTTAAATCTACTAGTTATTATATTTTAATACTAGAGGCCTGTTGCACAAAAAGATCCGTGCAATAGGCCTTCCCTTCCCCTGGATGCCGGCACTGGTTTTCCTCCGGCACCCGGGACCCAGGCCTTCGCTCCGGCCGGAGCCGCCTTGTCTTCGCTCCACCACTTCCACCACTTTGCGCCTATGTATGCAAATTAACCTCCATCTTTGTTGTTGGTCAATTTGCATATCTTGCTGATTATCCAGTGGGGGGGCATAGTGAAGGTATGGTCAATTACCATGTTTGTCTATTATTAGATAGGATTAATATCAATATTAATATGTATTAAGTATATCTGAGTATAGTTGGCTTGAATGCTTTCTTTGTGGAAAATCTTGGCTTTATTGTAGTCTTAAAATCCTAACCTGTCAAGAACCTTCCAGGTGCCTTCAACTAACCTGTCAAGAACCTTCCAGGTGCCAGGCAGAAAACATTGTCCCATACACCTAAAGGTCACTGGTTCGATTTGGGGTCAGGGCATGTGCCATCGATAGGGGCAGCCCATGGATGCTCTCTCACTCCCTCTTTACTCCTCTCTAAAAGCAATAAAAGCATATTAAAAAAACAAAAAACCACAAAACAGCACAGCTTCAATCAGGCTTTTGCTTAATGACACCACTTGGCTACTTCAGAAAACGACAGGTTCATACTTATGATCAGTGTACTTGGTAATGGGTGGATATTGCTTGATAAAGACTCATCCTCAAGAAAATGAAGCATTGACTTCCTCATAAAAACACAGGAAAACTATACATCATGTGGTTTTTGGTAACGAGAAAGCACCATTTTTAATCCCTTGGCAGTTTTAAAACTTGAACAATGAGATAAGAATTGAAAAAGGTGTGTTGCGTGGCTGCCTGGATCATCTCTGAAATTACAATTTTGGAACTGTTAAGTGATAAGAAAAGGTGACTTGAATGTGACCTGGGTGGGTACTTGCTTCTGTGTTTGGCTCTTTGTCACTGCTGTGAGACCTGTCTAAAATAGACACTCTCAAAGTCAAAATCAGATGTCATGTGTTAGTCTCAGTCACATTCACTGGTCCCCTTCCTGCCCTAATGAACTTTCAGTGCACTCGCTCCAAATAACTTCGAAGTAATTGTATCGAATTAGGATCTATTTATTCAGTCATCAAAAATTAATGTTTTCTCAGTAATAAGGCCCTTGCCTTTCAGGAGCTCACAACCTATTTGAGAGACAAACCATGATGCCTACTGATAATTTAAAATGATGAGTAATGTTAGAGGCCATGCACAGAGATCATGGGCCATCCTTGTGCTCCCTCTTTGTGTGGTACTAGCCCATAGATCCACACATAGAATCCACACTGAAAACGCTGTTCCTTTTCTTTTTAAAATATATTTTTATTGATTTCAGAGAGGAAGGGAGAGGGAGAGATAATAACATCAACGATGAGACAGAATCATTGATCGGCTGCCTCCTGCACTCCCCCTACTGGGGATTGAACCTGCAACCGGGCATGTCCCCTTGACCAGAATCGAACTCTTCAGTCTGCAGGCTGATGCTCTATCCACTGAGCCAAACCGGCTAGGGCTGAAAACAGTTTATTATGTAGTTTGAAATAACAGGGGTGCCAAGGACTGCTTTAGTCTATTTATGTCCCCTTTATATTCTCACTAAATACTATATGGGTATTGTGTGTGTGTGTTTTAAATATCCATTACACTTAGGAGGAAACTGAAGAGAAAATGTCCTGTCATGCAAAACATCCTTGTAACTTTTCATTTACATAGAAACTTACATTCCATAGCTGCTAGTTATTTCTAACAGTGAGGAATAGGTTTAGATTAATTCCATCCTTTGCAAACCACCATGGATAGTCAATAAATCCTAGTCTAGAAAATTTACTTAAAAAGCATCCTCTCCCTCTCTCATAGGTCTGTACCAATACCTTCAAAAACTGGTCTCAATTAGTGATTACTAGCTTGCCAGCACTGAGTAATCATCACTTTTGTAATTAGATTCCTTTAGCTTCTAGTTCCTACTTCTTTACTATTCTACATTAAATACTAACCACAATCAAACCAAATCTTCATCCTTCATTTCTTTGTCTTTCTAAGTGTTGCCATTTAAAAATTTGTCATTTACATAAAAATATACTTCTACACTTGAAAGAAATTTCATTAGTTTAACACCATAATTGTAAAATGAAGTGGAGTCTTAGATAGTGAAGTAATTTGTCCAAGGACACACATGGAGTTAGTAGCAGAGCACGTATTCAAATCAAAGCTAATTTCTAGGCAACTCTTCTGCTTACATATGTGCTTCCTCAGGTCCTATCTTATCAGAGTACAATGCTACTCCCACTCGTTATTTTAAGCCTTCTGCTCTTTGGTGAAACTATAAAACTTAGCCCATTCTCCAGGTTTCTAGCATGAAGATGCCTAAATCTCTTTGCTCTGACCATTCACTGTAGTCCTTTGCCCACAGGATTTTTCCAGCTGGATGTTCTAATTTCCAATTCCAGACGTAACCTACCTAACCACCGTCCATATTCCTCCTCTAAATTCCTCCTCAGCTTATTTCCAATAGTGACAGCACCATTCTTTTTAGATTCAAAACCTCAGTGGTTGTGGTGAGTCAGTCCTTTCGTCTCTCCCTCTTCCTACCGTCACCACACTATACCCACTTTCCCTCCCCTAACATCACATTTGTCACAGGTCCTTTGCATTTCCTTTTTCTAAATGATTTCCCTGCTTTAGTCTTTTGGCCTCTAAAAAGTGACAGGTATTTTAAAGCTGACTCTACCATTTATTTACTAAAAAAACTATGTGAGCCGAAACCGGTTTGGCTCAGTGGATAGAGCGTCGGCCTGCGGACTGAAGGGTCCCAGGTTCGATTCCGGTCAAGGGCATGTACCTGGGTTGCAGGCGCATCCCCTGTGGGGGATGTGCAGGAGGCAGCTGATCTATGTTTCTCTCTCATCGATGTTTCTGACTCTCTACCTCTCTCCCTTCCTCTCTGTAAAAAAATCAATAAAAATATATTTAAAAAAAAAATTATGTGAACTGTCAAAGACTCAGTTAACTGATAAAGTAGGGTAGTAGTGATCTTAAATGTTATGAAGATTAATTGAAATAAGATATAAAATTTCAATTATAAAGTCTAACCTGTAGATGTTCAATAAATATTTGTGGAATGAGTGTTAGTTCCCTTCTCCTTATAGCCATAATTAATATGAGTTTGAAGAATTTTTTTAACTACCTAAACTATAAAAAGATTAGATGTTAATGCTTGAAGATTTTTTAAAAATGATTGTGTCTCCTTTGATCTACAACCACACCAAACTCTAAGTGTAGAATTTTTTTATCTTGGTCTATTTTTGTTTATAACAGCCTTGAAAGTGTGCAATTCAGTGATTTTTGGTATATTCACATAGTTATGCAACCATTACCACTGTCTAATTTTAGAACATTTTCATTATTCCAAAAAGAGATTCCATATACATTAGCAGTTACTCTCACAAGTCCTGGAAACTGCCTATTTTCTGTCTATATGGATTGGCCTGTTCTGGCCATTTTATACAAATGGAATCAAACAATATATGGCCTTTGTGTCTGGCTTCTTTTACTTAGCATGTTTTTAAGTTTCATCCATGTTGTAACATGTATTAGAATTTCATTCCTTTTTATGGCTGAACTATAGGCCTGATGCACGAAATTCATGCACTGGGGGTAGGAGGGGGTTGTCCCTCAGCCCAGCCTGCACCCTCTCACAGTCCGAGACCCCTTAGGGGATGTCCGGAAGCCCTCACTCCTTACTGCCTGCCTGCACACTGCTTATCGCTCGGCTTGCTGCTCCTTAGTGCTGCGTGGAGGCGGAAGAGGCTCCTGCCACCGCTGCTATGCTCTCCAGCGGTGAGCCCAGCTTCTGGCTAAGCAGCACTCCCCCTGTGGGAGCGCACTGACCACCAGGGGGCAGCTCCTGTGTCGAGCATCTGCCCCCTGGTGGTCAGTGCACATCATTGCGACAAGTCGTTCTGGTCATTCTGCCGTAATGATCGCTTAGGCTTTTATTATATAGACTAGAGGCCTGATGCACGAAATTCATATAAGAGTAGCCTTCCTTCCCCTGGCTGTCGACACCAGCTTTCCTCTGGCACCCAGGACCTGGGCTTCCCTCGCAGCCCTGGCTTCGTCCAGAGGTTGTCCAGTCTAACTAGCATATTATGCTTTTATTATTATAGATAATATTCTGTTGTATAGATAGGCCACATTTTGTTTATCTGTTCATCATTTTGTAGACATTTGGGTTGTTTACATTGGGGCTGTCATGTATAATGCTAATATGAACATTTGGGTACAAGTTTTTATGTGGATATTTTTTAGTTCTTTTATTATATGCCTGGGAATAGAATCTTTAGTTGATAACGCAAAGAATTTTCATTTCAAATCAGAGTTCTCATGGCAAGAGAACTAGTTTCTTAATTGGGGTGTTTTCTTCTATGTTGGTTCCTTAAGATTGAAATTCTTTGCACTAGACCTCATAGAGCACTGTGTTCCCAGTCATGGAAAACAACAGAAAACCAAGAGCCTGCGATCAGAAAGCATCAGAAACAATACAAATGCCCCCACATGATAAAGGATGCTTTCATAAACATAGGGTAACAAAATAACCTCCAAATCCCAGTGGTTTACTCTCAACAAAGCGTTCATTTCATTCACTTTATATATGAGGTGCACTGCAAGATCAAAAAAGGAAAACTCTCCTAAAGGGATGCAAATTAAGGAAAAGTTAGGTTAAAGTGACACATTTATGAAAAGTATCCTATCCTTTGCTCTAGAGCAGCGGTTCTCAACCTGTGGGTCGCGACCCCTTTGGCAGTCGAACGACCCTTTCACAGGGGTCGCCTAAGACCATCGGAAAACATATATAATTACATATTGTTTTTGTGATTAATCACTATGCTTTAATTATGTTCAATTTGTAACAATGAAAATACATCCTGCATATCAGATATTTTCATTATGATTCATAACAGTAGCAAAATTTCAGTTATGAAGTAGCAACGAAAATAATTTTATGGTTGGGGGTCACCACATGAGGAACTGTATTAAAGGGTCGTGGCATTAGGAAGGTTGAGAACCACTGCTCTAGAGCATGAGCTGAGTGAGTGTAAGCACATTTCTCTGTTCTTCTCAGCCATCCCACCTTCTCAACCCAACTGAAATGAAAGGGAGAATGAGGGATCTGAAACAGTTTATAGAATATTTCCATTTAGCTCAGGAGCAGGTTTCAAGCACTGTCTTTACCTTCATAGAAAGCCATGGCAAGAGGAAAAATGGCTTTGAAATAGAGATTGGCATTGAGCATCATGATCAGTCACTCAGAGGTCACTAATTACTCTCCCTTTTGTTTTTCAGTGAACGAGATAATTGGGAGAGACATGTCTCAGATTTCTGTTTCCCAAGGAACAGGGGTGAGCAGGCAGGCTCCCCTCCCTGGTCCCGATTCCTTGGATTTAGGAAGATCTGATGAGCTCTGACAGTGCTCGCTGCAACCTTGCATCCACCACCACCATATACTTCTCAGCATGTTTCTCTCCTTGGACCTTGGGTTTCCAACTCTGCGGCCTTCAGGACTGGCGCCAGGAGTTGGGATCACTGGGGAAAGCAGCAGTCCTCCACCTCAGGACTTGGGTAGATTTTGTAAAAGATCAGGAACAGCAGAGGCTGTTTGAGCTTGGGGAAATGAGCTTTGCTTTTTATTTTTGAATAGGATACTTTTATATGATGGGTGCTTTGAGTGTGAATGCAGCAGGCTCTTCATTTCAGAGGTGCTGCTTTTGCAGATGACCTCATTGCTTAGCTAGAATTAGTGATTTGAACTGCTTTGTGGTCATTTGAAGGACCTTTTAGCTTTAATGGTATTTTTAAAATAGGAACTTTTGATAAAACCTTCCAGAGGCAAACATAAAAGAAAAAAATTGTCCAAGCCCACACCTATGCCTCAGAAATTCAGCATGTGTCCTGAAGCCTTTATAGATTCATAGGAAATAAAGCCAAATGTAGCTCATCCCTCTTCAAAAGTAAACTGTTAGATAAAATGAGAAGAGACCATTCCAATCATTGAAGTGTTGGAATATTAAATGACATTCCAGAGCATAGCCTTTTTGTAACTTTCTAGATATTCCTGCAGTCTCTCCATTCTGACTTCATGTTGAAATTGCTTTTTTTCCCTCAGGGCCTTGGGTAAGATAGCTACTTATGAGGTGACTGTGAAAGGTGAGGTTTTAGCTTCATAGCTTTAAGTTCCTGCCATCCTACAAACAAGTGCTCTTCCTTTTTGTGTCCTTTTGTAAGCGGGAGCATTAGCCTTTGGCTGCTCTTTAACCTTTGAAGCCAGTCTCATGATGGTTTAGGCAATTTTGCTGGTTCTAACTCATCTCCAGGGGCCAGGTTGTGTCAGGAACTAAGCACAAATGAGCAATGCTTCAGAGCAAGATCAGAGAAAGCACAAGACTCCAGATGGGAAGCTTTTAAGATTCACACTGGCACGGAAGGCTTATCCCTCATTCTGTTTACAGCCTAAAAAGATTCTGGCCTACCCTGTTCCATCTGCATGGCCTAAAAACCAGCCTTTTCCCAAAAAGGCTTTGAGCCAAATAAAAAAATGAGGTAGCATCATAAACCTGACCCTCCAGACCAAAGATGCCCTGGTGCTGCTGCAGGTGAAGCTGGCACTCAAGACAGGGGCCAGCAAGAAGCTCCAGCCTGCTGTCTACCAAAGGAGTGCCCAACTTGGGTGCTTTCTTCAAGCCCCGTCCTTACCACTCCCATTAATAGGATAAGTTACTTGGTCCAAGGCCTGGGCCATTTCAAAGCTCCTGAAGCTTGTAGTATGTTTTCATGTGAAATTATGTACTTTATTTATAAAGCAAAATTGTTGAGTGCCTACATATGAGACCGTGTGCTAGGCTGGTTAAAGGTCTGATGTTATTCCAGGGGATTGTGGGTCCTGGATGCCAGGATTCTCTACTGAGACCAAGTGAGTCCTGGGCAGAGGATGCCTACCACCTGTAGTCACCCAGGCAGGGGCTACTGACCCATGATGAGGAAGTGTTTGTTTTTTCTCTCTTTAAACCATGTTTTAGATTTTTCCCTTAAAACTAGTTAAGAAAAAATGTCTGTCCTTCAGCAAATCACTCTGGTCCTCTTGGAGCTGGGTGTTTTCATATTTTCTTTGAAAATGTAGTGTAGTGAGATATATCAGGGCTATGGTTGGAAGCCCACAGCTTCCTTCGGAGGCTGTTGGGCGCTGGCCAATAAGATGGAGTTCCACAGAGCTGGTCAGACTTGCCTCCACCCTTTTGTCCCTGGTATAGCTGCCTCACATGGGTTTCTTACAAAAGTTCTCTTTGCAGGATCCATTGGGGGTTGCTTTGTTGTCCTCAAGAATAAAAGCCTCTATGATCCAGAGTTGCTATGCACCAAATTTTGATGCCTTTTAAATACCTTGATGCCTGTAGCACTAGAAATGCTTTCCTATTTAAAATAAAAGTTGAATTTTAAAATAGAGCTTTGTATACTATGTAAGCAGTTTTGTATCAGCTTTGTAAAAGCTTTGGTGTAAGAGTCAATATTTTTTGGCTTTGTAGATAAAGACATTTTTGTGCAACATAGTGGTATTAAAGCACACATCCATTGGACTATGCAATTTGGGTTCTAGTTAGCAGCACTGAGCAGCTGGGCATGTGCTAGCACCTACTCCTACCCCCTCCAGCCGGTGTGAGATCTTGGATTAAAGAATGGGATGAGCAGCCTTCTGCTTATTAGAGACGCACAGAGAAACATGGCTGAAAACAGCTTTAAAAGGAACAGCTGTCTCCAGGATCACGTGTGGTGCTGCTGCCTGGGGTGCAGCCCACTGCTGCCCAGGGCTAGTCACTATCATCAGAACTCTGCTGGGCCTGGCTGTGAAGCTGTTTTTGATACTCAGAACAGATGGTCACCTTTAAGGCTCAGATGGGCTCAAGTTGAAACCTTGTATTTTATAAAATGGATGATGTTCAGTTTACAGCACTCGGGATTGTGTTTTCTTGTACATTTTGTATTTTAAAACCTTTTATAGGAGTACAGTGCTCCTTACACAATACAAAGGGAAGAGCCAGCAATTCAGGCTCCTCAGTTACAGTGCTGAAATAATAAACGATGACAGGTCAACAGTCTCCTTGAATTCTGCCTGAGTTTTCCTCTGACTGGGGCTGGTGAGGAGCCCCTCACCCTGGGGGCCCAAGCTAAGGGCACTTTGGCTTTTAGAAAGTCCACGTGGTTAGGAACCTTTGTTTATTTTCTGGAGAGGGTAGAGTTCCAAATTCTTTCTGCAGCTTCAGTTCTGCACCTTCTAATGGGTGCAAAGGACACTCCACCGTGTCTGCTAAGTTCAGGACAACTGGCCTGCCCAAGGTGTGCACAAAAAGTAGGCAGAAGTCTCCTTTAAAAGTCAAGCCTGAGTTTTTATGTGAGGGCCTCCTGCCCCCTAGTGTCCTCTGGGGATACTGCAGTACTGCTCATCAAAACAGCCTGTGGTTTTGCCGTCTGGTATTCCTTGTGCCAAGCTGGAGGGGCTGGCAGCCTTAGGTGGGAACACCCCTGGCACAGTGTAGCCATTGAGGTCCAAGCATCCTGGGGACTGGGGCCAGCACTCTGTTTCTCTGCTCCACCATCAGAAGCTCCCAGGAGTCATACATTGAAGGCACCAGGGCTTCCATTTTTAAAAAAGGCAAGCCTGCTGTGGATGTCAGCCCCACAGTATCTGTGGGCATGGGCCATAGCCAGAACAGACCAAAGGCTCTCCGGGTGCTACTCAAGAGGCCCAGGTCAGGCCTTTGGGAGCAGGGTAGCACCATTCCACCCCCAGCCCTACATGCAAGATTTAGCTATCATCTTTAGGGTGAACAGCAGAGCAGTAAGTGGGGGGATGGAGCTGGGGCTTGAGCTCCTCTGAGTGCCTTCAGAAAGACGTCACCAGGATGAGGGCACTGGTTCTCTGGATGCAGGAGAGACGTTAGCTGAAGACATCAGCCAGCTCTTACCTCCTGACTCCCTCATCTACAAACACACCCACTCTTTGGGGGCCTGTAGCACAGTGCGAGGTGGGTCACCAACAGGCATCAGGCTGGTGTAGTCATCAGGGGCTAGCTGCAGAAGGAACAGAGATTTAGGGCAGGGAGCTCTAGGCTCAGCCAGGTCCCCAAATCCCCCTAGTCACACCTCACCTGGTAGGCCTGAAAGACGCTGAGCAGATCCTTCATACCAGCTGTGTATGGGACACCCTGCATACGGACCAGGGCTCCTGGTTGGGACAACACTGAGGTAGGAGCAGAAGCCAGGGCTGCAGGGGGCGTGGTGAGGTAGCCCACAGTGGTGGGAGAGACTGGGGGGCTAGGGTGGGAAAATAGGGTTTTAGTACAGTCCTACCTACAACCTACACCAAGACTTTCCTCCCTCTTCCCTTGCCTCTGACTTAAGCTTAGTTCATTTTAGCTCCTCCTCCCTAAAACCTGTCCTCTATGTCATCTATTCTAGTTTGTAGATAGCATCAGCTGGCCCGCATCTCACTCCCTTCTTTCAGACCGTGGGTTATCTGACCCAGGAAGAGGATCATGACCCTCCTCCAAACCAGGACAGGGGCAAGTCTGCAGTTCTCTTAGCAGCAGGGTACCTGGGGTAGTAAGCTGTGTAGTTCATGTAGAGTTGAGTGGCTGGCCCGGGGTAGTAGGCAATGGGAGTGGGGGCAGCAGGCACCCTGGCAGCTGGGAGCAGTGCTGAAGAGGGATAGAGAGCTGCCGTCTCAGTGGGAATGAGTGTTGGGGTGGCTTGGAAGGTGGCGTAGGCTGGTGGCGAGAGGCCTAGAGGCAGAAGCAGAGAGTACATCTGCAGGGGGCCTGGTGCTGCCCTGGATGGGGCAGCCAGAAAGAAGTCCCCACTGTAGAACGTTAAGGTTATAACTGGCACCCACATCCCTCCTACTTCCCCAGCCCTGGGATACTCACAGGGCAGTTTGCAGGGTGGAGGAGACATGCCGCTGCGGCCCAAAGTGCCCCCCATCAGCACACGGCTCATCT
The DNA here is from genome assembly GCF_963259705.1 of Myotis daubentonii. Classification (NCBI taxonomy): domain Eukaryota; kingdom Metazoa; phylum Chordata; class Mammalia; order Chiroptera; family Vespertilionidae; genus Myotis; species Myotis daubentonii. The sequence goes on along the minus strand of NC_081854.1, from coordinate 45,888,427 downwards.
CCTCTGTGGAGCAGGGAACTACCTCCACGTAGCGTTCCTTCATCACTTTCTTATGGCAGCGCTGAGAAGCAGCTAAGGCCCGCTCTGCTGACGTCATCTGGATGAAGGCATCGCCAGATGGCCGGCCCTGTGCACACCATCTTATAAGCAGTCTATCCTGTTAGCCAGGGTCCCTTACTCCCAACCACACACTCCTCTCTCTCTCTGTGTCCCCCTTTTGGCAGCAGCCTCACCTGCTGGTTGAGCACCATGTGCACACCATGGGGCCGGATGTCAGCTGCTGCCTCCCCCAGGAAGCTTAGGATGTCTTCGATGGTGGCTGTGTAGGGCAGGCCTCGGAGGCGTACACAGTCTCTCCCAGTCCCAGCTACCATCGGGAAGGGGATGGGCAGCAGTGGAGCAGTCAGTGTGGGAAGGAGTGGACTGGAAGCGTAGCGGTTCAAGACCTAATAAGGAAGGCAGCAACTGGTCATGCCAAGTAGGGCAGGGACACAGAGTGGAGTGGGGTGAAAGGGGCACCCTGGAGAAGCACATGGGGGTGGGAGAGCCCTGGGTGCTCACCTGCTGCACCTCAGCTGCAGTGCTCCGGAAGAGTTCAATGTATCGCTTACCCAGCATGCCCTTGTGCCTGCGCAGTGCAGCTTGTGCCAGCTCCTCACAGGCAAAGAGTGCAAAGGCATCGCCAGTGGGCCTGCCGTCAGGGTGGCGCACAAAGAGCAGCCCATCGGCACCCCCCGTCACTGGGCACTCTGGCCCCAGGAAGTCGAGCACGTCTGCTGGCCCAGCTGAGAAGGGCAGTCCCCGCAGCCGCAGGATCACTTGGTCTTCCCGTGACAGGAACCGAGCCACCTCTAGTGATGTGCCTTGATGAGGGTGGCATGGGAGTCACCTACTGACTTCATTCATGCCCTTCCAACTACCCATCCAAACCTGGCACACAGGGGAGCAGAAAGGCAAGGGATGGTGGGGGAGTGGGACATGGGTCAAGAACCAGGGGGAGCTAGGTGCTGCTGGGGGCACAACTCACCCCCTGCGATCTTTACAAACTCCTCTCCTGTTGCTTTATATACCTGTGGGGACAGTGGGGACAGTCCGTGGGTCTCAGGCCTGAGGGGGCTGGCCTCAGCTCTGCTCTGCTCCACTCCCAGCCCAAAGGCCCACCTCAATGTAGCGGACACCCATGTGGTGCTTGTGTCTCTGCAACGCTAGGTCCCGCTGCTCGCTGTCCACAAAGCGGATGAGGGCCTCGCCATTTCTTCGCCCCTGGGCATTGAGGCAGAGGGCTACACCACCCCTGTGGAGCCAAGGCTATGTTAGTACCTCCTGGGTAGGCCTGCCCTCCTGGGCCCACCATCATGCTGCACCCACCTGGCAATGTTGAGTCCTTTGAAGAAGCGAGCCACGTCCTGGTCTGATGACTGCCAGGGCAGCCCACGGGCCCGAACCACAGTCTCACTGTCCACCACCTCAGCCTTGCTGCTGTGGGGGTAGGGCCCAGGGTCAGAGCTGTCTATCCTGTTAACAAGGGTGCCTTACTATTGTCACCCCCATCCCTGCCCTGCACTCACCAAGGTCCCGTCTCATATTTCTGCTTTATCACCTCGGGCTTCGAAAACAATTGATCTGAGAGGAGACGACATGGGAGTCAGCGGGGTCTGGTGGAGGGGGGTCTCCCCACCAAACTCTCTAAAAAGAGGACAGTTGAAGAGGAGATGACAAAGGGGCTCCCACCATATGGTCTCTCAGAAAAGGTAAGAACTAGGGAAGGGGACTTTGCGGAATTAATAGGCAGGCATTCACCCAGCCCTGAGAGAGAACGGGTAACAGATGGTGAGGGGAACCTTACCATTAGGCCCTTCAAGTAGGTGGAGGATGACAGCTACCATTGTCTTCACTTCCCAGACCCCAAAGTCATCCTCTGTGGCATCTGTTTCCAGCCCCAACTCTATGAGCAGTGAAATAATAATGAGGAAATCCCAGCAGGAGAGGCTTAGGGCAATCAGCGTGAGCCCTATGACTGGTCCCACCTAGGCCCAAGTCCCCTACATAAGCACGTGGAATCCCAGCAAGCACATGTTTTGGCCCTGCTCATGTATGCCCTTACAGATCCCCCAGCCCAGACATATGTAGACATGTCTACTTTTCAAATGTGCCCCAATCCAGACAGACATGCACTTAAGGACTCAGCAGATAATGCTAATTGGGTATGTTCATATAAGCCACCAGCATGCACATACTCAGACACATATAGCCTAGGGCTGCCCATCCATTCTAACCCCTCTGGGACACAGGTACCCTGTGCCATGGTGGCCACGGTGAGGTCCCTGGCGAGGCGGGCGCTTGGGTGCTGCACGTGGAACTCTCTGCGGAGGTCGTAGAAGGAGAAGAAGGTGTCGGGAAGTACCAGGTTCTGGGGGCACAGGTGAGCAGGGATGAATAGACGAAACTGAGCAGCCCACCCCCACGACAATGGATGGCCTGGGAACCCTGCCCCCTGTTGTGCCCTCAGTGGCATACCTTCCTAGAGGCCTCAGGATGCAGGACCTGTCGCAGCAGCTGCTGTCCATCAGTGCAGAGCATGTAGGGGCCCCCGCCCAGCAGAGCCACATCCCCGATCACCAGCTGTGAGAACTGGGAAGAGAGACAGACGCACAGCTGGGCAGGCAGGAAGAAAGAGGGCGCAGGCTGCAAAGCTGGTTCTGCCAGATGTTCGGCCAGCCCTACCCTGCTTGGGGAGTAGGTGGCCATACCTGTTGGGCCTGGCTCTGTAGTTCCCTTTTTCCCCTCAGTGCACCATCAGCTTCTCCAGGCCAAAAGGGGCCAGTTACATATCCCCTAAGCCCCCACTGCACACACTCCAGCAGTCTGGAGTGGGGCCAGAGCAAACACCTGGTGGAGTGGGACAAGCAGGTGGGAAGGGGCGGGGCAAAGCAGGTTAAACCTGTCCCTGACCAGGCTCCACCTTCAGACAGGTGGGAGAGGCCCAGTCCTGCCTCGGGCCCATCCGGCTCATGGTCAATGGCAGCCCCGCCTCTAGGTCTGACCAACCGAGGGCCAGAGAAATTCCAAGGACAGAGCTCCACACCTGGACGCCAGGGGCAGCATGAGCTTTGACCCACACCCTATCGACCCGCTGGCACTGAGCTGTTTGCTCATAGAGGGGGTGGCACTCCTGAAACTGCCCAGCTCCTCCCCCAGCCTCCATCCCTGCTGGCGAACAGGTATAAGCACTCAGCACAGCCCCAAGAACCTCCCCCACGCCAACCTTACACTCTGAGACTGGCCGAGCAAGGCAACCCAGCTCTCCTTCAGCACACTCCCCAAGTGGGGGCTGGCCTGGAAGCCCTTCGGCAACAGCCTAGGTTGAAACATCTTTGTGCTTCCATTTCCTCACCAGGAACTACCAGAGTTGGAAAACGAAAGAATTCGTGCGTGTAAAGCGCTTACACTCATTATACTCAACCGTCAGACACGGGTTGAGCGCAGGAGTGAAGATAATTAAGAGAAAACAGCAATGGGAACAGCCTCCCACTTCAGCCAGGGCCAGGAGGCAACCCTCGGCCTTGGCACTCCGGAGGCAGGTAGCCCCCAGGCGGGGTCAGGACAGCGCCCACGCCTGGACGGCCAGCTGGGGCAGGCCTCAACGAGCAGCTTACACCTGGCGGCGTCTGCCTCCGGGGCAGACACCGCCCTACGCCCCCGCCCAAGCGTCTCCCAGGCGGGTGGGTGGGCCGAGGTCGCTGGCGGGAGGGACAGTGACCTATGACCAAGGCCCCTTGGCCCTTTCGGCTTCTGGCTACTGTTCTGAGCGACCTGGCTGGGCAGGTTCCCAGTTTCAGCCTCAGCCTGGCTCCCCCGCCGGCCCGGGGACTCTAGGCAGGGTCTCGCGGCCTCCATCCCCACCGCCTCAATAGGGTGGATCTGGAAAGACGGAGAAGAACTCCCCCACCCCCGAAATGGCCGGCACACGCGGACACACGCACACGCGGGAGTCGATGAAAGTTTCAAACAACAGGAACCCGTCCTACCGCCCGGGCCAGTGAGTCCCGGCGCGCCAGGCCTCGCCTCCTGCAGCCTCTCCCGCGTAGCAAGGTACCTGGGGTCCGGCCGCGTCTCCACCCACCCCGCCCCGGGCGCTCACCTGCTGCAGCACCTTGTCCAGCGGCTCGGCCCGCGCCAGGCTGTCGGCGCTCAGGCCGCTCGCCTCGCGGCACTGCGGACTCAGGGCGGCCGCCTCGGCGCGAACCAGTGACTTGTGCAGCGTCCCCACCTGCGAGAGGCGGGGGGAACCGATCAACCCCTGCGCCCTTGGATCCTGAAGCTCCCCGGGGACGCCACCACCTTCTGCCCACCCTACCTGGCGGCTCCGCGGCTCCACCACTTGCCACACTAGCAGGATTAAGTCGGTCTCATCGGAGCCCAGGTCCGGCCCCAGTGCACCGGCCGTGGCCCCGAACAGGACGACCAGGGGTCCGGACTCTGGGCAGGTCTCGGCGGAAGAGTCTGCGGCAGGGTTCGGGCCCGGGGGCGGTGGCGGCGGTGGCGCCGGAGTCATGGCCGCAGAGAAAGGGGGCGCTCGGCCACGCACACGCGGACCGACGAGGCGCACGCTCGCACCGACCGACGGCAGACGCGGAGCGGCTAGGGCGGGACCCCTGGTGTCGGGGGCGGCACCTGCGGCCCGGCTGGCGCAGTGGGCGCTGCTGAGACCCGCCCGCAGCGCCCGGCGAGGCGGGGCGGCTACCGCCCCAGTCCTCCCTGGGCGAGTTACCTGTGGGTCCCGCGGGCCACGTGACCGAGGGCGGCTCCGGGAGCCGCGGGGGGGAGGCTGCCCGAACCCTGCCCGGGACGCGCGCGCTCACCCGCCCGCCGGGGCGTGCTTAGGACCCAGATTCCCACCCCCCAGCCGGCTGATTTCTGGGGCGACCTCCTCCTCCTCCCCACCATGAGGCCTCAGCCGAGGAAACGGCAAAACCAGAGGCCTTCTCTAGTCCTAAGGGTCATGAAAATCACCAGGAGTCAGTGTAGAGGTTGTGGGGGTCGGGCCGGTCTAGGGGTGACAGAAGTCACCAAAGGTCAAAGGGGACGGTTCAAGTTACCGGGCCCATCACCGGAGGTAGACTGGGGGAGATCCCGAGAGGTCATTAGAGCCGTGGGAGGGGGGTCATGAGAGGTCGCAGGGCAGAGTCTGTCCACACAGGTGGGAAGGCCAGGCCTTAGCCTGGCTCCAGAAGCGCCCCTGGTGCCAAAGCGCGTTCGGAGGTGCGCGGGCCTGGGTGCTGCAGAAGGAGGGGGACACCCTCCTCCCCAACTCCAGAGAGGGGCACTCTAGACCGGGCCCAGCCGGATGGGCCGGGCCAGGAGCCTCAACCCTACCCCACGTGGGGACTCCGCCTGTTTTCGCAGCCCTGCCCCTTTGGCGAGGGGCCTGCTGTTGCCTGGAGATGGGAGCGCGCTGGCGGGTGGGGACCAGCAGCAAATGTGCACGGTGCGCGCGCGGGCTGCACAAGCTCCCCTCCTTCCGGGACCGACATCCCAATCGGACCGTCCCGCGTGGAGGGCTCCCAGCCCCCTTTCGCCTCGTCCGTCTTGCTGAGGCTCCTTTACGGCGCGTCCCCACCCCCCCCCCCCATTTTCCCGTTTATGTGACTGAGAAACTGAGTCAGAATCCGGTGGGAAGAAGGGACTCCAGCCCGGCGAGAACAAAGACATGGGGTGACCAAGACCGAGCTGACCCTGAGGCGGGAGCCTCACCTCGCGGTTTCGGGAAAGCAGGGCGTTGCGTCCGGACCCTCGGGTGGCGAACACGCCCGGGGTGGAGGGGCTTCCGACGCCTTGCCCACTGAACCCACACTCCGGCGCGCCCCCATTTGAAGGATAAAGACGGAAGCGCCGGGGTCGGAGGTGACTCGCCCCGGGACGCGGCAGCCTGGAGGGAGTGGGAAGTAGACAGTCCTTCCGGCGACCGGCGCTCCCCCTGGGGGTGTAGCCTGGCGTGCACGCGCCGCTGCCCCTCTCTGCACCGCCCACCCCGGGAAACGCCAAGCCAATCGGGCCCGGGGGAGGGGGCAACGTCGCTCTTCGGGCCTCGCCCCCCTCGAGATAAGTCTGGAATGTCAAATATTTGCTCGCGGGGCCGGGCGCCGCTGCGAGGTCAGGCCCCGCCCCCCGGCACGCGCATGCGCCGCGCGGAGTCAGCCCTTTCTTCCCCGGGTCGGGCCTGGCTCCCGGATCCGCTTTCCGCGCAGCGGCACCTCGCAGCCCCGGACTCTCCTAAAGCTGCCCTGGCGCACATCGCTCCTCGTGGGCTCTTCTCCGGGCTGCGCCTTTGGGACCGAGCCCGGGCGCCCCCCGCGGGCCGTCCTGGCGCTGCTTGATCGCTGTCTCCCCCATCCTAGCGCCCCCTTGCGTCCAACCTCTAGTCCGCGTTTGGCTTTTCCCTGTTCCGCGCGGGTCTCCATGCTGGCGCCTCCCGAAGCCTCCCTCTCGACGAGGTGAAGGCCTTCCCAGCGTGGCATCCCTGAGCGCATTCCCATGGAAGACGCCTTCATGCGTGTCCAAGTCCCTACCGGATAGTGAACCTGAGCCAAGGGGCTGGCAGCGTGCGTGCGGAGGCTCCCGCAAACCCCCTTGCCTCCGTCCGACCGCCCCCCGCCGCAGGACAATGCCCGAGGCTTGGATTCTCCTTGAAAAAACTAAATTAGTTAAAATACCCTTATGGACCCTGCTGTGTTGATCTCTCTTCCTCATCTTAGGATGGGTCCTCCCAAACCACCCCATTAATATAAGCATCCCGCACTCCTGCCCTCTATTCGGCTCTCACATCTCCCCCCCACCCCCCCGCCCCGCACTAAACCAACTTCTAACACAGTAAGGCACTTATGCCCAAGCTGGTTTGGCTCAGTGGATAGAGCGTCAGCCTGCGGACTAAAGGGTCCGGGGTTTGACTCCCGACGAGGGCACATGCCGGGTTATGGGCTCAATGCCCAGGTTACGGGCTCAATCCCCAGTAGGGGGCGTGCAGGAGGCAACCAATCAATGATTCTCTCATCATTGATGTTTCCCTCTCCCTTCCTCTCTGAAATCAATAAAAAAATATATATATTTTTAAAGATCAGTCACTATTGTTTCCCTGCTCCAGCCCCCACCCATGAGAACACCAGATTCTTGAGGACAGGCTCATTCCCAGCGGCTCTCACTGGGCCTGGGACATAGTACAGTTGGCCCTCCCAAATCGAGGTTCTCACCCATCCTAGCGTTTGAGGTTCTCACCCTGGATGCAACCAACTGCGGATCAATATATATAAATTTTTAAATTCCCGAAAGTTACTCCCTAAAAATACAGTATATAAATTATTTACGTATCATTTACATTATACAAGGTGTCCCCAAAAATATACACACAATGTCTATAGATTCCATTACATTTTGAAAATGAAATGTATTTTTAGTAAATACTGCCTTTATAATTATTCAAAGTGTGTAAATATAGTTTTGGGATACCCTGTATTAGGGATAAGTAATCTAGAGGTGATTTAAAGCTCGGATGGGTCAGGGCACATAACCAGGTTTTGGGTTTGATCCCCAGTCAGGGGCGTGCAGGAGGCAAGTGATTGGTGTTTGTGAGAGAGTGCAATGTTTGATGTTTCTCTGTCACATCGATGTTTCTCTGTCTCTCCTCCCTTCCACTCTCTCTAAAAGTCAATGGAAAAATATCCTTGGGTGAGGATTAACAATAGATAGATAGATAGATAGATAGATAGATAGATAGATAGATAGATAGATAATGCATCCTGGGTGGAGTAAGGATTTTTAAAAAGGTTTTTGGGTTGTTTTTGTTTTTTTAAGTGCAGGTCAGGACATGCTTAGGTTATAGGCAAATACTAGACCATTTCATTTTTTTATGTTCTTACTGACTTTGGAGAGAGAAGAAGGGTTCTTTGGAGAGAGAGAAACATCGATGTGAAAGAGAAATGTCGAGTAAGACTCCCTCCACGTTCTGCGTGGAGTAGGGTTCGGTATCTGAAAGAGGAGCCGCACAACAAATGAGAGAAAAAGACACGAGATAATTTTGCAATATTGGGGGACCAGGCAGGCAAGTCCCGAAGGACTTCCACCTAAGCTCAGGCTGCTCCGATCTTTTATTGAGGTCGGGGTAGCCTTAGGGTAAGGAGGTCTGTCTGGGGTAGCCCGAAGGTAAGGTGGTTTGAATGACACATGGATTAGCTCATCGGTAGACAATTTCCAGAAATAGGCAAAATATTTGATCAACAATAATCAACAAGGATCTACACAAGTATTTAAGGAACTAAGGTGGGGATGATGCTTTAGCTACGATTATCTAGGGAATTCAGTGAGCTAAGGTGGGGATGATGCTTCAGCTATTATTACCTAAATTAACTGAGTGGTTCCTAGATTAACTGGGTGGTGCACAGCCCTGACTTTTGCTAGGACTTTCAAGGGCTACTAGCTTTTGGGGGGTCTCTGTCTAAACTCAGCTAGTGAAGACAATGAATGGACTCCGGCAGAGAAACATTGATCTGATGCCTCCTATAGGTGCCCTAACCAGGGATTGAACCACAACCAAGGTATGTGCCCTGACTGGAACCGAATCAGTGGCTTTTCAGTGCACAGGGTGATGCTCAACCAACTGAGCCACACTGGCCAGGGCTACTACACCATTTTATATATCTCATTTATATAGGGTGTCCCAAAATTCACACAAGAAGTAATTTTGATAGAAAACACAGGTTTATAATTAAAAATTGTAAATTTTTTATTGATTCATAAAGTATACAGTATAGGGTTATGTATGGAATAGCACATCGGGTAAATGGCCTCCACGGCTTTGCTGGCACATACGCAAAGCCGTGGTCTTCACTGGTCTTCATTGATCTTCGTTGTCCCTGCTCCTGGGCCATAATTGGTACTTGATAATGCTTATCAAATTGAAGGGATTGAAATCAAAGGGCAACAGATATTAGAATCTGATTCAATAAACCAAGTAAAATTAGGCTTTTATTTTTTGTTGTTGTTGTTAATGCTCACGCAAAATTCAAATCTTGCGTGAATTTTGGGACAATATATATATATATATATATATATATATATATATATATGCATCCGGATAATTTTGGTATGGGGGCATTAGGAGGAGTGGGGTCCTGGAGCATTATAGTTGCTGAAGTCCCAGTGAATGAAAGGCTGGCTTGCTTAGTCTGCCTCTGGGTATTCCAGCGATAGTGATCTTCCCTGAGCCAGAGGCTTTACACTAGTGTCTCATCTGCTCTCTTCACTTCCCTAACAACTCGCCCTTGACCTGGTTAACAGTGCTCTTCCTCCAGGTTTTCCCCTCAAGGCACCGCCCTTTGAAGCAGAGATCCCAACAGTAGTTTGAAATATCTGTATTTCACTGATAAGCCTCCCACGTCACTCCCGCTAGGACTTAGGAATTATGAATGAATGGATGGAGATAAGGTATGCCAGAAGGGTGAGTGAGGCTCCAGCGGTCCTGCCGGATGCCTTTCCCAAATCGTACTCCAGGTATTTGGGAGAGAGGAACTTGGTCCCTCCAGCCTAGCCTCGCTCTAGGAATCCCATCCTCGCTTCTTCCCCTCACTTGGTGGCAGGACCCGAAGGGCAAGTCCTGCCACGAAGGCAGCGAAGGCAGCGGACGCTCCTGCCGCTGATATGGGCAGATACCCGGTGGGGACCCTCGCCTGGGACGGGTCCCGTGGGCCTCCAGGGAGTCTAGGAGTGGTGTAAAGCCTCCTCCCTGGCCAGAAAACACCCTCTGTGAGAGAGGATTCCGCGCTGGGTGCCAGCTGGTGTCCCCCGCGGCGATCCACACGCGCTGTCCCAGGCCCATCCCGCCCTTAGCGGGCCCGGCTGCACCAGGCCACCTGCCTCATCTCCCGGCCTCCAGAGCGGGGCTCTCCGGCCCCCACCCCCACCCCACGCCGCGCCCCGAGTTCCCATCTCCGCCCCTTTTCCGAATCCCCGCCAGAGGGCGCGCTGACTCTGTCGCTGGATCCAGGTTCCTTGAAGAGGAGAAGCACTGGAAGAGTCTACTTAAGGTGCAAGGGGAAGGCCCTTGACACCCCTCTAACCGCCCCCCGCAAGCACTGCACCCCAGCCGCCCCTCTCAGGCTTGAGAATCTTCGCAGCTCCTGGATCCCTGGACAAAGGCCACGTTTTTTCTTTTTCTTTTTATGTCTCCCCCGCTCCCCCCCGCCAAGTTTTTTTTTTTCTTTTAATATATTTTATTGATTTTTTTACAGAGAGGAAGGGAGAGAGATAGACAGTCAGAAACATCAATGGGAGAGAAACATCGATCAGCTGCCTCCTGCACATCTCCCACTGGGGATGTGCCCGCAACCCAGGTACATGCCCTTGACCGGAATCGAACCCGGGACCCTTCAGTCCGCAGGCCGATGCTCCATCCACTGAGCCAAACCGGTCTCGGCGCCCCCCCCCCCCAAGTTTTTAAGCTTGGTTCCCAGGGCCCTCCACCTCAGTCCCACTCTCACCCACCACGTGCTCCAGACACACGGCTGTGATTGTTCAGGTCTCGAGGCTGTTGTGCATGCTACGCTCCCTGCTGGACAAACTTTCACTTGTTCTTCAAGACCCATCCCTAATTCTTGCTCCAGACAGCTTTCCTTGATGCCTAGGCCAGCTCCCGCAGGGCTCTGTCATGATTAGGTCAGTGTTTGGTCTCTCGTGACTCCGGGGAGGCTCTGGCAGCAGAGGAATAGGAGCCTGCTGAGCCATGAGCTCTAGGAGAGTAAGTTGACCTCCGAATGGGCTCAGTTCTAGCTACCAAACCAGCTCAGAAGCCCTGGTCTTGACTGGGTTGCCCCTTTTCCAGGTCTGACAGGCACTAGGATACTATCCTGGAAGGGTTGTAGAGAAGGGGGTGGTCTCATTCGTTCAACATATGTTAGGCACCTGCTGTATGCCAGGGACTGTGCTGGTGGTAACGAGTAGTGCAGGAGGGGACAGTAATAGGGCAGGTGAGGGGCCTATTCTTTCAGTGATTTTATATACACATATATTTATTATATATAATTATTTTTATCCTCACCCAAGGATTTGTGGGGGTTTTTTTTCCTCATTGAGTCTAAAGAGAGAGGATAGGAGAGAGAGAAAGAGAGAAACCTCAATATGAGAGAGAAACATCAATTAGTTTCCGCCCATACATGCCCCGACCAGGGATCAAACCTGAAACCTGGGTATGTGCCCTGACCTGGAATGTAACCTGTGACCCTTCCGTGCTTGGGACAATACTCTAACCACTGAGCACACTGGCCAGGGCCAGTGATTATATTTTAATGGGACCCAGGCAAGGGCTGCTTCAAAGTCAGTGGCCATGTCTGGGCTGAGGCCTAAATGCAGAGCTCCACTGAGTCCCCAAAAGTGGAGGCTGCAGACGAGGCCCAGTGCAACCAGTGCAGACGTCCTGCGGGAGAAGGAGGTTTTTCTGTTCTAAGCAGCAAGGAAGCCATTGAGGCTGGAGATGAGAGAGCTACCAGAGTGGAAATTGGGGGAGACAGCCAGGGTACACAGCAGGGTCCTCATTCACTCTGATTCATGCATGCAGTGGGAGAGCCATGAGTGGGATTAGGTGGACATGATGGAGCCTGACAATGTTTAATAATGCCAATCTGGCATGTGGAGAACAATGGGGATGAGGGTAGTTTGGCTTTGGGAGGTTAGAGTTGGGGAGACTTGATGAGCACGTGGCTGTGGGCCTGAGCGTCAGGGAGGTATCTAGAGTCCAGGATGACTCCTAGTCTCTGCCCACTCTTCACCACCATTCCTCCTGCAGAAATCGTGTGAATGGTTGGGGCATGTGAAATGGGGGGACCCTCACCTCCTCACCTCCTGACTCCTCTCCACTGTGCCAGCATGAGTCATTGCTGACCAAACCGTGGCACCCCTCCCACAATGGTCATGGTTCCTACCACCTGCAGGGCCTGTGGGAGTGGGGCACCTCGGAACCACTTCCGAGGACAGAGCCACCCTGTGAGGGACCCATGGTCGCCTGAGACTGTTGGGCTGACAAGACATTCAGACTGTGCCAGGGTTCAAAGTGGCCCAAGCTGTCATGCTCCCTGTTCTCTCCCCACTTAACCCTTGATCTTTAATCTACTGCCTGTTCCTAGCCCTGGCAGACGGCTCTCGATGATTCCCCACACTGGGCCTGCCAGATCAGTCCTCAGGGACTCTTTTGTTGTTGTTTTTTCAGGGACTCTTTTCCTGAGGTCTGGGATGGAGGTGAGGGAGGCAGGGGTGTTGTTGTTGTTGTTGTTGTTGTTGTTTTTTATGGGAGGGAGAGGCCCCAGGCTAGGGCCTGAAGTGGGAGATAGTTGGACCTTAAAGGAGGACCAATGTATTTCACTATAAGAAAATAGGAGAGACAGGCAAAGATGGTGTGTAGATTCATTGAGGGGCACTGGGAGAGAGTGGAAAGGGTCAGCTACAGACCAAGAGGAAGGAAGGAAGAGGAGGGAGGGAAGGGAGGTATATTTTGAAATCAGCTGATCAGGGTGTGACTGGCCCTTGGGAGGGAATGTGTGGAGGATCAAGACCTCCAGTCTCCAAACACATGGTCCCTCTCTCCCAGAGAGATGCATGGTGCTGGTATATCACCGCCTGTCAAGTCTTTGCCCACTCTGTTCGCCCCCATTCCTCCTGCAGTGGGTCTGTGTCCCCTCTTGATCTCCATGTTCCCGTGTGCTGGGCCGTCCCAATACCCCTCCCGCTCTGCGAGGCAACTTGCGGATGGGCCATGGCGCAGGGTCAGGGCTCAAGCCCACTCTCAACCCTGCCCGTGAACTGCTCCGTCTGTTGGGGTGACTCCATACTCCGAGCCCCTAAAAGGGAGTACATACATCTCACTCAGAAACGAAACCTGCTGACTTGGCCTGTTCCCATCCCATCCAGTTCCCGGGGGGCAGACGGCAAAGGGGTGCCTGCCTGGGCGTGGGTAGCCTGAACAACTCAGATATTCTCTGGGCAGGGTGTGAAGAACCGGGGGGGGGGGGGGGGGGGGGGCGGGGCTTGCGCAAAGGTCCTGGTCAACTCTGACCCCCTAAGGCCGCCAAACTGTCTGGGGCTTACTTTCCTTCCCCTTGGCCGTGACCGGAGTCGCTCAGCGGCCGCGATCACTGGACCATGAATCGCCGCTCATCCAGGATCGTTCCAGATTCCAGGTCAGCCAGGCGCCGGGAATGTGGGGGGTGGGGGGCGGGGGTGAGGGCTTGGAGGACGGGGGGCTGGGCTGGGTCTGGCCAGAGGGTGGAAGCCAGGCTGAGCCTGAACAGATCGATGCGCTCGGCTCGCAGCGCTGTCAGGAAAGCAAGTCCGGGACCAGCGGGAGCCCGGCGGCCAGCTCCGACTGGGCGGGACGCACTAGGGGGCGAGTCCCTATTGGCCGGCGGCTTGCGGGAGCTGGGCTCTGATTGGCAGGCCGCCGTGGAGGCGGTGGGCGGCGGGGTTAAGCGCGTCGCCGCGCCCGGCCTAGGCGCCAGCCAGGAGCTGGGAGTCCGCGCCAGGAGCCCGGTCCGCCCCGCGCCATGGGTCCCCGCCGCTGCCCGCGCCGCGCAGCCCTGCTCCCGGGCGGCCTCCTGCTCCTCCTGCTGCTCGCAGACCCGGCGCTTCCGACCGGACGCCCCCCTCCGGTGGTCCTGGGTGAGGCACGAGTCTAGTAGTGGGTCTGTTGGCTGTGCGTCGGGCAGGACCGGGTACGGGGGTGAGGGGGACTGTCTCCCCGGTTTGCATGAGCTCCAAGCACGGGGAAGGGGGACGTAGGGCCGTCTTGTCATCTGGGTCGGTCCGTCCGCCTCCTGCCATGCTGGTCGCGGGTGTGGTCAACCTCGCTGTCACCTTCCCCTGTAGATTATGGGGTAAGGAGTGTTATTTGCGGTTGTCCATCTGTCTGCCTGTCCGCGCCAGTCCCAAACCTTGTCTTGCCGTATTCCATTTTTTTTTTTTTTAATCTGGAAAGACTGAGACCCTTTGGCCCCACTCCCGAGGGCCGGCTTGGGGGTAAGGTGGCCCCAGAGTTGGCCCCAGGGGCCTTAGTGTTGACTTAGGCTTGACTGGTAGGCTGTCTCCCTCGACCCCTTCAGCCCCTTACATCTCGGAAGGCGTTGCGGAAAGGAGGCTCATTGGGGAAAGGATTCCTGTCTTAACCTGCCACCAGGGCTCCCCCCGGACTGATCAGATGGGTAGTATTGGGCCCGAGGGAGGAGACCCTAGGGCAGTGGTTCTCAACCTTCTGGCCCTTTAAATACAGTTCCTCATGTTGTGACCCAACCATAACATTATTTCCGTTGCTATTTCTTAACTGTCATGTTGCTACTGTGATGAATCGTCCTGTAAATATCTGGTATGCAGGATGGTCTTAGGCGACCCCTGTGAAAGGGTCGTTCGACCGCCAAAGGGGTCTGGACCCACAGGTTGAGAACCGCTGCCCTTGGGAATCTGCGGCTGGCTAAAGGCAGAGGTAAGAGGTGGGACCGTGGCTGTGAACAGATGTCAGGGAGCTTGCCTGCACTCTTATCCTTCCAGACCTACTTGGACTCAACTCTGTTGGGGCGAGGGGACCTCTCCTGCTTACTTACTACCCCCTCTTGGTCCTGACCCCTGACAGCTGTACAGGCGTCATGGCATTTCCTTAGGGTGGGTGGTGGGCAGGGATGAGACTTCTGTCCTAGAGCTAGTGTGCAGGTGACCAGCCAGGACTCCTGAAGGCAGAGGCTTGCTGAGGTACACGTTACACCCTGAGTCTGCATGACCCCCGTGCCTTTTTTGCTGGGATTATTTTAATGGGGTTGATAACAGGTGACGGATGGGTAAGACTGGCGGGTAGTTTGGTCCTAAGGCGTCCGCCACCGGGAGCTCTGGGCCATCAAATGCTTCAGGGGGATGCTGGGCCCAGGTTAATCATGGGAGTTGGGCACCCTTGGCTCTGCCTTCCTTAAGCTTCCAGGATGATCCCGGGAGATGAGGTCTGGGCTGGGCAAGCACAGAGAATCCACGGACCTAGTCAGGGCAGGCTTCCTGGAGTATGCAGCTGGAGCTGTGGCCAGGAGAGTTTCAGGCACAGGGAACATATCAGAGGGAAGGAGGTAGAGAGTCCAGGCCCTCTGGAATGGAGTGGTTTGGTGGGGGGTGGAGGGGGGAGGGAGGAGGGAGGAGGGAGGGGGGAGGTAGGAGGGAGGGGGGAGTGGATTGTTGAGGCTTGTGACTGGTTGGACTTTATCCTGGGGGCCCGCAGGGAGTCATGTGTGAGTCTAAGGAGTTCTGAGTAAAAGGGCGTGGCATTGGAACGTGTGTGGTCCATGAAAGGATTGCAGCCTTTCCTCCTGGATTGGTGCTAACTCATGAAGTCATTCCGTTCTCAGTTATCCTAGGTCGGATCAGAGGAGCCTCAGTCCCTCCCCAGAGTCATGGAGCAGTGGGAATCTTAACCTGCCCAGGGAGTGAGGCAGTTGGTATTAGTCCTGGGAAACCCCATGGCTGGCAGTGGACAAGCTGTTCCTGGTCACAGATCAGTAATCCGGAGAGGACCAGCCTCTATGGGTGGGGCTCAAATGGATAGTAGAGGAAGCAGAGGCCAGAAAAGTGACACAGAAGAAGACCCTGAGCAGGGGGAAGGGACTGTAGTAAGCCATTTTTACCTCTCCCAGACTCAGTGTCCTCATCTATAAAGTGGGCATAATAAGGATGTTCTCTCCCAGTGTTATTTGAGGTGAAAGGCACGTGGATGGCTTTTATCCTAGTTCTAGGCTCAAGGTCTGAGGAAGTGACCACTGCTATTTTTAGAGGCCACACAGCCTGTCCAGTGTGAAAGGCATCCAGACAAAGCAGAACTGGTGGCTTCCTCTTTCAGCCATTTCCCATGGTGGAGATAATGACCAAGGTCTCTGTATTCCCCTGCCCAGTCCACAGGCCTGTCATGCTGGGGACTCCCCACTTCTGCACCCACAGCATGAAGGGAGGTGAAGGCAGGTGCTACAACTGCCTCCCGTGGCTGCCCCCAGGACATGGTGAGATGGTGCACAGGGAGGGCATGCCCTTTGCAGGGCTGGGTCCATAATCCAAGCCCAGTGAATGCCAAGGAGAGCCAATCGCTGGTTGTTCACTTAGTGATTATGGATCTTAAATAGGGATGAATATGGGAGGTGCTGAGAGCATGGCATGTGGGAGCAGGTGAGGCCTGAAAGGTCACTGGGAGTAAATAAACTTTAAAAGGCCTTGAATGCTACCTTGGTTGGGTGGCTTAGTTGTTTGGAACATCATCCCATACACCAAAAGATTGGGGGTTCGATTCCTGGTCAGGAAACATACCTAGGTTGCAGGGTCAATCCCCAGTCAGCATGTGCACAGGAGGCAATCAATCGTTTGCTTGCTTGCTTCCTTCCTTCCTTCCTCCCTTCCTCCCTTCCTTCCTTTCCTCCTTCCTTTCTTCCTTCCTCTCTCTCTCTCTCTCTCTCTCTCTCTTTCTCTCTCTCTCGCGTCAATAAACAGATGAGGATTAAAAATCATAAAAATAAAGGCCTTGAACGTTGGGCAGTGAAGCAGTGGGGATCGAGTTGAGTGTCACAGGCTCCCCAGGGCTCTGGAATCAATCGGCCAGTTCAGGCAGAGAGAAGTCACCCTTTAGGCCTGGTCTCCCCGATCCCACACCAGCTATGGCCAGAATGGTGTGTTGTTTCAGGGTAGCCAACTCCAGTGCTTGGTCCATGTGTACCCAGCTGCTAGGGCTCTGCAGATGGCCTGTCCTTTGGAACCTACCGGACTCTGACCTTTAGCAAAGCCTGGCGACCTCAGTAGGTCAGCAGGTGCCAATATGAGCTTCTTCCCGTCGTGTTTCTGTTCATTGCCGTCCTCTGCAAGCCTGTCTTGGAGTGCTTTCTCCTTTGGCTGGCTCAGTGGCTCAGTGCTCTGTCCAGTTTCCCAATCCGGTCAGAGTGGACAAAGCCCTGCCTAGGACGGTAGAAGGCCTTTGGATTCAAGCCTTGAGGGTCTCCAGTCTGTCGGGCCCAGGGCCTCATGCATGTTCTGTGCCCCACTGTAGTGCCTGGCGATTTGGGCAACCAGCTGGAGGCAAAGCTGGACAAGCCGAAGGTCGTGCACTACCTCTGCTCCAAGAAGACGGACAGCTACTTCACGCTCTGGCTGAACCTCGAACTGCTGCTGCCTGTCATCATTGACTGCTGGATCGACAATATCAGGTGGGAGCTGGGGTACAGGCCGGGTGCTGCTCGCCAACTCAGCCTACAGAGGCCCCCAGAGTCCATTTCCAGATCATCCCCACCTAAGAGGCCTAAGGTCATTCCCCTTTCTCACTTCCCATTTCCTTAGTCTGCTTGGCACCGTCTTTGTGTCTCCCAGACAGAATTTCTGATTTCAGAGAGGAAGGGAGAGGGAGAAACATCAATAATGAGAGAAAATCATTAATTGGCTGCCTCCTGCATGCCCCCCATTGGGGTTTGAGCATGCAACCTGGGCATGTGCCCTGACTTGGAATTGAACTGTGACCTCCTGGTTCATAGGTCGATGCTCAACCACTGAGTCACAAGTGACACCAGCCAGGCTCATTTAGTCTTACAGCAACTCTATGGAAGAGGTGCTGTTTATAAACCAGTTTTATAGTAAGGACATCTGGAATCTCAGGTCAGTTACAAAACTTCCAGGGACATTCAGCTAATAAGGGGCAAAACCAGGATTCCAACCCAGAATTGTATGACCCTGAGCTAAGTTTCCCTCTCAGACTGAGCTCCCTGAGGCGGGGACTCTATCTCTTTTATCTTTATAGCGGTAGAACCTGGAATCCAGCTGGTGCTCAAAAAAATGTTCGAGCCGAATGGAATCTAACAAATTAAACATTTTTTCTTGGAGACGCACTAGCTGTCTCTCCAGGCACCCTGCCCTTCCCGTCGTTTAAGATGCCTGCTTTGTTGACTCTTTCCTCTTCTGTGTGTGTTTGTCATCAGAGTCATTTCTGGGCTGTTGATCTGCATTTCTATTTTTGTACCGGAGACATGGTCTCAGTTACTGCCAATCGGAGGTGCGGGCTGACACCAAGAGGGGCTTATCTACCTTCATTGCTCCTCTGACCTGTTTGACTTTCACCCGGCACAGAGCTACCTTGGCTTTCCAGAACAATTTTCTGCACTTTGCTGAGTGGCCATTGGGGTGATCTACAGCTTGCCCTTGAGAGAGTAGGTCACCAGGACCTATTATTTGGGTCAGTGTTGGGAATCCTGTCATCTTTCTGTAGCTAATCTTTAGGATGGGGTGGGACTCAGGATCATCAGGGACTGCTTGTCTAGCTTGTGTCTTCTCGGGCACATTTGCCTCCTTGGCAGGGCTCCTGGTTTGGCATAAGGCCTTCCTCCTGTCTCCCACCACCCTTTCCTCATCATGTCTCTGGGGTTGGTCTGTCTACCCACACAATGGCCTCTGAGGTGTGCGTGGGGGCGTCTCTCTGTCTGGTTCTGTTACATGTTGCTCTCGTCATCTCCTTTGCCCTGTGATGTACTGTGGTGGCTTCTAGGAGCTGGATCCATAGAGATGGAGCGATGGGAGCCTGTGAAGTTAGGTTGCCTTTTGGGGTCAAGTGTGATGTTCATGGCAGAGCCAGGCCTGGTGCTTCCCTCTCCTAAACGGATCTAAGACCTGCATTCGGGGGTGGGTGACATTGAGGAGAGTGTCCTGGGCTCCTCTTTTATAAAAGTTTGATTTGAGAGAGAGAGAGAGATCTGTTGTTCCACTTATTTATTCATTCATTGGTTGATTCTTTATGTGAAATGACTGGGGATTGAACCTGCAACCTTGATGTATCAGGATGATGCTCTAACCCAGTGGTTCTCAACCTGTGAGTCACGACCCCTTTGGGGGTCGAATGACCCTTTCACAGGGGTCGCCTAAGACCATCGGAAAACGCATATATAATTACATATTGTTTTTGTGATGAATCACTATGCTTTATGTTCAATTTGTAACAATGAAAATACATCCTGCATATCAGATATTTACATTACGATTCATAAAAGTAGCAACATTACAGTTATGAAGTAGCAGCGAAAATAATTTTATGGTTGGGGGCCACCACAACATGAGGAACTGTATTAAAGGGTCGCGGCATTAGGAAGGTTGAGAGCCACTGCTCTAGTGGGTATATAAGATAGAAGAGCCAGGGCTGAGGTAAGGTGCCCTGGGGGCTTCAATGGATCATTACAGAATGATAAGAACAAGTGTTTAGTAAATAGAAGTTTGCCCTAGCATATAATTAATGGTAATTAGTGTGGGCAAGGACCCTAATTCAAGTTAAAGGGAGGGGGAGCTAAAATTATCCTTAGCTCAGAACAATACACAGAAGCAATCTTCAGTGACTTTTTGGTCTCCCTTGTACAAGTGAACAAACCTGAGGAAGAGACGGGAGTGTGGCTCAGGACGCAGGGCAGAATTGGGACTCAAATTCAGTGCCAACATTGGGTCACCAGCTCAGTATTCCCTCCTGACAGGCTGGTCTACAACAGGACGTCCCGGGCCACCCAGTTTCCCGATGGTGTGGATGTGCATGTCCCTGGCTTTGGGGAGACCTTCTCACTGGAGTTCCTGGATCCCAGCAAAAGCAGTGTGGGTATGTGGCCCTTCTCATGCTCTCTGGGGAATGAGGCTGGAGGTTTTGCTGGACTCTAGTGTGGGAGGAGCCACTCAATTTGAAGGCAGAGTGGTTCTCTGATCAGTGTGGGCAGAGAGCACTCCTTCAGGGACCTCCCTGCAGTAGAGGTCACAGTGTCCTTGGCAGGCATGTTATAGGTGGCTGGCACTGGCAGTACCCTCTGTAATCCTATGCATTTCTTTCTTTTTTTTTGTTTTGTTAATCCTCAGCGGAGGATATTTTTCCATTGATTTTTAGAGAGAGTGTAAGGGAGAGGGAGAAGGAGAGAGAAACATCGATGTGAAAGACACATCGATTGGTTGCTTCCTGCACTCACCCGACCAGGGCCAGGGAACCTGCAACCGAGGTACATGCCCTTGACCGGAATCAAACCTAGGACCTTTCAGTCGCTTTATTCACTGAGCCAAACCAGCTAGGGCTCTTTTTTTTTTTTTTTTTTTAATTGGCTTTAGAGAGAGGAAGGAAGAGGGAGAGCGAGAGAGAGAAATATTGATTGGCTGCCTCCTGCACGCCCCCTTCTGGGGATGAGTCTGAAACCCAACTTGTGCCCTGACCAGGAATTGAACTGGTGACCTCTTGGTGCATGGGACATGGGACAACGCTCAACCAACTGAGCCACACCAGTCAGGACTAATCCTATACATCTCTGTGTATAGGTTCCTATTTCCACACCATGGTAGAGAGCCTTGTGAGCTGGGGCTACACAAGGGGTGAGGACGTCCGGGGGGCCCCTTATGACTGGCGCCGAGCCCCAAGTAAGTGATCACCCTTGTTTCCCGCTGAGGTCATGGGAGGTGGGGACAAGGGGTCACAGTCACCATAGGCCCTGGGCTCTCCCCTACTCCTGGTCAATCTGTCCTGTCTTTCCCCCTCCGTCACCCCAGGATTTCTGGGTCTCTGAGCCCTGGAAAGAAATAGTGAGTCTGAGGAGGGGGAAGGGGAGCCCCTTTGTTCCCTACCTTCATTGAACGGGAGGGGAAACCATATTACTCCCACTTGAATTGTAGCTTCCTCTCCTAGTCCTGGGTCTGGCCTGAGAGACAGTCATAGTTCAGGCCCCAGGACCCTTCGCGCCTGACTCCCGCCTGGCTCTGGCCTGCAGATGAAAATGGGCCCTACTTCCTGGCCCTCCGGGAGATGATCGAGGAGATGCACCAGCTGTATGGGGGCCCCGTGGTGCTGGTTGCCCACAGCATGGGCAACATGTACACGCTCTACTTTCTGCAGCGACAGCCACAGGCCTGGAAGGACAAGTATATCCGTGCCTTCGTGGCACTGGGTGCGCCCTGGGGGGGCGTGGCCAAGACCTTTCGCGTCCTGGCCTCAGGTAAGAAACGGCCTGGTCCAGCATGGGGGGCTGGTGTTGGGGGTGGCACCCTCTCTTCCCCTCTACAGTGTCCTCCTGGGGGACCCTTCTTTCTCCAGAATGGTATTCTTTTCCCAATAATGTTATCTCTCTAGTTGAGGGCCTTGGTTACCTGTGCACGTGTCTTACAGCATGTACATGGACGTAACTCTTGGTCATGCAGGTGCTTGCTTGTGCACACGTGTACACACACTCTGCTCAGGCCTGGCTGCCTAACTTGGTTTGACCCAGAGTTCTTTGGGGGAACCTTCTCCCTCTCCCCTATCCTCATACTCTTTCATTCCCACCTTTGCCCCAGAGAAGGAAGGCTAGACGCCAGTTTCCTGTTTATGAGTTGCACCTCCATGTGCAGCAGCCCAGAACCTCTGTTGGCAACACAAAGAGGAAGCAGGTGCAGATCTGTTTGGGCCTGCTTGCTAGGCAGCTGGGAAAGTCACCTTTTCCCCCATTCCATTTCTCCACAATTTACCTGAATTTTATTTTTTGTTTTAAATATTTTAATTGATTTTTTTTTAAATGGGAGAAGAAGGAAGAGAGAGAGAGAGATAGAAACATCTGTGTGAGAGTGAAACATGGATCAGCCACCTCCTGCATGCCCCCTACCGGGGATTGAGCTCACAACCCTTGGCTGGGTGCTGACTGGGAATTGAACCGACAACCTTCAGTGCACAGGACAACACCCAACCAACTGAGCCATGCCAGCCAGGGCCACCTGCATTTTTATGACTGTCAGGATCTGCCAGCTGCAGCCATAGGGCTTCCCTCCCTCTGCCAGAACTGGTGTGAGCCCCATGGCCCCTCACTCTAGGAGCCATAAACCAGGATTGTGCCTCTGGGCTGACAACCTGCTGGTTCACCTTGGATAAGGTCAGTGCCCACGGGGCTGGGCCAACCATCTGATGAGCTTTCTTCCTCAAGTCACCGGCACTGCCTGATCTGCTTGTTGGTCAACGGATTGTTGTGATCAGGTCAGACCAGTGCCTGTCCCTGTAGTGACCCTGGATTAGCTTTGCCTCAGATACTGGGAAACTGTTCTTTCAGGCCCTGGCAATCTGGGAGCAGGACAGCAGTGGGAAGGGTGATAGTCATGGACCCCTAGGTGGGGGCCTCCCTTTCCTCCGGAGTCTTAGAGCCAGGCCCCGCCAGGCAGAGCGGTGGTTCTGTGGTCAGTCAGAGAGGTAGAGTGATGGGTGGCCATGGGTCCTCAACAGGGTCAAGAGGCTCCCGTTTCCAAGTTCCAGCTCACCCTCTGGAAGTTTCACTGGCAACTGGGTGTGTGTGTATTGTTGGCATTCCTGTGTTTGAAGGACTCGTGCTCTAGTCTGCAGACCTGGCTGCCCGGGTCAGCGATAGGCAGGACTGTCTGGCTGCAGTTCTAAACCTAGAAAAAGAAAAATATTTGCATAGCTCATTGTAATTAAAAAAAAAAAAAAAAAGAGGATTGTGCCTCTGGGCTGACAACCTGCTGGTTCACCTTGGATAAGGTCAGTGCCTACAGGCCCAGAGATAATTCACCTTGTGGGTGTGTGTTGCCTAAATCCCTGGTGAAGAAATGCAGAAGGAAAGAAACAAGCGGTTGGGTGCTTCCCAGATGTAGCAAAATTACAGGGAAACAATAAAAGGGATTGCAGGCACGGGAGTTATAATGATAACTGGAGAGACTGGTGTGCTGACCGGGCCACTGGTTGGGGTCCAGCAGGGGCCGTGGTGGTGAACATGGTGCCCAGCCAGCTTGCACTCCTGAGCACTGACTGACTGGAGCCCTCTCCCTGCAGGGGACAACAACCGGATCCCAGTCATCAGTCCCCTGAAGATCCGGGAGCAGCAGCGGACTGCTGTCTCTACCAGCTGGCTGCTGCCCTACAACTATACCTGGTCACCTGAGAAGGTCTTCGTACGCACAGCCATGACCAATTACACGTTGCGCGACTATCGCCAGTTCTTCCAGGACATCGGCTTCGAAGACGGCTGGCTCATGCGGCAGGACACGGAGGGGCTGGTTGAAGCCATGGTGCCGCCTGGCGTGCCACTGCACTGCCTCTATGGCACGGGCGTCCCCACACCAGATTCCTTCCACTATGAGAGTTTCCCAGACCGTGACCCTAAAATCTACTTTGGTGATGGCGACGGCACTGTGAACTTGCAGAGTGCCCTGCAGTGCCAGACCTGGCGCAGCCGCCAGGAGCACCAGGTCTCACTGCAGGAGCTGCCAGGCAGCGAGCACATTGAGATGCTGGCCAATGCCACTACCCTGGCCTATCTGAAACTCCTGCTCCTTGGGCCCTGATTCTTGTGCCAGGCAGGGCTGTGGGATGGCTTGGCCACGGCTGCTGCTCTTGACCTCCCGGGCTGCCGTGGCCCATGAGTTTAGCAGTTTGTAACTGACCTTCCAAGGCCATACGTCCTGGGTTATGAAACACCTGCCGTTGGGAAGTGCCATTTCTTACCCTTTCTCTGGGAGAGAGGAAGGAAGAAATAGTCTGGACTCACTCAAGGGACTCTTAATGGAGAGAATGCTGCTGCTGATGGAATCGTTGTGACCTCAGGACCGGCAGCAGGGGGATTGGCTGCACCTGGATCCAATGCCCCAACTCAGGGTCCATGTGTTCCTTCTACTCCTGTGGCCATTTCACATTGCCCACTAGGCCCTGGCCCCTCAGACTTCCTGTGAGGGATATCACTGAGCTGTGGTCCCTGCCCCCAGAGATCCCAGCGATGGGCTCCTTGTCCCTAGGGTGATGCTTCCCACTGGCTGGCCACAGGTACCACTGCCAATGGCCACGGGTAGCTGGAGCTGCTGGCTTCCCTGTGGCCTTGCTGCACAACAGCCCAACTGTGGCTCTCTGGGGGCAGCCCGTTCCCCCCTGCAGGCAGGGGTGGGCTGTGTTTTCTGTGGTTCCCAGGCTGTGGGGCATTCACTCCTACCTCCCTCACCTCCAAGAATAGCCTCGCTGAGGAGTGGGCACCCCCCCCCCCAGTTCTGCAGGCTGTATCCCAGGAGCTCTGACCCCCTGGTGGGCTGTCACCGGTTGACAGTATCGATGCTGGCTCCCTTCACCCTAGACCTACTATTCAGGACTCAGTGCCATAGCCTTTTGGATCCTGATGAAGAAAGAGAACTCAAGATCGGACCAAGGTGACTCAGAGCTTCCCTAACCTGACCTTTTTTTTTTTAACCTGACCTCTTGCTAACCCCATCACCATATTGTCACCCTGCCATAGGGTTTCTCTAGCACCCACGTGGGCCGGCACAGGGCTGAGAGGAGGTTGGGCTCCCGCCCACCCTGCCCAGCACCTACCTCCACCAGGCAGCACAGTGGTGTTTAGTTTGCAGGGACTAGTTCAGGAACTTGAGTGGGCCCCTGTGAGAGCCAGGTGCCTTGGAGCCCTCCTGCGGGGTTCCTGTCTGCCCCCAGATGCTGCGTGGGTCGAGCACGTCAAACTCAAAGGCTAACACGGGCCAAATAAACGAGGCATGCGGCCCGTGGGCTGCGAGTTTGACATGCTTGGTATGGTCTTCCTATGACAGCAGAGCTGGAGAGTCTGTATCTGTCTTCCGGCAGTGGTCTCTGAGTGGGCAACAGCTATAAGCCAAGACTTGGTTCTCTAGCCTCTAGGGTGAGGGCCCAAAACCACAATCAGGCTGGACTGTGCTGCCCTCTCACAGGTTTCTTTGGAGCCGGATTTTCTCTGTTGCGTACGTACCCAGCGTCTGTCTCTCCCTGTGATCCTGAGGGGTGGGCCCCCTATCGGGCTCTGAGCAGGCTGTATCTTGATTGTGGCAATAAAAGTATTCTGGATGCTGTAAGTTGCCTGGCCTAGGCTCTATTCGGAGTGTGAGAGGAGGGAGCTAGTGGAGGGGTAAGAGGGCTAGAGAGCAGGTAATCAGGGGCCAGGTCTTTCCTGCGGCCTCGGTGGGTTCTCTCAGCACCGAAGCATGGCTCCTATGCACTGCTTTGGGCTTTATTCTCCTGCCCTCTCCTGGAATCTAGTTCCCCTCCTGGGACTAAGAACCAGGACCTGAAACATTCCTTTTTTTTAAAAAAATTTTTTTTTATTGATTTCAGAGAGGAAGGGAGAGGGAGGGAGAGAGAAATAGAAACAGCAATGATGAGAGAGAATCATTGATCAGCTGCCTCCTGCACAACCCCTAATGATTGAGCCCACAACCCGGGCATGTGCCCTTGACCGGAATCGAACCTGGGACCCTTCAGTCCGCAGGCCAACGCCTCTATCCACTGAGCCAAACCAGTTAGGGCTGAACCATTCCTTCTGGAATGCAGCTCCTGCTCCTGCCTGGTCAGCAGGCCTTATATGCCACCCCAGAGCGGGGTACCAGAGACGAGACTGCAGGTCCCCCTGGCTGGACTCCCCTTCCCAGCTTTCTCTTCTCTCTCAGCTTGTAGGTCTCAGCATCCTTTGAACCTAGAGTTCTTTTTAGGGTGCTATCCTTCTACTTCGTTTCAGCTCGTCTGTCCCGCTAGGGGACAGAGTGAGACTGAGGGAGGCTGAGACTGGGATGGCCAAGATGGGCAGAGATGGACTGAGAGACTGGGGAGCAAGTGGAAATGGATAAAGACAGAGAGTCTGATACGGAACACATGCATAGGGATGGGGTCCAGGCTGAATTCTCTAGTGCAGAGCCCAGAGCCAGGCAGGGGCGTGTTACGGTGGTGGGAGCTCTAGTTCCTGTCTACAGGCCAGGGCCAGCCTGGGCTTCAGGCTTTGAGACATCCTGGAGGCCACTAGAAGGCGCTCTGACTCCTCCCACTGCACTAGATATTGGCTAAACCTGGAAGAAGCGCTGGTCCAGAGCGGGTGAGGGTGCCTAGGGAAACAAAGGTCCAGCTGCATCGCTGGCCTTGGCAAAAGGATGACAACATGGAGAGGAGCAGACCCTCACCCCCAGGCACTGCCCGGCCTGGCTCCCAGCTCTGCCCTGATGCCCGCCCATTCGTGCCACGCCCTGGTGGTGGCCTTGCACTCCCATTCACCCCTGACCCATTTCAGCTGAACCGCCCCCCTCTGTTCACAGCTGCAGAGAGAGCATGGAATCAGAGCAGGCTTCAGGACCAGCAGACTGGGGTGCAACTCTGGGCTCTGCCAGCTCAGCCAAGTAGCCTGTGGACTCTCCTTGTTACCAGACAGGGACTGCCCCCATGAGGGTCTTGACTTCATGCAGGAAAGATTTCACAGCATTTTGAGAGAAGATTCCGGGTGATTTTGAGAGTACGTTTGTTAAAGCTGGGGGCAGCGAAATAAGGAAGGGCTAAGGAGAGAAGAAGCAACAGGAGAGAGACTAGCGGGGCTGCTATTGTTCTCAGGAACATTATGAGAAAGAAATGGGCCAAGGCGGGGCTGCCGTCAGCTCACTGGCCAGTCAGAAGAAAGGGGGCCTTCGAGACAGGCCCCTTGGTTGCAAGTCTCAGGTCCCTTAGAGTTGAGGGGATGCCCAGGGGCATGCTCCCGGGAGGAAGAGTGGATGCTGATTCCTTAGGCTTGGGTTTTGAAGGCTGAGAGTTTAGGAGAGGTCTTAGGGAAGGATCTCAATAGAATAGTCATCAGCTTTTCTAGGTGAATACTTTCAGGATCGTGGTCACCACTGATTGGTTGGCGCCAGGAAGAGAGGGTCAATAGTTATCGCAGCTGGTCCTGGCATCGCCCACCTGGTTTTGCTGCTTTTATCGGCTTAGAGCTGAAATACAACCAAGGCCTAGATGTTATCTGTTATCGCTAGGGTGGAAGGGTCAGGGGGGTCTAACCCGCATAGCCAGGGATATACCAGAGGAGGAAAGACCACCCTGGTGACGAGGTCCGGCACCAATTCTTTTTGCCCATTGCTAGTTACCCAGGGATTTCCACCCTGGTAACCTTCTGTATCTGCTATAAAGTGCTCGGCCAGTTTGTTCAGCTATCTGTCTCAGTTTCTCCATTCCACCTGCCAAAGAATTTTCCTAGCTTCTTACTATCCTGTATCAGTCTGACTTTCCTGAGCCTCAGTTTGCTCATCTGAAGAATGGGGACGAACAAATACATTGAGTAACACTGATGGTGCTGGAGGACATCTGACTTAGTACTTACTTGGTGCAGAGTGAGCTTTCAGCGGTGGGCTGCTGTAACGGTGTGAGACCATGAACTCCCGTCTTTAAAACCCTCAAGACAAGTACGCAGGGTGTGCTCTCCCATGCCTTCCTTCCCTCTCACGTGTGCGTCTCCTAAACTCTTAAGGGTCCCACTTACAACCAGGGGAACAATGGGCAGCTGCAGTTCGTTCCGGCTAACCCCCTGAACCTGTTCCCAACACCCCCTTTTCTCTGACTTCCCTGTGAGCCAAAGCAGCCCAGCCTGGGCTCTCCTGTTGCTTCTTCTCTCCTAAGCCCTTGCTTGTTTCACTGTCCCCAGCTTTAATAATAAATGTACTCTTAAAATCACCTGGCCTCAAGTTGTGAAATCTTTTCTGCATGAAATCAAGAACCCAACACAAATCAGGCCAGCCAGAGGCAGCCCCGCTCCGGGCCTGGTCCCTTTTCCGGTAACACTGGGAGCTGGAAGGTCGTATATGTGGCTTTTGCAAGGCCAAGTGGACTGGCTGCTACTGAGTGACACAAGTGTCCAGAGCCCTTCCTCTGCCTGGCCAGGTAGGCAGGAGAACTGATCTAGGGGGTGAAAGGTCAGGCTCTAATGACTCCAAATATGCACAAACTCTCATTGACGCTTAGAGGTATTCCAAGCAGAGAGTATGAGGGCAGCACCATTGAGGGCTCTTCAAAGTTCATCTCAGGTCCACAGTACGGAGGAGGATGGAGAGGTTTTTAGGCAGAGGAGACATGAAGTCATTCCAATCTGTATTTTCAGAGCACCCCCTACCCGGTGGGGATGAGTTAGAACAGTGGTTCTCAACCTTCCTAATGCCGCAACCCTTTAATACAGTTCCTCATGTTGTGGCGACCCCCAATTTCATTGTTACAAATTGAACATAATGAAAGCATAGTGATTAATCATAAAAAAATACGTAACTATATATGTGTTTTCCGATGGTCTTAGGTGACTCCTGTGAAAGGGTCGTTCCACCCCCAAAGGGGTCGCGACCCACAAGTTGAGAACTGCTGAGTTAGAGGGAGCAGGACAGGGACTGGGAGGCTATTACCGCTGCGGAGCTGGAGGAGGATGGGCCCAAGTGCTGCCCATCTCTGGCTGGGTCACTGGGTGGTGGGGGACAGACGTTTGGGTAGGGTTAGATGGAGCCAAAGGATGTGCAGTTGTGAATACATTTCTGGGGGACATGACTCCTCATGGCCCAGGAGAGAGACAGGGCTTGAAGTGTGGACAGGAAGCTACAGGGGAGTGCTCAGCTGCCTCTGAGGTCAGGAGGCCCTGAACCCCATGGCCATTAGAAGGAAAGGAGCCCGCAGAGATGGAGAAGGAGCAGCCAGCAGGACAGAAGAGGCAGGAGGGTGCAGTACCCTAAGAGGGGTGTCCGCAGGGTCCGGCAAGATGAGGATGGAAAATGTCCTCAAGCCTGAACCCCAGAAAGGCCCGAAGCCCGGCAGTGTCCATGGGCCTGTGTGTGTGTGGGGGGGGGGGGGTAGGGGGGTGGGCTCCATAGATGAGTGGCATGTCTGAGTTGTGAATGTGGAGGACAAGTCCTGCGTCTGCGTCTTCCTAGGATCGGAGTGGAGGGCTGGCTGCCCAGGAGGTGAGGCTGTCAGAGCTCCTTATGTAAGCTGTGTGTGTTCCCCCGGCTGGGGGTCCCCTGGCTGGGGGCCCGGCCGGGTGCCTGAGGGATGGGGGTTTGGGGCCGGTGGGCGCCCTCCGCGGGAGCTGGGGTGGCTCCGTGCAGCGCCAGGGAGTGGCACGCCAGTTGGCACCGGAGGCCGGGCCAGGTCACGGCCGCGTGGGGCCCGGCATGGCCGTCCTGGGGACCGGCTGCCAAGTGCACGCAGAGGCCGGGAGAGCACACGTGGGTCGGGCCGCTGAGGCCGGGGCGGACGGCTGCCCGCAGGCCCCGAGCGGAGGAGCCGGGCGCCCTGTCCCGAGGCGGCGCGCGCTGTCGCGATCCGGCCGCAGGTGACGTGGCGGGGCGGGGCCTGGGCCGGGGCGGCGGGGGTGGCGGCCGCGCGACCGAGCATCCTGGTGCCGCCTGGCCACCCGCGAGGTAACGGGCCGCGGGCAGGCGCCGGGGGCAGCGGGGCGGCGGGGCGGGGCTGCGTCCTGTGGGGCCGATCTCCCCGCGTGGTCCCTGCGGCCGCTGCCCGGGGCGGGATGCGGGCCTGGGGCAGGGCGTGGGGCGGGCGGGCCGGGCCACGTGATGGGCGCTGCGGCTGAGCGCGACCCTGCGTGCGGGAGGGACCTCCCGCTGGCGTGTAAGGCTGAGCGTGTGTGTGTGTGTGTGTGTGTGTGTGTGTGTGTGTGTGTGTGTGTGTGTGAGAGAGAGAGAGAGAGAGAGAGAGAGAGAGAGAGAGAGAGAGAAGCCCAGAGCCTGAGGGTGACTGTGAGTGTGCAAGACCTGAGTGTGAGGGCGGCTCCGTGAGTGTGAGAGAGCCTGTGGGAGGGTGGCCCCGAGCAGGACCCTGACTGTGTAAGAAAAAGGGAAATTTCACGTGTGAGCCCCGCTGGCGGGAAAGGACCGGTGCTGAGAGCGGAGGGCGGAGGAGGGGAGGCCGGAGGGAGCGGGGAGGCGGGGGCTGCAGGGGGTCGGGCTGCGTGCGGTCCTGCTGGAGCCGGGGAGCTGCTGGAGCCGGGGCGGTGCTCCTGTCCCAGGGTCCTTCCCAGCGCCTCCGCCTCCTGGTATCTTGTTTGCTCATCTCTTGTCATAAATGGGAGGAGATATTTGTGAAACATTGTGAGAATTCTCCACTAAGCACTGAGCAAACAGTCTGGGTCCTGTGTAATGGTCCTTGTAAGTGGAACTCAGCAGGTCGTTGAACAGATGTTTTCTGAGCACCTCTCGTGCGCGCCGGGCCGTGCGCTCCGTGCGCGGTTCAGAAGAGTTCGGTCTCTGCCCGCGACGGGGGAGCAATCACGGCCAGCGCATCCAGCGCGGAGGCGGCAGACTGTGGGCCCATCTGGGGCTTATCTCTGAAAGCTGTGCCCAGGTCTGAAAATCGGGGAGGAGCAGGCTGCTGAAAGCGGGGGGCGTGCTCTCTGAGATGGTTGCCCACGTTGCTCAGGTCCCATTCGTGCTAATGGTTTTTACGCCCCGACTTTGGTCTCAGGCTGTCATTTCTGTTCTTATAGCTGATGTTCCTTTCCTGATAAATATGTGGAAAGCCACAAGCATGAATTATTTTTTCCCCCCGCCCTATCTTCCTCCTTCCCTGACTGGCTGTGGACTTTTATGGCAGACCAAAAATAAATAAATACCAGTTCTGTGACCAACCTCCCTGGCACCTCTTGGTACAGGAAATTTCCTGACCTCTGTCTCCAGGATGTGAATAATTTCTAGAAAGTGACGCAGATGTTGTTCTGGGGACAAGGGGCTGGGGGCAGCAGCTGTCTAGACATGAATGATTCGGGGGTGACGAGGCTGGTTTGCTGGTTGCTGTGGCTACACTCGGGCTGTGGGTGAGTGGAACTTCCCAGGAATTGAGTGCTGCCCCTGCTGGGCCTGTAAAACTTGGACTTTTTTCTTTCTTTCTTTTTTTTTTTTTTTTACAAAGATAAATATGGGCTGCTACTTACTAGGCTCTTTTTTTTTTTTTTGATAAATTACCTGTTACTCTTCGTTGCAGAGATTAAATGGCCAAGACAGACAAGTGGAATTAGGCCTCGGTGTGGAGACTTTATTTTCTTCATTTAGGATGAGGCGGCTAATGAAACTGCGATGTTTGCTTGTGTCTTCGCAGGTGAATGTTATCGCTCTGTTCTCTGTTAAACTTTCTTGGATCTTTGAGGTTTGGAAAGAGTTTTAGTTACATGCGCACGAGACTTGTAAAAAGACTTTACTATATCAATAAAGTATATAATACATTATCTCTTTCTAAAGAGTAATTGTGGTGGTGTATAATTAAAGGTCTTGCAACGAGGCTGTTAAAAAGAAATAGAAAACCAAAGCCATGGAAAAGACTAGATAGCAAATACTGTTGAAAAGTAAGGGTATTTATTCACTGAGATTGGAGCTGAATTTGATCTTGAGGTTTCTGGTATCCCATGTAAAAAGGCCAACGTAAAGACTGTGTCACATATACTTTGTTATTTGATAGAAGTACAATAAATATATATATATATATATATATATATATATATTTTAAAGTTTAAGCATTAAAAAATTAATGCATACTCACTGTGGAAAATTTTAAGACTCAGAGAAGTTAAAAAAAAAAAAAAAGTCCTCTGTGTTACCACCATTAAGATTTTGGTATGTCTCTCAACAGCATTCTCCCCCTCCCCCCCCCCGCCCCAATAGTTATCAATTATAAAAGAGGTTTTTAAACGCCAGCTTGTAAAATATTCTTTGTAATTGCATTTTGAAAGAGCCCCTTTCCCCCCTGAAAATTGCAGTCAATTGTTTTATGTCTAAATTTTCATAAGTAAATTTTAGTGGTCTGGTGAATTCCTTTATTATTTGCTGCAGGAGCTTGGAAAATAGGATGGAAACCTGCTAGAAAGCTGCATTGTGTCCTTAAAGTGGGGTTTAACACTGGTTTTCAAGACAGGAACTTATCGGTGCCCTGAGTGATTTAATGGAAATGGTCTTCGACAGTGATTTTAAAGACTGTGTATTTTGGGACTGAGAGGTGACTGATAAGTGTGTGTGATCTGCACACATCACTTTCTTTTATCAATTGAAGACAAAAGGATAGTCAATTCAGAGGTGATCTGGTAGAATTTTGTTGCACCCTCCCTCCCCACAAATACTGGGCCTCTTACCTAGAGATGGCGGGCTAATTACGAACTCAGTTGTAATCAGTGATTTTCATCCCTTTGCTGCAGAAAGGTTTGCAAGTCTGCTCCGTGGGGACAGGATAAACAGGGCATCTCACACAGTAGCCCACTGCTTTTTGAGACTGTTATTGTGACCAATTAAAGGCTGAGGAACTAAAAACCGCGGGCTGTGCGCCGAAACCGGTTTGGCTCAGTGGATAGAGCGTCGGCTTGTGGACTGAGAGGTCCCAGGTTCGATTCCGGTCAAGGGCATGTGCCTGGGTTGCGGGCACATCCCCAGTGGGAGGTGTATAGGAGGCAGCTGATCGATGTTTCTAACTCTCTATCTCTCTCCCTTCCTCTCTGTAAAAAAAATCAATAAAATATATTAATTAAAAAAAAAAAAAAAAAACCGCGGGCTGTGACAAAATGGGAGGAACCACTCACTGTCTTCGCCTAGCTTCTCTGAGTGATCACTTCCCTTTAGTTCAGCCTTTGCTGCTGCTGTTCTGGGGAGCAAGTGACTCAAGGTGTTTAGCGTTTGCATGGTTATTTTCCCCCCACCCCCATCTTTTTACCTGTATTTTATTTATGTCTTTTTTAAAAAAAAAATAGGTTTCCTATAGACTGCATGTTGGGTTTTGCATGTTTAGTAATCTCAATCTCTCAATGTCTTTCATAGGGTTTGTTGTGTATTTTCTGTTCTAGGTGTTTTCTGGGGGTTTTTTTTTGTATATTTTTATTCAGTGATCATGGACTGAGTACAGGTCCTGTCCTAGGCCTTGTATTGGGGGCTGCTGACACAGACAAGGAGCTCACAAACTAGTTGGGAGAGACTGACGCTAAGTAAATGCAGCAACAGAGTGAGGTGGCTGCTAAGGCAGACGTGTAGACTAGAAACCTTGGGGGTACAAGGAGATGTGTAGAGAAAGAGGGCAGTCAGGATATTATTGAGGGAAAGGTGGGCGAAGAAGAGTGTTAGAGGCAGAGGGCTCAGTGTGAACAAAGACGTGTGTGTCTGGTAGGCGCCAGGGTTTAGGAAACTGCAAGTAATTCAGTGTGACCGGACTGCGGGGGACTGTGTGCCTGAGGGGATTAAGCCCTGCTAAGAAGGTTGGAATTTGTCCTAAAGGCCTCAGACAGCACCCGAGGGAGGGTTCCTAACTGAGCTCTGATACTGATGGCGTAGATAGTAGGAGCCAAAGCTGTTTTTTCCCCATTGGAAGTCTGTCTCCCACCCCTGACTTGCCCCCATCTCCTGCATCGAGTCCTATTGCAGGTACCAATTTTATTTTTCTCAGAATTCGTGTAACTACTTAGACAAGAACTATGTTGGGGCGTTCCATTTTCAGGTCTTCTGGATCTTTGCTGATTTTATTTTATTTATTTATTTTTCATTAAATCTTTATTTTTTTTTTTTGAGGGGAAGGAGGGGGACGGGAAAGGCAGGGTGTGCTCTGGGGAGGGGAAGTGCGCTGACAATCTTTATTGTGTCCCCCTTTTTCCCCCCCACTGGCCCCTTCTAGCCCATCCCGCCTGCTGATTTTAGGTGTACTTGTTCTGTTGATGATTGAGAGAGGTGTGCTGAAGTCTGCAACTATAGTTTCGGATTTGTCTATTTCTCCATTCAGATCTATCAGTTTTTGCTTCATGTATTTTGAAGCTGTGTTGTTGGAAGAGATATATATTTAGAATTGACTTCTTGGTGAATTGACCTCTTTGTCATTATGTAATACCCCTCTTTATCCCTAGCAATATTTCTTATTCTGAAGTCTATTTTGTCTCATGTTCATATACCTACTCCATGTTTCTTTTGATTAGCGTTTGCATGGTTATCCCCCCCCCCATCTTTTTTCCTGTAACTTATGTCTTTTTAAAAAAATAGGTTTCCTATAGACTGCATGTTGGGTTTTGCATTTTTCGGTAATCTTTCAATGTCTGTCTTTTAATTGGTACGTTTAGATCATTTACATTTCATGTTATTTTTTTATATGGTTGGATGAGAATCTGTTGCCTTGCTAGTTTTCTGTTTTCTATTAGTTCCTTATGTTCTATGTTTTTTTCTGCCTACCTTTGGACTGGGCGCTTTTATGATCTGTTTTATCTCCACTGTTGGGTTATTATTTATACCTCTTTTTTTTTTAATTGGTTGTCCTAGTTTTACGATGTATATCTTTACTTAATCACAGTCTGCTTTAATTAAATTGCATAATTTCACAGATAAAACCCTAACAGTATAACTCTCAGTTCTTCCTCCGTATCTTTGTACTGTTGTTGTCATACATTTTGCTTTTACATGTGCTGTAAGTCCACAGTACATTACTACTATTTTTGCTTATATTCTAAAGCAATGAAAAATAAACAACAAAAAAGTGTTTTAAAATATTTACCTCAGGCCAATTGATATTTCCCTACAACTCTTGGAGGCTCTATTCTGTTTTATTTTTTTCACTTTTTCCCCATTTGGACTCTTGTGGTTTTCATTTCTTTGCTGAGATTTCGCATCTGTTCTTGAATGCTGTCCAATTTTCCTATGAGAACGTTTATCTATTAATTGTTAACCTACAAATAAAAGGCCAATGTGAGAGGCAACAAACATTTGAGATCTAAAACAATAGCACTGGTTCAGGTAGAGAGGATTAGGAGGTGAAGGCAGAGGGAGGGAGG
The DNA here is from genome assembly GCF_963259705.1 of Myotis daubentonii. Lineage (NCBI taxonomy): Eukaryota > Metazoa > Chordata > Mammalia > Chiroptera > Vespertilionidae > Myotis > Myotis daubentonii. The sequence goes on along the minus strand of NC_081854.1, from coordinate 45,853,829 downwards.
GAAGGGGGAATGATGACATGAAAAGGAGGGAGTTTTTGTGGGTGTGAATAAGCTAAGGAAGGAATTTCCATAGGTGCAGATAAGCTAACAATAGAAATTTAAAGAATGTCTTTAAATTTCAGGCCTCCAGCCCAAAGGTTATTTTAGCCAGTCAACTTTCCAGAAGTTTGAAAAGTAAGATATGCAAGGCAGTTCTTCTGGGATGGGAGTTCCTCCTCCATGTCAGAGCGACTTTGCTTGTATTATTTTTCACATAGTCATAGTTATTTTCATTTCCCTGTCGGTAGTTTCAATAGCTGGGTCATCTCTAAGTCTTATCCTGTTGACTACTTTGCCTCTTGATAGTGGGTTGTTCCTCTTGTTTTATTCTGTGTGTTGCTTGTAGTTTGTTATCGGTTGCCAGGTGTAGGTGCATACCATTAATTCTGGGACACGAGCACCCCTCTTCTTTGACTAGGCTGTTGGTGTAGAAGTTTGAGTTTGTTAGGAGGGGAGTTGTGTTTGGGTTTTGTTTTTTGTTTGTTTTTTTTCAAATATATATTTTATTGATTTTTTACGGAGAGGAAGGGAGAGAGATAGAGAGTTAGAAACATCGATGAGAGAGAAACATCGATCAGCTGCCTCCTGCACACCTCCCACTGGGGATGTGCCCGCAACCAAGGTACATGCCCTTGACTGGAATCGAACCCGGGACCTTTCAGTTCGCAGGCCGACGCTCTGTCCACTGAGCCAAACCAGTCACGGCTGTGTTTGGGTTTTGTTGTTGCTGTGGTTTCCTTTTGTGTATCAAAGGCTTGGGGTCAGGTTTGCTGGAGGGAGGGTGTTTCCTGTGTTTTTGCTCCACGTTGAGCTTTAAGCCTTTCTGCACCTGTGCCCGAGGCTCAGCCGACCACAGTAGTCTTGTTGCTGGGTACGTGCTACAATTGTTTTGGTTCAGCCTCGCCTTAGGCAGCCCCTGTTTCCCTGGCTCTGGGCGCAGATGGATCTTTCTGGGTGACCCCACTCCTCCCCCAAAGGTAGGACACCTCTAATGCTCTACCTCTGGATCCAGATTTTCTTCCGCAGCTGTTTTGGCGGTGGTGACAGTTTGCTGCCTTTTCCCCAGGTGTTTCATATTTTTATCTTTATTTGATTTTTTTTTAAATTATTATTTTTTTAAATATATTTTTTATTGATTTTTTACAGAGAGGAAGGGAGAGAGACAGAGAGTTAGAAACATCGATGAGAGAGAAACATCAATCAGCTGCCCCCCCGCACATCTCCAACTGGGGATGTGCCCGCAACCCAGGTACATGCCCTTGACCGGAATCGAACCCGGGACCCCTCAGTCCACAGGCCGCCGCTCTATCCACTGAGCCACACCGGTTTTGGCAAGATTTTTCTTCTTTAGAGAAGGGACCAGGTAGACCTTTGTATTTTTCGCAGAGTGGTGGCTGCTTTCTTCAGAATAGGACTGCTGCAAGGCTTCCTCTGGTCTCCTCTCTAGTATTTCTTAGGAGCCTCCATCAAGGTCTGTGGAGAAAAACCTCTGAGCCTTAACCTTCCTATGTAATAAAAGCGTAGTATGCAAATTGTCCCCTCGAGGGAGAGTTCACCCAGGAGTTCGACCAGGGGGCAGGGCTGGCTGGGGGAAGGGAGGGAGGCCCTGGCTGGCAGCTGGCAGCCATGAGGGACCCTACCCTGCTGGTAATCTAGTAAGTTTTCCTGAATTCTGTGAGCTACTCTAGCAAATTAATTGAACTCAACTTACAGCCAGTCAGTGAAAAGCACTGGTAACCACCTGGACATCTGAAGTGCTAATAGGGGCAGGTTTGTGGGACTGAGCCCTTAACCTGTGGAATCTGATACTATCTTTTGGGTAGGTAGCGTCAGAATTGAGTGAAATTGTAGGACACCAGTCGGTGTTGCAGAATTGCTTGATGTGTGGAAAACCCACACAGACGTCCAAATAGAGTGCCCAGCTGGCGCTGACGGGACAGGAGGCGGCTGGCGTGGTCACTGGAGCCAGTTCTCCTGCTTCCGTGTCCAGTTGGGTGAAAAAGCAGCCCAGGTCTCTCTGCACCCGACTCGTGAGACGATAGGCTCCTCGGCTGTTTCCTTGTTTTGTTTGCATGCCTGGACTCACCTGACAGACGCGTGAAACAAATAAGTTTCCAATTGCCTGCATAGGGAAATCTGCAGGCGCGGTGCCTCCTCTAAGCAGAGGTAGACTGGCTCACCTCCTCTGGGAGCTGGGGAGGGTTTACGAATGCCCCAGAGAGCTTGTTATTTATTTTTTAATATATTGATTTTTTTACAGAGAGGAAGGGAGAGGGATAGAGAGTTAGAAACATCGATGAGAGAGAAACATCGATCAGCTGCTTCCTGCACACCTCCCACTGGGGATGTGCCCGCAACCATGATACACGCCGTTGGCTGGAATCGAACCTGGGACCTTTCAGTCCGCAGGCTGACGCTCTATCCACTGAGCCAAACTGGTTAGGGCTATTTTTTCTTTTTTTAAAAAAATATATATTTTTATTGATTTCAGAGAGGAAGGGAGAGGGAGCAAGAGAGAGAAGCATCAATGACGAGAGAGACTCATTGATCAGCTGCCTCCTGCACGCCCTTCACTGGGGATTCGAGCCCACAACCCAGGCATGTGCCCTGACCAGGAATGTAACTACCACCTCCTGGTTCATAGATTGATGCTCAATCACGGAACCACGCCAGCCGGGCCAGAGGACTTTTTTCCACCTGGGCTCAGGTCTGTGGTCTGACGGGGGACTGGGATAGGTGAGGCAGGAGTTTTGGGTGAGGCTGTGGAGATTGGAGTTTTGCCTGAGAACTGCTCACTCTTGAAGGCCCTGATTCCTTTGCGCTGAGCTCAGCGAGGCGAGGCTCTGGCACATCCATTTCCTCGAGCAGATGAGAGGCTTCTGGGAAGCGGACGTGCTGGTTCATTCATTCTCTGTTTGAGATGCCATTCTTATCCAGGGAAGTTATCTCCATGCCCGTGAAGGACGGATTCCTGGGTGGGAATTACATGGCCTACGGGATTCCTCTCTCCGGAAGGTGAGTCAGGAATAGGGAATCTGAATTCCTGACTCCGGGGCACAGGCACTGAGGGAGGGAGAAGGCCACGCCGAGTGGAGGGCCAGGAAGGTGCCGTCTTCCTCGGAGAGATTCTGGGTCCTTCGTAGGTAGGTTGGTGTAGAATCCAGCGTCCTTGAGGTTTCTGGACTGGCCCAACTTTAATCCAAAGGTGGTATTGCGTGCACACAAGCGTGCGTGCGTGCGTGCGTGCGTGTGTGCGTGCGTGTGTGTGTTCCACCTCCCTTTAGGCTGTCTTCCAAAACCAGATCTGTGGAGAAGAGGATCTTGCCTCACTGAACCTTATAGCTTTGATTGGGTGTCAAGACTTCTGGATCCTGTTCTGGGAGAATCTCCTGGTAGACTCAGATGGTAGTGAGGGGCATGCTGAGGAGAAAAGCGAGTAAGCCCATAGCAGATGAGCTCCACGTTAGAATGCCCTCTGATTACTCTTTCTCCATCTGGTCTTGAAAAAGAAAGGTGGTGAATGGGCACGGAGCCATGGAGGAAGTAAGGTGGGTGTTTTGGAAAGAGCAGCATCTCCTTGGTCCAGTCTCTGCAACAGTGATGTGCCCTTGTCTGAGCATCTTCCTGGCCCTTCCCACCACATGCTCATGTTCTCTGCCCGCCTCACAGCAGCTGCAGACCTCTCCACATGTGGCTGGAGGCTGCAGAAGTCCCTGTTATGTTGGGGTGGAGGTGAGTGGGCAGGATTACCTGGGGACGGACAGATTACCACGGGCTGGCCAGGGCTGTGAACCTGGTGCCGGGACCCTGGGTCTTCTCCACCGGGCAGGTTTGCAGGTCTTAAGCTGCAAAAACTACGTCTCAGGAGAATCTGTGCTCTGGATGAACCCAATGCCAGCCTACCCTGGGCGTCAAGCCAGGTACCTCATGTTGGAGGTCGCCTTCCTCTCTTGCCTGATCGCTTCTGGTATCTTTCTTGGGAGCAGTTTCCACTTACTTCCCTGAGTCCCGTGGTGGAAACAGACAGGCTCATTGATTTTAGGTCTGTGTGTGAGGCGTGCTGTTCCCACACAAGGGGTGGGCAGGGGCATCTGCCTGCTCTGCAGGTCTAAACTAGCGCCTCCCCAGCCCCTACCTTAGACTGACATACTTCCATCCTTTGCCAGGCTGCCGTCCACACTGGTGTGAAGGAGCTACTCGCCATGGAAGCCCGGGAGAGCGCGGCGTCCACCTATCAGTTCATGTCCGAGGCCAACCAGCCCAGGGAGGAAGATGATAGCGCGGCGCCTCAAGGGACCACAGAAACTCTGCAGCTGAAGAAGGAGATCTCCCTGCTGAACGGGGTCAGCCTGGTGGTGGGCAACATGATCGGCTCAGGAATTTTTGTCTCGCCCAAGGGCGTTCTGGTACACACGGCTTCCTACGGGCTGTCGCTGGTCATATGGGCCATTGGCGGACTTTTCTCTGTTGTGGGTGCCCTTTGCTATGCAGAACTGGGGACCACCATCACCAAGTCGGGGGCCAGCTATGCTTATATTCTAGAGGCTTTTGGGGGCTTCATTGCCTTCATCCGCCTGTGGGCCTCCCTGCTAATCGTTGAGCCCACCAGTCAGGCCATCATCGCTATCACCTTTGCCAATTACATCATCCAGCCCTCCTTTCCTACCTGTGATCCCCCTTACCTGGCCTGCCGTCTCCTCGCTGCTGCTTGCATATGTAAGTCTGGGGGCTCTGGGGGAGTCTTGGTGGGGGTTGGCGGTTACTTTAATGATGCTAATAGTACCTTCTATTGAACAGCATATTTTGCTTGTTGGGAGGAAAAGAGGTATTATGTCTCTTCAAGAAGTAATTTCTTTTTTTGGAAAAAAAACAATATTTAAATATATTTTTATTGTCCTAACCGGTTTGGCTCAGTGGATAGAGCCATCGGCCTGCGGACTGAAGGATCCCAGGTTCGATTCCGGTCAAGGGCATGTACCTTGGTTGCAGGCACATCCCCAGTAGGGGGTGTGCAGGAGGCAGCTGATCGATGTTTCTAGCTCTCTCTCCCTCTCCCTTCCTCTCTGTAAAGAAAAGTCAATACAATATATTTAAATAAATAAATATATTTTTATTGATTTCAGAGAGGAAGGGAGAGGGAGAGAGAGACAGAAACATCAATGATGAGAGAGAATGCATTGATCAGCCCCCTGCGCGCCCCCTACTAGGGGTCGAGTCCGCAACCTGGGCATGTGCCCTGACCAGGAATCGAACCGTGACCTTCTAGTTCATAGGACAGTGCTCAGCTACTGAGCCATGCCGGCCCGGGCTCAAGAAGTAATTTCACCAAAGTCATTTGGTCCTGAGATAAGGGTACAGGGTGGGGTGGGAGAAGTTTAAATTTGTTGTGGCTGTGAATGCCTCACATTCCTTCCACTCTCGGCTGTCCCTGGGTTCTGTTCCCCAGCCTGTGACGGGTCGGTGCATGTCTTACTAGTATATTTGTCTTGTAGGTGTTTTGATTGGAATCGATATCACTAGTTATAACTTAACCCGGAAAAAAAAACATAAGTGGTGAGGCCTTGATTATGCTGCAAAAAAAAATAAAAAAAAATGTTATTTTGCTTCCCAGCTTTTTATCTTAAACCAGTTTAGAGGCATCCGTGAGGAGATCGCTTCTCTAGGTGGTGGGTGATCCCTCAGGCCCGCAGGCCCACAGGTGCCGCTGTCACGGCCGGTTCTAAGCAGCAGGCACCGCACCAAAACGGCTTCCCCCACTGGTGTTTCAGATTTCTTTACGCTGATCTGTAAACGAGTCCTGCCTGGGGCCAGTGAGAGGCAGGTGGGCGGCTTCTACCCTGTTATTTGGGTTTTTGAGGAAAGAACCCAAGAGATCTCAGTGGATCCCTCTTTCTTTTTCGTTTTTCTCTCCTAAGGTGGTGAGGAGGGATTCTGTGTGAAGTCACCGAAAGGGAAAGAGGTGCCGGTGAATTTCCCCAGTCCTGTAGAGCTCGTGTGTTTTCTTTAGCTGCGAAGTGGCCCAGAATTCCCTGTGTTCCTTAGCATTGTGTTTCCAGAGGCACTTAATTATACCGTGTTCTTTCCATATCTCTGCTTGCAAAAGTTCTGGCAGTATATGTAATTTATCCTCCGTGTTAAAAATAGACCAAGAGCACCGGATTATAAAGGATTGTACCGTACACTGTCCCTCCTAACATTAAAGGCATTTGTTACAGACAAATGTTAAAGGGAACCCCTCCACAGATACCCCAGGGAGGGGGGAGGGGGGGGACGCAGTTGTATATCTGATAGGATTTGGCCAGGGGGACGTTGGCCCGACTGAGCTCTCTAAAAAAGGGAATGGTTTTCTGATTATAAAACATATTCATCAAGGAGAAAATTAATTTAGCCTCAGATTACCCCTTAATCTACCACCAAGAGTTGAGGACATTTTTTTGTTTTGTTAATCCTCACCCGAGGATATTTTTTCCATTGATTTTTAGAGAGAGTGGAAGGGCCGGCACTCTAACCACTGAGCAACACCAGCTAGGGCGGTAGTTCTTGAGGTCCACAGGTCCCCTCTCTGGCCAGGGGCCCAGCATTGTAAGTCTAGGTGCCTAGCACTCGATTTGACTGCAGAAGTGTATGTTTCTGGCTTAGTTATTGTCGGCTCGTTTATCTCTGCGGGATCCTCCTTTTTCTGTAGCCTCACACACCTCATTGGTGAGTATTTTCTGGGGCGGTTTCAGCATGGCAGTCAGTTCAGCACCGACTTAGAGGCATCAGAGCAGAGGCCTCCTCACAGTTGAGACTCCATTGCCCCTGAGGGCTTGTTTGGCCAGGCCCACAGTGAGGAGGAGGAGGAGGAGGAGGGGGAGCGAGGGGGGAGGAAGGGGGAGGGTTGGGAACGGTTCCTTCCCCTCCCTGTGGCCTCTGGGAAGAGGGAGCTGTGACGGTCCGCAGAACTGGGACCACAGCTTCAGGTTGCCAGGCCAGTTCCTCATCGGAGAACATGAGACTCGGCGCAGGCCTGTCTGAGGGCACATGCATTATTCAGGATTAGTTTGTGTTCCAAACACTGAAAAGCAAAAGCAGCACGGCTCACACATATTGACATTTATTTCTTCCGCATGTCCGAAGCAGACTGCGGGCGTGGGGCTTGCAGGATGACTTCATAATCCTTCAGGGAGCCGGGTTCCTTCCTTCTGCCTCCCGGGTCTGTCCTCATTTCTAGCTGGTGGTTCAGGCCCGCTACTCAAGCTCAAGCTGTCGTATCTGCATCATGGCTGAGAGCAAGAACAAAGAAAGGCATGCCTCACCCTTTAAAGAGATTTCCTGAGGTCTTATTCATATAGCTAATGCATGAAAACATTCAAACCTGTGAGGAATTTTTGTGAGTTTATTTGAGCCAAACTGTCGACCATTGCTGGGAAGCAGAATCTCAACGTATTGTGTTAATAATGGCAGTTTTTCACCTTGTTTTATACATTACATTCAAAGGAGGGGATGTGAGAGGGTTACATGAAATCCACTGGTGATCGATTAGGGAGGTGGGAGAAAGCAAAGCAGGGAAACCTCTGGGATTGGATAAAAATTAAATTGACAGACACATATTCTTATTTTTTTAATTTTTTATAACATCCTTTTCCTTTTTTTAAAAAAAATATATTTTTATTGATTTCAGAGAGGAAGGGAGAAGGAGAGAGAAACAGAAATATCAATGATGAGAGAGAATCATGGATCAGCTGCCTCCTGCATGCCCCCTACTGGGGATCAAGCCCACAACCCGGGCACGTGCCCTGACCAGGAATTGAACCCTGACCTCCTGGTTCATAGGTCTACGCTCAACCACTGAGTCACACCTGCTGGGCCGGACACATACTTCTTTTACATAGGTGGGTACAGGATAGTTAACAGTCAATTAATAAGATTAATAGCAATTAACAACTAACAGTGAGGGAATTTGTGGTCTCCAGCCTGGTGCCCTCACAGATGGGTTGTGCCTGGAGAGGTCTGGGAAACGGGAAGTTACACGTTACCCTGACATTCCACAGGTACGTTATCTTAGATGCAAAAGGACAGTAGGCTCAGTAAAGATGGAAGTTGGTCTCTGTCAGGGAAAACACTGGCCTCGGACCTGACTACCCACTCATTGAACTGCTTTTCAATGAAAGGTTTTCGTTTCAGACCATCCTTTGTGGTTCCTTTAGGTCTCTTGCGTTTGCAAGGCCAGCACGCAGGCCTTCCCTGCGTTCGTCAGGCTAGCATGTGGCCCCTTCTTGTCCACACCATGAAACTTGGCTTACATCCTGGGGCAGGAACCTAGTTACCTGGCCATACCTCCCTGCAAGAGAGGCTGGGCAATGCCCACTTTATTTGGGGGCAACCATGACTCTGGCTAAAATTTCTATCACTAAGATAAAATGAAAAGACAGGTATTAGAAGATAACTAGTGATCTTTGCCACAGAGAGACTTGGGGATTTGTTTCTGCTTTGGGATTGGGTCTAGATTTGCTATTTGAATGAATACTCCTTTCTCAGCAACCAGCTCCCAGAGAGATGTTCTGGGACGCATGGAGGAGTGAGCATCAGCTTGTGAAATTTTATTTCTTTTTGATTATTTGTGGACGAAAAATATATTTAAAAAAATATATTTAAAAAAACATATTTTTATTAATTTCAGAGAAGAAGGGAGAGGGAGAAGAGAGACAGAAACATCAATGATGAGAGAGAATCATTGATTGGCTTCTTGCACACCCCCCGCTGGGATTGAGCCTGCGACCCCGGCATGTGCGCTGACCAGGAATGGATCCGTGACCTCCTTGTTTATAAGTTGACCACGGAGCCACGCCGGCGGGGTGACATTTTATTTCTTAATTAGAACCAGGAAAACATTCAGAGGACTTGACTGCTGCTTTGGTAGACGGTTTTCAGAGCTCTCTGTTCTCTGGCAGGGCTGAGCGTTGGGTGAAGCCAGCAGGCGCCCGGGGCCAGCGTTTAAGGATGGTTTGCCAAGTGGCCCTCTGACGGTGGAAAAGGTCTCCCTGCCTCTCCAAGGGCTCGTCTCCCCGCCCAGAGGCAGCCAGGGCGGCCAGGCTCTTTGTACCTTTCAGCTGGTCTTTCAGAAACGCTCTGCAGGGACCCCCCCAAGGCACGGCCTTCGCGCATCCCTTCCTCACTGGTCGTGGATTCCCACTGTGCGCAGAGAGGACTCAGCCGTGGGGGGACGTGGGGGCACGTGTGGCAGGGCGGAGGGTGGGAGAAGGAGCAGAAGTGCGAGGGGGTGCCTGTGTGTGTGGCTCAGGAGTATGTCAGCCTCTCTCCCCATCTCGCCGCCACGGCGCCACGAGCCAGGAGCACAGCCTCTCCGTGTGCATGTCCATCTTTCTCCCTCTTGTTGTCCCTTTCTCCCTGTCTCTGCCTCCTCGTCTTTGTCTCTTCTCTCTCTCTGTCTTCTGCGGCAGACTTTTATCACAAGCTGTACACCCTCTCACTTCTTTCCCGGTCCTGCTTCCTTCCTCTGCTTTCTTGTGGTTCCTTTGCTGCAGGGTTTGTATGTGACTCTGACTCGCTGTGGCCCTGGCCGCTGCTATGAGGTAGATTCTGTCTCTGGGCTTCCCGACTCCATGTTCCTGGGAAAGATGAGCCAATAGGCTCAGCTGGGGTCCAGCGTCTGGCTTGGTCAGTCAGGCACAACAGAGGAGGGGGAGCCATTCCCGGGAAGGGGCCGGGCGGGGAGGCCCGTACCTCACAATATGCTGACTGTATGGCACCGGGGCCTGTGGATGACTGGTGGCGATTAACTAGGTCAGTGGTCGGCAAACTGCGGCTCGTGAGCCACACGTGGCTCTTTGGCCCCTTGAGTGTGACCATGAAGTTTCAATCGCACTGTACGTGGTATTTTGTGGAAGAGCCACACTCAAGGGGCCGCCGTTTGCCGACCACTGAACTAGGCAATCCTTCTGACAGCTGATCTAGGCTGAGCCCCACACCCTTTGGGTAGCAGGGCAGGTCCCTGGGAAGACCTGCATTCCTTTGGCCTTCTCCCCTTCCCCTTGACCTTCGCCCTCGCCCCCCAACCCCCACCTCCTATGGCTATTCTAGCATCCGTGTCATTCATTTGCCAGAGGATGGAGTGAAAGCCCTCAAAGTGTTTTCGAGGCTGTTCAGCCACATGTCTTATTTCCACAGGCTGGCCCTAGCCCAGGGGTGGGCAAACTTTTTGACTTGAGGGCCACAATGGGTTCTTAAACTGGACCGGAGGGCCAGAACAAAAGCATGGATGGAGTGTTTGTGTGAACTAATATAAATTCAAAGTAAACATCATTACATAAAAGGGTACGGTCTTTTTTTATTATTTTTTTAATGTTATTCATTTCAAATGGGCCGGATCCGGCCCGCGGGCCGTAGTTTGCCCACGGCTGCCCTAGCCTCTCTCTCCACTGAGTGGAAGGATGTCCAAGTTTCTGACCCTCGCCTTGTCCCGGGAATTCAAGGTTAAGTGAGAGTCATCACCTGCCTGATTCTAACAGGGTTCGCCCTTTCCCCTCTCTGTTTGGCAATAAGCTTAAGAAAACAAAATGCTTCTGTTTCCCCCTAAGAATTATGATCTCCTGGAGAAGCACCATCCAAATGCCCCAGGGAGAGACAGACCTTCCTGAGACGGAGGTTCACATGACCACAGCCCCAGGCACTGAGCTGTGCTGTGGAGTGAGACTGCTGCAGGCGCAGGGGGGAGGGAGCGCAGTGAGCCATTGGCTGGTTTGTTTGGGGAAGGTTTTACAGGGGAAGTGGGGTAGAGGTAGGCCTTGAAAGCGAGAGTTGCTGTGGCTACGGCAGGAGAGGAGGACATTTCTTTTTCATGCGTATCTGGCACCGGTAAAGAGAGAGTCTGGTGAAGTAGACAAAACAGGTGGGAGTAGGTAGGGTGCCGGGGTCCAACCCCAGCAGGTCCAGGGGTCCCCAAAGGTGTGGACGGAGTCGGCGAAGAAGGAATGACACGGAGACAGCGTTCAGTTGATCAGCAGCCTAGCCAGGATCTCCAGCCAAGTTCTGGTCTCGATCTCCAGAGAGGTTCTGCTCAGGTTCTCCAGTCAGGTTCAGTCACCAGGTTCTAGTCAGGCTCTCCTGCCAATCTCCGCAGTCAGGTTCAGTCCAGGATCCCCTGCCATGCTCTTTCGCCAGGCTCTGCCTCCAGGCTCCGAGGCCAGTCCCTGTCCAGGATCTTCCGGCATGCTCTCGCCAGCGAAGTTCTTCTGTCTCTAGAGAACGTTCTGTGTAGGTTCTGTGCCTAGGCTCTGTCTCTCTTGGTCCTGTCTTCCAAGCCCTGTGTCCTAAGTTCCGTGTTCTGAGTTCTGTCTCTTGCTGTCTTCTGAATTCTGTCTCCTGAGTTCTGTCTGTTTCTGTCTTGTTACAACTGTATTTATACCAGTTGATTCAATCCTATCAATCTCTATTACAAAGGTTAGGGCGTTTCTTATCTCCATTCCAGGGAGAAAAGATTATGTAGCTTAAGCATGATTGTTCATAGTTAAAGTGATTAATTACCCGCCTGGCACTTAGTTGAGGGGTTTTATTCCCTCCCTAACTTCAGGGGAAAATCCCTACCTGGGGATTCAACCTTTCTCGGAGAGGTGACCTTGGTTAAAACACAGCGCCAAGAAGGTGAGCAAACATATTAAGAACCGTATGCCATATATGCCAGGTCCCTTGAAACAGCAAGGATGGACCGGCTCCCGGCAGTAGGGGTGGTCTGGAACCCCTTGGGTATTGCCCCTGCGTCTTCCCTATGGATCAGAGCTGTACCTGGGCCCGGGTATCACCGAGGTGTGTGAGGAACCGGGACGTAAAGCCACTGGTGCTGGCAGGAGCCCAGGGAATGCCCAGGTGGGCTCACTTCCCATGGACCGCACCGAGCACTGGGGGGCCTGGAGAGATCAGTGGGGTCCGTGTGAGCTGAGGAATGGTAGTTGGCCCCTCCCAGCCGCAGGTTTCTCACCTGTAGACTGGAAATCAGGAATGTCTGTATTTTGGGGTAGTGAGAATTAATTGACAGGATGTATGTGAAATGCGTAGGCACATGACAGATTTCTTTTTTACACTCATAGACAAAACATTGCCTAATTCCTAGGTGACCTGCCACCTACATTCAGATTCACCTCATTTATTAATGGGCCTCTCTTGTGTCTACTCTCTAACGTGGCCATGGGCAGGCCTTGTGCCCTGGGTGGTTTAGGACCTTGGGAGTCTGAGTGGGCCTGGAAGAAATTTCTAAAAATGATCTGGTTGTCAGAATTTATGAACACGGCCCTGGCCCGTTTTTCTCAGTGGTTAGAGCGTCGGCCTGCGGACTTGAAGAAGGGTTGCAGGTTCAATTCCCTGTCAAGGGCATGTACCTTTCACTTCGATGTTCTCTCTCCCCCCCGCCCCCCCCCCCCCCGCACCCTCCCCCCTAATTCCTCCTTCCTCCCTTCCACTCTCTCTGGAAATCAATGGAAAGAATGTCCTCAGGTGAGGATTAAAAAAACAAACAAAAAAGACTTGATGAATATGTGTCATGCCTTTGTATCTTTACTTGTCAACAGTGAGGGGCTGTTCATGGGAACTCCCAGCTGGGGCACATGGGAGCTGTCCCTCCGTTTGCCTGTTCTGGTTCTGACGGTCCATTGGCCTCCTTGCTTTAGGCAGATAGGGCAGAAGTGATAGACTCTGGCCAAGGAGGTTGGGGGTTGGGCCTCTGTGCTCTCCGCGGAGCCTGCCAGGGACTGACTGTACGGCTTTTCTCCTAGGTCTGCTGACATTTGTGAACTGTGCCTATGTCAAGTGGGGCACACGGGTACAGGATACGTTCACGTACGCGAAGGTCCTGGCGCTCATTGCCATCATTGTCATGGGCCTTGTTAAACTGTGCCAGGGTAAGGAGGGCCTGAGGCGGGAAGGAGGGCGGATGACTCCGGGAGGGCCCCCCCCCCCCCCCCCCCCCGTCTCCCTTAGGAGGACGTGGGGATTCTGTGAGCCTTACGTTCAGCTCTTTGTACACGGTAGACTGTGTCAGCGGGAACAGGAGATCTGTTCCTGGGCCTCTTGGGTCAGGCCGGCTTGGCCAAATGGACATGAGTCAGCCCCTCCCTCAGGGCTTTCCCTTTCAGGAGGCTAGGCCAGTGGTCGGCAAACTCATTAGTCAGCAGAGCCAAATAGCAACAGTACGACGATGGAAATTTCTTTTGAGAGCCAAATTTTTTATACTTAAAATGTACCTATAGGTAGGTAGGTACATTGTTATTGACTTAATTAGGGTACTCCTAAGGCTTAGGAAGAGCCACACTCAAGGGGCCAAAGAGCCGCATGTGGCTCTCGAGCCGCAGTTTGCACCGACCACGGGCGCTAGGCGCTCTGCAAGAAGCCAGCTGAGAGCTCTTGGAACTTGGGTCGTAATTGGGTCATAAAAGCAAACAGAGGGGATGGAGTGAACCCTGCTCTGGCTCCTATTTTTGGTCTGTGATTGCCAGGCAGCAAGTAGGAAGACTTGGCCCTCCTTGAGAGGGGCGGAAGGGTGTGTGTGTGTGGGGGGCGTATTGGGGGTGGAGGGGATAGGGTATGAAAATGAATGATTATTTCATCTGGACTTGCTCTTATTCAGGATTCCCTCCCAAAGTCAGCTCTCAGAAAAAAAAATCAAAATATTGTGAAGTTGGCACTGACTTTTCTGCAGGCTGGCTTTAAAAGCTTTTCATTCCTGCATCAGAGCAAACTGGCAGTGAGGGTAACAGGCCTCCCAGGATCTCCTGAGTCCTTGGCGAAGTCCTCAGGCCCGGGCTATCGTAATCCTTTTACAACCATTCTCTGAACTTGGCTGTGTTCATAATCACGGGGGGCACGGAGACCCCCATCTCAGACCTGTTGGCTCAAACCCTGGTTGGTTTGGCGTTGCAAAAGGTCTGTTTTTAAGAAGCGCCCGTGCAGTTCTTAAGCAGCCGGTCTGGCACCTCTGCACAGGTGCCGCGTTAGTGCGCACGGCCAACCACCCGGTGTCCCTGGAGCCTCAGCAGCATCCAGCCCTCTTTGCGCGTCGAGGGAAGGGATGGGTCTGGGCTTCCGGGGGGGGGGGGGGGGTGGGGGGGGTGGCGGCAGGCTCCCTTAGAAGTCTGGGTCTTGTTAGAAACCTGCAGGGTGTCCAGGAAGTCTCTCCACGGGACAGCTGGGCGCCCCATCCTGGGCTTTCAAGTCCGTATAGTCTCCGGAGGTCTCCAAGGAGAATGAGGAGGGCCTGGGCTGGCGCTTCAGGGGTGGAGGTGACCCAGATCGACCCCAGGCCCAGTGAGAAAGGAGACCCCAGGTCCTACACAGCCTGCGATGTCCTGCCCCACCCACCCTCGGCCACTGCAAGGAGAGCACCAGAGTTCCCTCTGTGTGAGACGGAGAAACTGTTTGACCAAACTGTGCAGTGGTCGGAGCAAAGAGAGGCGGTTCCACAGGAAGTCTCATTGTTAGCGAAAAATGACCTTTTTTTTTATGGTAAACAGGGTGCTTTCTAAAAAATAGGAGGAAGAGCTGTGGCCTATTCTGGGGTCACTGCGGGGGCGGGGGTGGGGGGGGGATGGAAATTCACTGCGGTTTTGGAACAGGTGTCACATCAGAGGCAGCTGGGCGGACCCTTCCTTCTCTGCGATCGTCTAGTTTTAGTAAAGGAATCTGAGCTTTCCTGAGCGTGGGGGAGGGGTTAAGTGTAGGGAGCTGGTAGTTGGTGTTTTTTTTGGTGTTAAATTATGTTTTGTTTTTTTTCTTTCCCCTTCCCCCTTGCTTTTCCCTTCTTTTCTTGACCCTCTTCCTTTCTGTTTCCCCCATCTTCTCTTCCTCTTTCTTCCTCCCTTCTCCCCATCCTTCCCTTCTCCTTACACCGTCCATCTCTCCTCCCTCTTCTCCTTCTTTCCCTTCCTCCCCCCTGACCCCCCCCCCCACCTTTGCTCCCGCAGGACGCTCTGAGCACTTTCAGGACGCCTTTGAGGGTTCCTCCTGGGACATGGGAAACCTCTCTCTCGCCCTCTACTCTGCCCTCTTCTCTTACTCAGGTTGGGACACCCTTAATTTTGTAACAGAAGAAATCAAAAACCCAGAAAGGTAAAGGTGGGCTCGCCCTCCCGCTCCCCGGCTCTCACTCCCCAACGCGGCTGGAACAGCTGGTAGCGGGCAAGGTCGCCCCCTTCCTCCCCCTTGTCCCGCTGGCTCTCATCCCTCCCTCCCCAGTCTCCGGCTCAGAGGGGTTCGGGGTCAGGATGGGAGTGAGTGAAGGTGGGAAAGCCGTGGCTCCGCCCCCTCATGGTCATCCTGGAGGAAGCCAGGGTCCCCCCTCAAGGAACCATCCTTGAATGGGCAGCAGAGCCCGCTGGGGCTAAGGAGCTGGGACCTTGCACGCTGGTACTGACCCTGAGGCCTGGGGAGCCGGAGGTTTATTCTGGGCAGCCAGGCACCCAGCCTGACCTCTAATCCCTAGGGGACGCTGCTCCTCCTCCCGTGGGACCCATGGACCATGAGCTCATGAGCTCTCTCCACAGAGAAGGGTTTCTCCTCCCCCTTCTCTCTAGAGAGCCCAGGGGCGTGGGACACATACCCATCCTGGGATCATGGGGGAGAGGCACCTCGAAGAGCCCGAGCCAGGGAACTGGTAAATGTCAGAAAAATCCTTGGGTGAACTTTGACCCCCGGGAGAGGCCGGTTCTAGGTCGCCCGTCTCACTTGTGCCGACAGGAACCTGCCCCTGGCCATTGGGATTTCGATGCCGATTGTGACGCTCATCTACCTCCTGACCAACGTGGCCTATTACACCGTGCTGGGCATGTCGGACGTCCTCAGCAGCGACGCCGTGGCTGTGGTGAGTCGCTTGGGATCCCCGGTTGCGCATCGGCCGGGGACACCGAACGGTTCGATCTTTTCGCAGCCACCCCAGCTCCGCAGGCGAGGCGAGGCGAGGCGAGGGGGTCTCGGCCAGAGGGCGGGCTGCCCAGCAGGGACCCTGTTTGTCCCCACAGCCTGGAGGCAGGGAGCTTAGGAAACCCCGTCCCATGCTGAGGGCGCCTCTGTGTTCTGCCCCCAGACGTTTGCTGACCAGACATTTGGCATGTTCAGCTGGACCATCCCCATCGCTGTGGCCCTGTCCTGCTTTGGGGGCCTCAATGCGTCGATCCTTGCTTCATCA
Source organism: Myotis daubentonii (assembly GCF_963259705.1). NCBI lineage: Eukaryota > Metazoa > Chordata > Mammalia > Chiroptera > Vespertilionidae > Myotis > Myotis daubentonii. Next base: position 45,837,619 of record NC_081854.1, on the reverse strand, counting down.
AGGTACTGTGTCCCTGCCCCCCCCCCCCCCCCCCCGTGACAGACTCCAGTGTTCTCTGAGGCTTTAGGTGAGCCCGTAAGAGCTCTTCTTTTCCTTCCTCCCTTTCCTAGAAAGACAGGGTGTGTGTGTGTGTGTGTGTGTGTGTGTGTGTGTGTGCGCGCGCCTTTGTGCAAATGTTGGTGTGCTGGTAGCTCATGTGTTTATCTATTGAGTTGAGAGAGAAAGAAAGAAACATCCACGTTCCATTGACTTATGCACTCATTGGTTGATTCTTGTATGTGCCCCGGCCTGGGATCAACCCCATGACCTTGGCGAACCGGGACGATGCTCTAACCAAGGACAGATTGATAGGAGGTGGGAGAGAAGATAATAGCTGGGGTGAGGGACCCTGTCAGGGACCAGCTTCTAGGCTCCTTGTGGGTTACGGCACAGCCCCAGGACTCACTGCTTCAGTAAACAATTAGCGAGCACTCGCTGGGTACCAGGTCCCGGCACAAGATGATTCTGCCCCTCACGTCACAGAAAACACGGAGGCCGACAGGTCGGCTCCTGCTCTCCCCTCTGTCCTGCCTGTTGTTTCAGAGAAAGGCGCCTTGCCGGCTCACTCTGCTACCGGGGGTCAAGGTTACATGCTTCCCTTCCTTAGGGCCGTGGTGCGTCCCTTGGCCCTTCTCTTGGGCGGATGTTCACCCATTGGAGCCGTCTCCGCACACGCTTCATTCATCTCCACTTACAGAAGTCGCAAAATAGCTCTTCCCGTCTCCCCTCTTCCTTACTGGGCACATTTCTTGAGGGAATAGTGTGTATTTCACCGGTCATTCCTTTTTCTGCCCATTACCCTTTGGCTTCTAGTACCTAAAAAAAAAAAAAAATGTTCTGAGTAAGGGTACCAGTGACTCCTCCTCAGCCTGCTTTCATCACGGTCCTTATAATACCGGACGCACGAAGCAAGTGATGCCGACAGCCCTTTACTCCTGAAACGATTCCTGTGACTCTCTGGTAGCTGAGAAGGCTCCTTTCCTGATTTCTCACCCCATAAATGCTGCTCCCCGAGGCCAGGAGTGTACTAGGCATGCAATAAAGATTTGCCACAGGAACAGATAGGATAAGAGAAAGTTTTGTCCTGTTTATTTTCCTTAACTGGTTTTGACACCCCAGTCCGTGTACGTGGGGCCTCCCTGGAGCATCAAGAGTAACAGAGAAAGCAAGGTCTTGTAAAAGAATCTAGTGTCATCTCCTCTCACCCCAGCCTGGTGTGGCCCAGGTTCCACCCCTTGTGGTTCTTCACAAGCTGCCCCACCCAAAGATGGTACTTCCCCCTCGCCTCATGCTCACTGGTGCTCAAAACATCCCCCTTGACCTTGCCAATTATCTCCAAATATTGAGGTGGTAGGTGCCTCCTAACCTCACTTTGGGACATCGACCGGATGGGGTTGGGGAGGACGCGAGAGTAAGCATCTGGACCTGCACGCAAAGGGAGGTGCAGTGCTGTCCAGGAAAGAATGCACAATTGTTTCTGCTTGTGTTGCCTTCTTCAGTTTTTCTTTATAACCCACGCAGCTGGTGTGGGTTTTGTCCTGGACGCCTTTGCCTCACCTACACATGACTCCCTTCCAGCATCCTCTCCTCCACATTTCTTCTCTACTTAGTACAGATTATTAACTTCATCAGCCAACTCCAGCGTCTTGCCCGATAGCACCTTTAAGGTAGGGTTATGTGTCCGCAACGAGCAGAAACCGAAGTAACCGCTTGAGCTAAAGCTGACCCATCCGATAGCACCTTTAAAGATGACATCATCAACTCCTGTGTTTCCACCTGGATGACCCATGCGTATCTCAAACTTAATATACACTTTGTGTCCAAATGCCCTTTGTGTCCAGTTGTGATTTTGTGGACCATCAGTCCTCCTTGCTTCTTTTATTTTTTTAGAATAGTTTATTATTGATTTTTTTTTTTTTAGAGAGAAAGGAAGGGAAAGGGAGAGAGAGAGAAATGTGGATGTGAGAGCGGAACATCGATCGGCTGCCTCCTGCACACCCCCTACTGGGGATGGAGCCCGCAGTCTGGGCATGTGCCCTGGCCAGGAATCAGACCAGCAACCTTAACAGTTCTCAACCAACTGAGCCACACTGGCCAGGACAGACCTCCTTGCTTCTTAATTTTATCCTTGGTGTCTACCCTATTCTCCCAGTATATGTATGTGCACATGTGTGCGTATGCATGCGCGCGCGCGCGCGCACACACACACACACACACACACACACGATCACTACATTTGATTGAGGTTTCACATCTATCCTGTCCTCTCCTCAGCTAGTGCGTTGGGTCTCATTCAGGCCTCCTCTCTTATTTTTATTTTTTTTATTTTTATTGATTTCAGAGGGGGAGAAACATCAATGATGAGAGAGAATCATTGATTGGCTGCCTCCTGCAGGCCCCCTACTGAGGATCGAGCCCGCAACCCAGGCATTTGCCCTTGACCAGAATCGAACCCGGGACCCTTCAGTCCGCAGGCCGACGCTCTATCCACTGAGCCAAACCGGCTAGGGCAGGCCTCCTCTCTTATGGCAGTTATCATGGATGAGCTTGTCCGGCCTTCTGTCCATACCCTCGTCTCTCCCTGTTGATGCTACCAGCGTCTCTGGTCAGGCCTTTTCTTCAGAGCCACAGCTGGCTCTCATGCTTGTTCAGACTCCACAGTATGTCCTCATGTGCAAGTTCTTCCCAGCACACGGCTCACACTCCTTATCCTACGCCTACAAGCATTCTAGTACCAACCTTTAGAAAGGCCGCACCGTTGCGCCTCCAAGCCCCTTTTGCCTTTGCCCATGCCGTTTCCCCACCCACCACTCACCTCTGCCAGACTCCAGCTCGTCTTCCCAGCCCAGACGTGGTCGTCTCTTGCGGAGCTTTTTGTTCCCCAGCCCCCCCTAAGCCTTGGGAGGCTGTGTGCTGCCTGATGACCTGCCTGCCCGGGGTGTGCTCATTTCCCTGCTGCTCTGTTTCCCAGTCAGTCGGGCTCTTTCTGTGTAAAGAAGAAGCTTGGCTTGTCTCTTTGAGTCCAGGTTTGCTCTGGCCTATCGCACGTCAAGAGCTCAGAGAAGATATATGAGGACACAAGAGAAGTCTGGCTACTTTTCTTTAAAAAGCCATTGTGTTTCCCTGGCAGGTGCGGCTCAGTCGGTTGAGCACGGTCCCATGCACCAAAAGCTTCCATTCCCGATCAGGGCTCATGTCTGGGTTTCGGGCTTGATCCCCAGTAGGAGGCGTGCAGGAGGCAGCCAATGGATATTTCTCTCTCTCCCTCTCCCTCTCCCTCTCCTTTCCTGTCGCTCTAAAAGATGAATAAAAACATATTAAAAATAAAAGTCATTGTGTTAAGTATGAAACTTATGGGATGGCAGAGTGAGGGTACCTCTGGTGGGGTGGGTTAGAGTGCCAGCGGGAGATGGCAGGGTGAAGCGTTCATTGGGTGCTGGTGGGGTGCTGTGACTGAGAGAAGTGGGGGTGTCTGTGGGTGATGGTGGTGCCTGGGTACCCGCGGGGTAGGGCATTTATGGATGATGGTGAGGTGCCTCTGGTTGAGGAAGGTGGAGACATCTCTGGGTAAAGGTGGGGTAGGTTGGACTGGGCGTGCATAGAGAAGGTGGGGTGCTCCTGAGAGACTGGTCCCTGCTTTCTTCTGGAGCTCTGAGCCCACTTTGTCTGCGTGAGGAGTGTGGCTGTGTGGCTGAGTAAAAGGGATCTTACTGACGCATTTCCTGTCCCCCCAGGTTGTTCTTCGTGGGCTCCCGTGAGGGCCACCTCCCAGACCTTCTGTCCATGATCCACATTGAGCGTTTTACACCCATCCCTGCTTTACTGTTCAACGTAAGCTCTGCTGGGGGGTGTGGGGACTGGGTATATATCTCTCTACTTCTGCTGACTTGATGCAAAACTGTTGGGTGGGCGGTATACTAGCTTTCTTGAGATAGTTCTTGATCCTCTCAGTGTTTCTTCTTTCTTATTAAAATTATTTTAAAATGGAAATGTAAAACATAGTCCTATTAGAGAAGGCAAATGCTATAAAAGAATATAGAAGTGAACTTGTAAGATTTCTCTATCTGTTACATCAGTGGCTTCTTCCTCTCCTTCTTCCAGCTCCTCCTTTTAACAGGAAATATTAAATCATATTTAGAGCCCCAGCTGATTTCGCTCAGTGGCTAGAGCGTTGGCCTGTGGACTGAAGGGTCCCGGGTTCGATTCTGGTCAAGGGCACATGCCCTGTTGCGGGCTCGATCCCCTGTCGGGGGGTGTGCAGGAGGCAGCTGATCAATGATTCTCTCTCATCCTTATGTTTCTCTCTCTCCCTCCCTATCTGAAATCAATAACAATATATATTAAAAAGATCATATTTAGAGCCCTGGCCAGTGTGGCTAAGTTGGTTGGGTGTTGTCCCATATACCGAAAGGTCGCCATTTTGATTCCCGGTCAGGGCACATGCCTGGGTTGTGGGTTCGATCCCCAGTTGGGGCATGTGCAGGAGGCAGCCAATCAGTGTTTCACTCTAGCGTCTCTCTCTCTCTCTGCCCCTTCCTCTCTCTCTCTAAAGAAAAAGGATCAATTAAAAAAAATCATATTTAGAAAAGCCAGATCAGTTAAACACCAACTACCCTAAAGGCCTCTATTCATGTCATAGACATCATACATTCATATACGGTAGATGGCAGTGAAGTGTGTTCTGACAAGTGGAACGTTCTGAAGAAAGACCACTCTCTAATAATCTCTAAGATATTATATAAATAAGAGCTAATAGGAACCCTGAGATAAAAAGGCCTTACTCCAAGATTTGAAAAAGTTAATTTTTCTTGTTATTAGGTCTTAAATGTTTTAATTAATTGTTTAAATTTTGGCTTCCTCTGGAATTTATATTTTGATGTGTAGGGGGAGGTGGGGATTCACTTAATTTTTTTCTCTCAGATAGCCAGCTATGCCAGTATAATTTATTGAATAATCAGTTTTTCCAGTTTTCAAATTTGTCATATAAAAATAATAGGAGGTTGAAAGGGCTGCAGACTCTCAAGGGGGAGGTGCCTGTGGAAGTCACTCTGGCATCGAGGCTGGCTTCCCTGGGCCTGCTGGGAGAATAGGGGTTGCTTAGGGGCTAAGTGGGGCTCTTCCGAGAGAGGTGCCACCCTTCAGGACTGGGTTTCGCTGATCTGGTCTGGGCTTTGAGCTTTGGGGCTCGGCTCTTTGGGGATGAAAATAATAATAATAGCTAATTTTGGGGGTGCTTTATATATGCCAAATATAATGATATGCCCCTTAAATGTATCATTATTTCAACTAATCCTCTTTTTATCTTGATATGACCATTTTACTTCTATCTTTAGACTCCTATTTGGGGGTTAAAACACTACCTCTTATAAGCTTCATTATTTAGTTTTATGTTGAATATCTGAAAAAAACAGGATACTTTCCTCCTGGAATTTTTAAAGATTTTTATTGATTTTTAGAGAGAAAGGGAGAGAAACATGATGCCAGAAAACGAAACATTGATTGGCTGCCTCCTGCATGCCCCCAATCGGGGATCAGGGATGGAGAGGCCACCTGGGCATGTGAGCCCTGACCAGGAATGGAACCGGCAACCTTTTGGTGCACAGGATGACACCCAACCAACTGAGCCACACTGGCCAGGGCCCTAATCTGCATTTCTAAGGTGCCAGGACAAGGCATTTGCCCGTTCGTACGCCAGGTAGTTAGGACCCACGTGTAAAGACCTGGAGGGCACCTTGTGGTTCACGTTGAGGTTAGTGGGTTGAAGTGCGGAGGGCCTCACTGTCTGCCCTCAGAAGGGTAAAGGAGTCACTGAGTGGAGGACGGGCCTCCAGCTGCCGAGGGAGAGATGCCACCATGAAGATTAAAGTGGGGAATGGACCTTCCTGGGGGCAGGGGGTCACTGGAGAGAGCCAGAGGTCATCTGGGGAAGCTAAGTCAGCGGTCAGCAGATCTGGTGGGGCCCCTGGTGGTGACACTGCCCTCTTCTGCTCCCCCCCCCCCCCCGATCCAGTGCACCATGTCGCTCATCTACCTCATCGTGGAGGATGTTTTCCTGCTCATCAACTACTTCAGCTTCAGCTACTGGTTCTTTGTGGGCCTGTCTGTGGCTGGACAGCTCTACCTTCGCTGGAAGGAGCCCGAGCGGCCCCGGCCTCTCAAGGTCAGTGGCCCTGGGCAGACGAGAAGGGCGGGCCCTCTCCCAAAGGTGCCTTCTTTCCCATCTCGTTCCCCCACCCCACATTACCGGATCTCTCACCTCCCTTCATTTCAGCTGAGCCTGTTTTTTCCCATCGTGTTCTGCATATGCTCCTTGTTCCTGGTGATTGTGCCCCTCTTTGGAGACACCATCAATTCCCTCATTGGCATTGGGATCTCCCTCTCCGGAATCCCCGTCTACTTCCTGGGTGTTTACCTGCCAGAATCCCGGAGGCCGCTCTTTGTCCGGAATATCCTGGGTGAGCTGCTTTGCCCATCACCACTGGTTGTGCGTGTGTGTGCGTGCGCGTGCGTGCGTGTGTTCACAGATGCACGGGAGAGATGGGCATGGTAGCTGGCTTCCTCCAAACTAGTGATGTGCTAGAGGCCATGGGACTTGACTCCCCACATGACTTCTTTTTATCTTGATATGACCATTTTACTTCTATCTTTAGACTCCTATTTGGGGGTTAAAACACTACCTCTTATAAGTGCAATCTAAGTGTAAAGACTCTGGTTGGGCTCGGGACTGGGGATGCTGAGGCTGGTTGGGGGTAAGGGGCAAAGCCTGGCACGGGGTACCCAAGGGAGAGATGAGCAGGGAGCCACAGATGTGCTGTGAACAGCCTTGTGGTGTTCCGATTGGGGTTGTAGCTGAATGTCAGTTTACTCAGTTCTCTTCTCTTCCCATTTAGCTGCTATCACCAAAGTCACCCAGAAGATTTGCTTTTGCGTCCTGACTGAGCTAGATGTAGCCGAAGAGACAAAGGTTGAGAGGAAAACTGACTAGAGGCCGGAGGTGAAGTCCCCTGAGGCCTGGAAGGTTTTACCTGTGGCCACAGTCACCAAAGGCCAGATGGCGAGGCTGTGTGGACCCAGCCCTCTGGTACTAAAGGAGCCTGTGGGCACACATTATGTATGTCAGGGGGTTGAGGGCTGATGGCTTCCTCAGGTGCTCACTCTCATTGGTAAGCTATGGGAGACCGAGTCTGGGGCCAGCATGAAGGTGGGGGCGGGAGGGCTTGGGATGGTTGTTGAGTTTTGTTCCTGCTGGGTGGTGTGTGTAGCCCTTACAGGCACTGGGTGAGTTGCACTAGGGAAGAGGGAGTGCTAGCTAGGTTAGCTGTGGCTGGTGGTTTTAAACTTGGTACTCGAGGTTGGAACCAGGAGTCTCTACAAAGAGGCTGCTTTTATGACAAGTTTTCCTCTGACCAGGTCCAGGCACCTGACTTCAGAGGCTTGAAATGCTACCATTTCTTCTTCGGGTTCAACATCCTTCCCTGGGGGAAATGGTTGTATTCCATTATTTATTTATATTATTTAATCCAGAACACCAATTCTAGGTGAATCCTGGTATTCATCTACAGGATGCAGTAGGCTGTTTATAAATGCAAAGTACCCAAAGATGAGTCCCTCTGTCCTCAGAGGTGTCTCTACGTGGCGGTGGGTCAGACTCTGACCGCAGGTTTTTTTTTTTTTTTGTTTTTTTTTTGCTTCGTTTTAGCACAATCTTCTGTTGAATCTTACCTGCAAAGGTGAACTTTAAAGATTTTTTACTCACGTACCGATTACACTTTAGTATACGTTACAAGCACCTGGGGTTGTAGCTGACACATGAACAAATTCATGCGTCAGAAGTCTGGCACTACTGTTGTTTTGAAGGAGAATCCTTTATTTCACTTGAGAGCTTGTCTGTGTTCTAGATGCTAAAGTACACCGCTGGGTTTCTGGTACGAACTTTAAGAGGACAGAAACTTCTCGTTCAGGTACATCACCTGAATTCTCTCAGCTGTCAATGTCTCATGGACTTGAGCCACCAAATAGCTTGTTCCACTCGCTACGGGTCGGTGTGAGGGGCTGCTGTGCAGACCCACGCAAGCCCTCCTAGGTGCTAGACGTGGTCGTTTTCTTTTTCTGGAAACCTCACACCAGGCTGCATCCGCTTGTCCCCAACACCAGGCTTTGTTTACACTGAGCCGCCTTGGTGTGGATCACTGGGACAGTGCACTCCTCTCCCGCCTGCCTCCTGGGGCGAGGTCTGGTGGGGCTTCAGTCTCAGGAAGACCTTGGTACTCCTGGGGACTTTTTTCCCATGGAGATCAGTGAAGACTCTGGGAAAAAAGCTGCTTTAACCTCAGTCTGGCTCCTCAGCAGACTGCACGATTGGACATAACGAATTCTGGTGCTCAGGCTGCTCTTTAACACCAGGTCAGGCAGAGCAGGTTTGGCCTACTGGATGCTCCCTCATGGGCGGCTTGGCTGCACTGGATTGTACAACTCTCCTAGGATGACCTCAGACCAAATCACCCTGGGCCCAGAGAACCTGCTGGCTTGGCACACCCGTGGGCTTCTTATCCTTACAGTTTGGAACTGACCAATGGTAAAGACAAGAAGCAGGAGGCAATCTCCCTGTTTTTCTCCACCAAACTGGCTCATCTCAGGCAAGGGCGTAACCTTGGTCATACCTGCTCGATACAAACAATTTAAGGGAGCATGCTCACAGTTGCTTTTGGTTCAGGGCAAGCATCTGGGAGAACATAGGGGGCCACTCCTACTATCATGGTTGGGATTTGCACTGCAAATTCCTGTCTACAACAGGGAGCCCATACAAAGGGTGACTTGCCTAGACTATGTACACACGACTCTTGTCTGAGCCAAGCTGGCACCTGCTCCAGGGATCCTTTAGAGCTAATCCTTGAAGTAGAATGCGCTTGTTTTGAGGACCCTTGAGGCAGGCTTTGGCTTCCTCCACTCAAGCAAATGACCAGCTCACCCCAGGAGCTTGCTGTTTCCCGTTGGCTCCTGGGAAAACAAGGGCCTCCATACCCCAGGTGCCCTAACACTGGCTTAGTGAGCCATGTCATCCTCCTCCCATTAGTGGATGGCGACCGCATTCTTCCCCTCTGTGCTGCGTACAGACTTCCTAGAAACCCTCCTGTAGGAGGGAAGCCAGACTTCCTCCACTCAAGCTTTGTGGGGGAATTAATTTCCATGAGGGTTTTGTTCCTCAGCCTCATTTCTTCTCCTGGTATGCTAATCCCTTTTGCACTGGGTACAGTTTGTGAAGTTGTTAAGCCCTTTAATGTTGGCAAACTTTAATGAGCACATAAATAGCAATGAACACATCATATTGGTACAGAGTGGTTTTTAATCCTTCTTTTACGCCTATAGACTAAGATGACTAGTGTTGATGTACATTTAAGTTGCTGCCTCTTACTTGTGACACTGAATTGTACCTTTGTGGATAGTTAGGGTGGGAAACCAATAGTCTGTTGGTTTTAGAGCCACAAGAGTAGAGCCTGAGCACACATACACATACAATTTAATCATTTTGTCAGATTTAACAACTCTGCGTCCATAGGAACTGATGTAGATAAATGGGTTTAGGCAGGATGGGAAAGTAGATGCTTATGAAGTCTTTAAAAGATGTGGGAAGACACATCCCTGTGTAATTCACCTTTCCCTGTGATAGTGAGTGTGAGCCATGGGGCAAGAGGGCATGTCTTGAATAGAAGGTTCTGGGTATTGATTGCCCTATACCTGCGCTGTCCAGTACAGTAGCTACTAGCCACATGTAGCTACTTAAAATAAAATAAAGTTGAAAAATTCCTCACACTAATCACATTAAAAGTGCTCAGCCGCATGTGGCTAGTGGCTACCACTGCACAGGGCACATATAGGACACATTCGTCTTTGCAAAAGTTCTACTGACAATGAATGCTACATTAAAGACTAAATGCCAACTCAGTCTGAGTTAAGGCATCTGTGCTTTGGAAGGGGTTGGGGCAGAAATGTAAATTCTGGGGAAGAAATTTTGTCCTATTGGTAGTTTTTGGTGAGTGCTGTAAATAGTTAAACATTTCTTAGTGGAAAGCTAAGTTCAGGATGTGTTTTCCTTTTCCTAATTTGCTTTAAGTCCTTTGTGTCTCAGGTCAATCCCGAAACTTTTATTTCACTACTCCCCCATTTTTGGTGGGGGGCAGGAAGGGGAGAGGGAGCACAATGGAAAACATATTCAGATTGAAAAGGTTTTAAAGGAATTACTTACTTGCTCCCATAGTTAGTGTTTTTACTAAATGCAGAGTATCACATTCATACATACCCTGCTCCTTGGTACCACTGCTAACGAAAGAGCAATCTTTACAGTCATCATAGGAAGCAGGGAGGTAGAGACAACTGTCAACCAAACCCCTCACAGCTCAGGCAGATTCTTCCTCTACTGGCCATTACTACTCAGTGTGTGTTCCTACAAGAGACCCACTGTAGCCCTTCTACATTTTCCCGTCAAAAAGACTCAGGCTTTTACTGGGGGCGGGTGCCTGGTGGCGTGGGAAAGTTGAACCTAAGTTCTCATGAAACAGCCTCTCTTCCACTTACTGGCTTTAGCGTAGAAGAAGAGCAGGAAAATGCCTAGGCCAGGAAGCTTCATTTTATGTTTTTTTGTTTGTTTTTTGTCCCCTAGATTGTAGGGTCACTTGAATGAGGCAAAGCATCCTACTATTAATGGAAAAGAGATACTCCTTCAGCACACGTTTTCACTGCTATGATGGTGCTGTTGGACATGCTTTCTCCTTCCGTGTGTTATGCCAGGAAACCCACTACCAGGGTGGCTGATAAGGCAGTCAAAGCCCCCAAGGGCCTGTGATAGATCCTCAGTCCGAGTCCAGGTCATGAGTGCTGTCATAGCCAAACTCCTTCTGCACATCCAAAGGGTATTTGCTCCACACCTGTGGCCTGCTATTGCCTCTTTCCTCTTCACTGAGGCCGGTGCATTCATCAGAGCCTGGAATGAGAGAACAGGAGTGGACTCCACCTGCATCCCTTTTTTTTTTTTGGTGATTGTGAGCTCCTTCCCATCTCAAAAAGGTCCGGGCTTTGTTTTTTTTTTTTAAATAATTTTTTTATTGATTTTTAGAGAGGGGGGAAGGGAGAAGGATAGAGAGATAGTAACATCGATGAGAGAGGAAGTTATTGATCGGCTGCCTCCTGCACAGCCACCACTGGCGATCGAGCCCGCAACCCGGGCATGTGCCCTCACAGGGAGTCGAACCAGTGACTCTTGGTTTCTGGGTCGATGCTCAGCCGCTGAGCTACACCAGCTGGGCTGTTTTTTTTTTTTATTTTGGTTCATTCCTTAAAAATATTTACTCAATAAAGAGAATTCAGGGGAACAATTCGAAAAGATCTCATTACTACCATTTAAACCAAGTCTTTTAACATTGGGATATTTTGTCATTTCTCCCTTAAGTATAGAATTATTTTTAATATAATAGTTGTAGTCATATTGTAAATATAATGTTGAACGTTGCCCCTTTTAATATATTATGGGCACTACAGAATATTCTGTAGTTTGATCTAATTGTTCCTCCATTAACAGACACAAATAAATTCTTTTTGTTGGCACTTAGAACCTCTCCAATACTTTGTTAGACCGAAGCAGAGGAAGAGACACTGAGCTACATGTTTCACTTAATCTCTACCAGTTGATGCAATATTCTCATTTTCTGGAGGGAAAATGAGGCTCAATAAGATGAAGTAACTTGCCCAAGATCCACAGCTAGGCAATGATAGAACTAAGGATTTGAACCCACACCTGACTGACATTACACTCTAATGACACCCCCCCCCCCCCCAAACACTGGTCTGTGGGTCTTTAGCTCCAACAGCTTATGATTGAGCTGCACGAGCTCAATGGAGAAGGAAAGCTAGCTAGAATGGATCTGTCTTCTGTACGCATGCCTCAGTCTTGGATCGATCCCAGCAGTCCCTCCCCAGCCAAGGCTGCCACCCACCTACCTCTGGAATCTTCATCTCCGTCACTGCTCTCCTCCTCTGGGTACTCATTGCGCCAATTATTCTCACTATTCTCATCATCTTCATCTTCATCTTCATCAACGCCCTCTAGTTGTTTGCCATCATTCACCTGCACATCTCAACACACACATGAATGTAAGTCAAAACATCTAAGGTTATGCTCTGGGGGAAACTAATATCAGACTAACTTGGAGAGGCTACACTTAGGCTACAAGGGGGAGATAATGGCCCTATTCCACTTACAAGTCCAACTCCAGGGATCACATTCCTGGTGAGATAGACTAAAGGAACACCCCAAAGTAGGGAGGAGAAACAGCTCTGCGCAGGCGATGGTAGTGACCTTTAAACTGTCGGAGGGATTATGGGTGATGCCAAGGATCAGAACCAAAATCCAAGTTTGAGGGGTGCAGGAAGGCAAAAGGAGGGCCTATGCATGGTCCAAGGTGGGTATCTGATTCAGATTATGGTGGTAGAGTAGGTGTGGAGTAGCGTGCTTTTCTCATAAGAGTGTGACAGGTACCACCTTAACTTCTCTCATTATTTTTACATTTTATTTCTTAAAAATATATGTGTGTCGATTTGAGAGAGTGAAGAAGGGGGGGGGGGCGGAGAAACATTGATTGATTGCCTCCCATATGCACCCCAACCGGGGATGAACTCAAAACCTGGGTATGTGCCCTGACCAAGAATTGAACTGGTGACCTTTTGGTGCAAGGGATGATGCTCAACCAACTGAGCCACATTGGCCAGGACACTCATTAACCATTTTAGAATTTGTTTTAAGAATGACTGTCAGGAAATTAGTAGTTCTTGGTTTTTTTTAAATGCAAGTTAGCTTTCTTAATCCATTATTTTCTGCATTATAAGATGCAATTAAAAAGGTTTTGTTCTCATATTAAAATTCCTGGTTTTGAAGACTATACTTTCAGGGATCATTTCTATAGTTCGTTAAAATTCCTGGTTTTGTCTGTATTTTATTATAAGCTCTCATACATTTTCCCCTGAGAATGGGTAGATATAAAAAATAAAGATGTTGCCTAGCTGGTGTGGCTTGATAGTTGAACACTGGCCCATGAACCAAGAGGTCACTGGTTAGATTCCCAGTCAGGGCACATGCTAATGTTGGGGGCATGCTCTCTCTCCCTCTCCCTCTAAAAATCAAGAAAAACATTAAAAACAACAACAGAGATTTACAAAGTTTGTAAAAGACTCATTAAGAGCAAAAATTATAGACTCCCAAAATTCCCTGCATTAAAACCAGGTTCCTAGAAGGCATTTAGAATAAATTTTTCCTTTTAAGTAAGAACAAAAAGAACTAAGGACAATGGTGACTAGGATTAGAATCCAGGGAGGCAAAGTACCCTGACTAGATAATGGCTTAGGTTGCCTCATGCCCTCATGCCCTCATGCCCATAGGTCCCCTTACCAGCTCCCACTCCTGGCTTAAGGGCTGCACAGAGAGGATATTCTCAATCCATCCTGGAGTGGCCGTCTCCAAGTAGTAAATGTCATACACATAGTCATCCTTCTGTTCCTCCCGGGGCCCGACACTTGGTCCATCCTCAGATATAGTCAGCCGCTCGCGGATCAACTCTACAGAATTGCAAAGGATCACATCTGGGTCAGATACCTGCGAAGAAAACAGCAGATAACATGCATGAGATTAAACATGGATGTTCAAAGAAAAGGAACCTAAGTGTTGGGTGAAGGAAGCCTCCCTACAGTTCTCGGTTGGATTCAGTAGGATTCAGTAGTCTTATCCCCATGGCCTGTTTAATTAGCTATGAGATTAAAAAACTATTTCTCAAAAAAGTAATGTGTGGTTCTTCTGAGATAGAAACTTGCAAGACAGACTTCTACTCTTTTGTGCTCGGCTGATGCAAGAGCATGTGTGAAGACGTGCATGTGAAGACTGGCCTGAGGAGAGGCGAGGGCCAGCAGAGCTTTGAGTCTTCCCCTAGGTCTTCCTGAGCTCCTTTGTTACGATGTTCTCCCTTTGGGGATCTGCAGGCCCACAGCAGCACCTCTATAGCTGACTCCTCAGTGGGCCTGCATTTTGTGTGGCCTTCTATAGGGAACCTACAGACGATTCCTGGGCTATCATGACTACTACCAGCCATCACCCACCACTTGACTTGCCCACACTGACATCCTGCTTTTAATCATAACCAGGAATGGATTCCTCTATAATCCTTTTTCTTGCTAGAAAGAATAGCTTCAAGATAGATTGACCCAGATTGGAACTGGCCAAGGTAAGATGGACTCTAGGTCCAATAGGCTGTGTTATCCAGGATGGCACAGGCCAATTTGGAAACCAAGGGGACATGCTGCAAATGATCCCCCTGCAAACGATCATCACAGGAGCTGTGCAGCTGAAACCATATGCCCTATGGGAAGCAGAGGCATACCATGGAGAGGCAGACAAGGGGAGACCAATGCTCTCTATCACAAGCTACAGGGAATTAATTCTTCTTTGTTCCAAAGTCAAAAGGAACTAGAGATGTCAGTTTTTGTGTAGAGACTTGACTGACCTAAAAGCTGTTCATTAGGAAAGCTCTGGCTCCAACTCACAAGTCCCCAGCCCTCAGTCCAGCAAATTATGCAGCCATATTCCTTTGCTATAGATTTTTCAAATTTCCTATAATGAACACATTGTTTTCATATAATAATAAATTACTTTAAGTCTAATCTATGTATGTTTACCCATATTCTCAATTATAATACATACTGATTTCCTACCAGTAAACATATATAATATGTACTTTCCCATCTTGCCAGTCTTCATGGTTATTAATTTAAAGTCCAGGCAGTTGTATAGTCCATTTCTCAGACATAATTTTAGCCTCCATGTTTAACACTGCAATGAATATGAAGTTTCCTGCATTTGAAAATAGAGATTAAAGTACCTAGGGTTTTTGTGAGGATTAAATGAGTTAAATAAAAGAATATATAACAACAAAAAAGAATATATAACAAGTACTTAGACAATACTTGATGTATAGTAATTAGTAAACAAACAGCTTTTGTTAATACCACAGCTGTTTGCTTCTGCTGAATTATTTCCCTAGGATAAATCCTGGGGATGAAATTATTAGATAAAATGAACCAAACCTTTTCACCTTTTCAGATACCCTATTAAGTAGTACTTTATTTGCTTAAAACTTAAATTTCTTTAGAATTTTGAGTGACTTTGAGTCCAAACAATAAAAATAAATTTGAATAGTTTTAAAATAGACCCTAAGCTATTGTTAGCCATGCTGTTTTCCAAAAGACAGGCATCAATTTTAAGCACTACAGCCATATACCATTTAAATCACAGCCTTGCCAGCAGTACTATCGACAACCTTTCCTCTGCTGGTTTCAGTAGGGATAGAACCTCAATTTTACTTTCAGCTTAAATTCATATTTAAAATTTATGTGAAATCTATTTATATTGATTTCAGAGAAGAAGGGAGAGGGAGAGAAACATCAATGATGAGAGAATCATTGATCGGTTGCTACCGGCACACCCCACATTGGGGATTGAGCCCACAACCTGGGCATGTGCCCTGACCAGGAACTGAACTGTGACCTCCCTGGTTTATAGGTTGACACAACCATTGAGCCGCACTGTCTGAGCAAAATTCATGTTTTTAAAATAATCACTCTGCAAATATTTTTGATATGTTTATAAGTTTGCATTGCATTGTTGCGTTGGGAAAATTTGTGTTCACAACTTTCAGTTTATTTGTTTTTCTTATAAAATTGAGCTATTTAATTGATTCCACTGAATATTAGTGTACTTTTAAACATCTGATTGTTAACTCATGAATCAGCCTTGATTTACTTTTGGTAAAAGTTGTGGCTATTGCCCCAACTGGTTTGGCTCAGTGGATAGAGCGTCGGCCTGAGGACTGAAGGGTCCCAGGTTCGATTCCGGTCAAGGGCATGTACCTGGGATGCGGGCACATCCCCAGTAGAAGATGTGCAGGAGGCGGCTGATCGATGTTTCTCTCTCATCGATGTTTCTAACTCTCTATCTCTCTCCCTTCCTCTCTGTAAAAAATCAATAAAATATATTTTTTTAAAAAAATAAATAAAAATAAAATATATTTTATTGATATCCTACAGAGAGAAAGGGAGAATAGAAAGTTAGAAACATCGATGAGTGAGAAACATCGATCAGCTGCCTCCTGCACACTCCCTACTGGGGATGTGCCTGCAACCAAGGTACATGCCCTCGACCGGAATCGAACCTGGGACCTTTCAGTCCACAGGCCGGCCGACGCTCTATCCACTGAGCCAAACCAGTTTCGGCAATAAAATATATTTAAAAAAAAAAGATGTGGCTATCAATATCATGCTCAAGTTGCTATCAGGTATACTAGCACGATGATTAAATATGTTTTGCCTGATGTATTTTGAATTAAAATTTCATTTTTTACACTTAAAGGACTATTAAAAGGAGTGAAAAATTTTTAAATGTTTACTAAGAGGGGGAATGCCTTAGGTCAGTGGTCGGCAAACTGCGGCTCGCGAGCCACATGCGGCTCTTTGGCCCCTTGAGTGTGGCTCTTCCACAGTATATAACGTGCGGGCACGCATGTACAGTGCGATTGAAACTTCGTGGCCCATGCGCAGAAGTCGGTATTTTGTGGAAGAGCCACACTCAAGGGGCCAAAGAGCCGCAGTTTGCCGTCCACTGCCTTAGGTTGAGAATTTTCTATTTCTATGATATTATTGCATGCAGACTTTGGTGTGTTTTTTTTGAAGATACAAAACAAACGTATTAGATGTAATGTAGTGGAAAGAACACTGGATTAAGTGTGCATTTGAGACCTGACTCTGCCTCAGACTTGATATGGTACCCAAGACTAGTCCTTTAACCTCCCTCTAATGAGTTTGCCCATCTGCTCTATCTTTTCCTTGCTCAAAGTCCTCCATTAATACCCTATTCAGGATGAAAAGGCCAGGGGGTCTAGTACATTCTTCCCCCAAATTCATTATTACTATTCTCTCCAAGTTCACTGGGCTCCAGGCCCACTGACTTTGAAAACATCAGACAAACTTGGTTTGAAAGCCTTTGTGCTTGTAAGTCCTCAGCCTGGAATGCCCCTCCCCAAGATATCCACAGTGCCCTGCCACTCACCTCCTTTAAGTGTTCACTCAAATGTCCCCCCCCCCCCCCCCCCAGTGTGACCTCTGAAATGGAACCACTCTTTTCCTGTGCACCATACCCCACCCCGCCCCCTTTACAGCCCATATCACTATCTGACAGTGAATTTACTTGTTTTTCTCTATCTATCTGAATGTTAGACTCACTGCTCTACCCACAGACCTTAAGAACAATGCTTGTCACATAGCGGGCGCTCAGTAAATACTTGTTGAAGAGAGAACCTAATCTGTAAAATCGAGGCTAGCAAGCCAGCGGGATCATCCTATATAATAAAAGGATAATATGCAAATTGACCCTAACAGCAGAATGACTAGAAAAGACTGGTCACTATGACACACACTGACCACCAGGGGGCGGAAGCTCAATGCAGGAGCTGCCCCCTGGTGGTCAGTGCGCTCCCACAGGGTGCGCTCTCCTCAGCCACAAGCCAGGCTGATGGCTGCCAGTACAGCGGTGGTGGCGGGAGCCTCTCCTGCCTCCTCAGCAGCGCTAAGGATGTCCGACTGCAGCTTAGGTCTGCTCCTGCTGGCAAGTGGACATCCCCTGAGGGCTCCCGGGCTGCCAGAGGGATGTCTGACTGCCAGCTTACTCTCAATCCCCCGGGGAGCAAGCCTAAGCCAGCCGGTGCACATCCCCCGAGGGGTCCCAGACTGCGAGAGGGCACAGGTCGGGCTGAGGGAACCCCCAGGTGCACAAATTTTTGTGCACTGTACCTCTAGTCCGTTAATAAAAGGTGAAGCCATGTGCATCTCAACTGTGAGCCGCCTTAGCGCCCAGATTCCTGGCACTACTTGTCGGGAGAAGCCCAGCTCTCCTCGGGGGGCGTGCACTCACTTTGCAGGAGGTGGTGGCGGCGAGGGATGCGGTGGCAGCGGCGGCGGCGGCGGCGGCGGGAGTAGCAGCGGCCTCAGGGTCTCCTTCTTCGTGGACCAGATCCAACAGCTGGAAGCCTGCGTCACCGCCGGCTTCTGCGTTTTCCCGCGCGTCCTCGGACTCCAGGTCATCCAAGAGAAGGCCCGAGGGTCGGCGGCTAGAGACTACCCTGTAGCGGCCCTCCTGCTGGATCTTCCGAGTCGACGCGCGGAGGTCGTGGCGGATACGCTGATGGGTGCCCCAGGGTGGGGGCAGAGCGCGCAGGAGCGGCTGGACCGGGTCCTCCTGGAGGGCAACAGGGAAGGGGAGCGGCGTAAGCAGGGGATCGGGTGGGGGTCAGGGAGACCGTGTCATCCCGGCGGCGCCCTCTGAGCCCCTCCACTCAGGCTCCACCCCCGCCCGATACCTGGGAGCACACGGTAGCCACCAACTGGAAGACATTTTTCTCTGCTGCTTTCTCCAGACCCTCGGGGGGCGTCTTTTGGACCGCCAACTCCACCACATCTTTCCGGAGGCGTTTACAGGCGAGGACCAGGGCCTCGGCAGGCTCCTCGCTGCGCTTCCGCTTCACGCGGAGTATAGCCGTGCGACCAGCCTCCATAGCGGCGGTCGCGAAGCAGTGTGGGAACGCGTAGGGTGCGACAGGAAAGACTTCAGGTTCTACTTCCGGGTCCCGTCCCCGTCATCCGGCGTAGGAAGGTCCCGCCCCCTGACGCCGGCCGCGGTAATGTGGCCCTGGCGGCGGAAGTGAGCGGAGCGGCGTCCGCGGCCGGTGAGGCGCTGAGCATGTTGGGTAGGTGGGCATCGCATCGGAGTCCGGGATGCAGCCGGCGTCCTGTCCCCGCCGCAGGGCTCCGGCGGCAGGGCCTGGCGCGGGCGTTCTCGGACGCCGCGGTACGCACTCCTGCGGGGCTTCCGAGAACCTTTCGAGGGTCCGCGTGGGGCGGCTCCGAGCGCCCGGGCCGGCGGAAGAGCGGGGTTTCAGGCGGGCCCCGGCTTTGCCGCCCTCTCTGGTGATGGCCGCTTGCTGGGCCCGTGGGGGAAGCACCTCTGCCATGAACGGGTTGACAGGACGTACCTGGACTCGCCCCTCAGCGCCAGAGCTTGGCGTGGTGGTTGCCATCCCCTCCTCGTAAATGTCCGCATTAGTTGACAGCTCTTGGAGAATGAGGAGGGAGGGGGTCAGGCTGTCCCCTGAGCCTGGAGTGTGGTCTTCTTTTGGGAGGGGACACGTCTTAGTAACAGGGGAAGATGTTCATCCGTAGAAGATGTACGTAGGGAGGTTCCAGGACGTGGTTCCCTACCGAAGCATTCATTTAGATTAATACGAAGCCAGTGACTTCCCCGCCGTTCTGAAAAGACTCTGGTTCTAGTCGTAGCCTCAGCAACGTCACAGACAAAAAGGGATTCCACGGGAGAAGGGTTTCTAGGCCCTCCGCACAAGGGACCCCGCAACCGGTGCGCCTCTCTGCTCCGTTTCACGGCAGCTGATTTATCCGCCGCGCAGGGTAGTCTAAGCTTTCCAAGGGGGTGAAGTGACCTCTCCCCACGCCCACCTAAATCCTACCCATCTTTGTGTGTGTGTGTGTGTGTGTGTGTGTGTGTGTGTGTGTGTGTGTAAATTCTCACAGGATATTTTTTCCATTGATTTTTTGTTTTAGAGAGACTGGGAGGGAGAAATGGGGGGGGGGGGGGAAGAGGAGATACATGGATTGGTCGCCTTTCGCAGGGCCCCGCCGGATTGGTTTGAACCTACATCTGAGTTATGTGCCCTTGACTGGGAATTGAACCTGGGACCCTTCTGTCCGCAGGCCAACACTCCAACCACTGCGCACACCGGCCAGGGCCCTACCCTGGCCTTCCCTGAACATTCGCTGAAATGTCATTTCTTCCTACTGCAGCCTGTGCCAATTGGACACAGTTTTCTAAAGCACATTACTGACTCTGGTAGTTCTAGATACTGTCTTTTTAAAAAGGGCATCAGCATGTGAGATGTACAGAGCTGGTTATAGCAATGGTTTGCAGACTAGGTTATAAACCATTGCTGAGTAATGAAATCAGCTTAGTGGATCCTGGTCTATTAAAAAATAAAATGAAAATAGGATAAAATATATGAGGGCCTTGCCCATGGCAAGACTAAATATGTACCGTTTTGTGAAACTTGGTTATGTTTGTGTTTGTATGTATTGTGTCTCAGTGTAAAATATATTACTTACTGGGGTCGTCGGGAAGTTTGAGAGCCCCTGGATTAGAAAGTAGATATTCTGGGGTTTTAGAAGTAGAGTTTTGCTGAAAGACAGATGGGCTACGTTGAACCAAGCTAGTGAACACCCGAGTCTTCAGAAAAGTGTTTCCCATCCTCTTGTATAAAAATTCAGTATTTACTTAGTCTTGGTAATTTCAAGAGAAAGCCAATAACTGTGGCCAATGAAATGCCTGAGGGGACCTCCTCCACAAAAAATAACCATGTTTCCTGAAGATGGGTCAGTGTTTCGCAAGAATGAAGGGGCATGTGGAACACTTGCTGTTCCTGAGTGTCAGAGGAAGGGGGCATGGGGAGACTCCATTCCTGCTGAGAGGTGCCTTCAGCTTTGAGCTGTGGTGTTCCTGTCGCTCAGAAATAAATACCTTTGAGCAAAAAGGCCATACAAGACATTTTATCTGTCTGATAATATTTTATTTATTTGAAACAAATTTTTTTAAATGAAGAAAGGTTTTTCAAAATTGCTTTTAAAATTAAATACTGAGTAGATAAGTAATTATTATGAAAAATAGCGAGGCATGAAGAATGACAGTATCATGAGCACCTGTATTCCCACCACCCAGTTTTAGAATTCACCTGCTCTTTAAGTCCCCTGTGCGGCCCTTCTTTATTTATTTTTTATTTTTTATTGATTTCAGAGAGGGAGGGAGAGTGAGAGAGAGAGAGAGAGAAAGAGAAATATCAGTAATGAGAGAGAATCATTGATTGGCTGCCTCCTGCATGCCCCCCACTGGGGATCGAGCCTCTAACCCAGACATGTGCCCTGACCGGGAATCCAACTGTGACCTCCTGGTACATAGGTTGACCCTCAACCCCTGAACCACACCAGCTGGGGCTGTGTGGCCCTCCTGATCCCATCCTTTTTCCTTCCTACTATCCTATTCCCTGCTATGCACTTTAGTGTGATCCCTAAAGAACGTGTTGTTCTGTTTTGAATAATTATACATCCTATATAATAAAAGCCTAATATGCTAGTTGTCAGGTGGGCCGTTCAAGCAATCAAAGTATAATATGCTAATGATATGCTAAGTCTGCTCAACCATTCGCTATAATGTTCACTGACCACCAGGGGGCAGATGCTCCGACTGGTAGGTTAGCTTGCTGCTGGGTTCTGGCTGATCGGAACTGAGCCAGACAGGCTGGACATGCCCTGGAGCCCTCCCGCAGTCCCTCCCTGGCTAGCCAACCTCCCGCGTCCCTCCCCAGTACATGAGCACCCGTGGGGTCCCTCGGCCTGGCCTGTGCCGTCTCACAATCCAGGACCCCTCGGGGGATATCGTAGAGCCAGTTTCGGCCCAATCCTGCAGGCCAGGCCGAGGGACCCTACTGGTGCACGAATTCGTGCACCGAGCTTCTAGTCAACACTAATAAAAGAGAAAAATGGTAATTGGCGTACGAGCTACCCTTTTCATTGGCTAATCAGGGCTATATGCAAATTAACTGCCAACTAAGATTGGCAGTTAACTGCCAACTAAGATTGACAGTTAACTGCCAACAAGATGGCGGTTAATTTGCATATGTAGGCACAATGCAGGGAGGCGAAAGGGAAAGCAGGAAGAAGCCCCCTGCCACTGACAGTGATTGGAAACCCAGGGGGGAGCTAAGAGCTGGGGGGCAGGGCAAAGGCGGCCCTGGGGCCGCCTTTGCCCTGCCCCCCAGCCATGATCGGAGAATCAGGCGCCTTTGCCTCCCTGGCCAGTGATAGCAGGAAGTAGGGGTGGAGCCAGCGATGGGAGCTGGGCACGGTCGAAGCTGGCAGTCCCGGGAGCTAGGGGTCCCTTGCCTGGGCCTAAAGCAAAGCCCACGATCGCGGGGCCGCTGCAGCTGCGGGTCCCCGCTGCCCGGGCCGGATGCCTAGGCCAGAGGCGTTAGGCCTGGGCAGGGGCGGAGCCTGCAACCACGGGGATCTGGGGGTCCCCTGCCCAGGCCTGACACCTCTGCCGGAGGCCTCAGGCCTGGTCAAGGGGCTGGTCCGGTGATTGGAGGGTGATGAGGGTCAACTCCTTTGGCCGAGGCATCAGGCCTGGGCGGGGGGCGGAGCCGGGGATTGGGGGGATATGATGGTCCCCTTGCCCAGGCCTGAAGCCTGGGTCAGAGGCGTCAGGCTTGGGCGGGGGGTGGAGCAAGCGATCAGAGGGAGATGGGGGTCCCCTGCCCAGGCATGATTCCTGGGCCAGAGGCCTCAGGCCTGGGCGGGGGCCAGAGCCAGTGATCGGGGGGAGATGGGGGTCCCCTGTCCAAACCTGACACCTCTGGCGGAGGCGTCAGGCCTGGGCAAGGGGCCGATCCTGCGATTGGAGGGTGATGGGGGTCAACGCCTGAGGGCTCCCAGTATGTGAGAGGGGGCAGGCTGGGTTGAGGGACACTCCCCCCGCCCCCCACACCCAGTGCACGAATTTCGTGCACCGGGCCCCTAGTTTTATATAAATGTGAACTTATATGTATTCTGTGACTTGTTTTTTTTTTATGACTCAACATTATATTCCTGGGATTATCCATGTTTGTGTATAGCTGTGACTGACTTGTTTAGATGAAGGTTTTCCTAATTCGTTTGAATTGCTCTATATTTGTATTTTTCCTTAAACTAAATGTCTAATATCCTTAGATAGTTTTAGTGGCACTCCTTTACCACCACCCCAATTTCTCTCTGTTCTTTCCTACTAGCCCTTTCCTCTGCTTTATTTTCTTTCTCACCTACCTTTACCTGAGGCTATGCCCAGATGTACCTTTGAGGCTCATTTGACCCAGTTGGAATCACTGAGGACTGCTCAAGTTTCCAGATAGTTTTATGAACTTGTGTATTACAGTTTTTAATGTTATATGGGGAATATAAAACCAAGTAAGTCTTGCTGGAAAAATGAAAATTCTGATTAACAAATATTAATCAGTGGTTTTGACATTGTTGTCAATTTCTTGGACTCCCCCCCTCTTTGTTTTCTTGTCTTTTAACATTTTTTCTTTTCTTTTCATTCTTGGGCATTATAATGTGAATAGGTTTCTGACTGTCTGACCTGTTCATAAGAAGTAAGCTGGCCAGTGATAAAATTGAGGAGCTGATTGGCAGCATGAAGATCTTCTGTGGGAGGGCCAATCCGACCACAGGATCTGTGGAGTGGCTGGAGGAAGATGAGCACTATGATTACCACCAGGAGATTGCCAGGTAACAAGCGTTTGTTCACAGTTGGCTGCAGCTGGATGGGGCACTTGATCTCAAAGCAGATGCCTTGAAATTTAGTCCGAGTGTGCAATAGGACATGACCCAGTGCTTCTGGGCAGGTGTAGGTCAGAAGCAGGTGTGCTCAGCCAAGTAGGTTTGTGTGGGAGTTAGGCTGAGTCATGCCTGTGTGGGAAGTCAGAGGATCTGTCTAGTGGAGCAAAGAAGACCCAAGGTTCAGTAGTAGTAGAAGAGTTTATGAAAGTTAATTATTTATTGGTGCCACTTAAATGGTGACATTCCTCATATAGTTAAATTCTCCTGAAAAGTTGAAAATTGCTTTTTCTTTTCTTTGAAGGGATATTTAAAAGTATGTGCGTTACTGTTATTAAGCAATCATTAAGTGCATACAACATGACAACACTGTGCTAGGGCAGTGAGTACCAAAATGAAGAAGAAAGGGTTCCCATCCTTAAGGAACAGGTAGTTTTATGGAAGAGACAGACATAACAAATGATGGTGCAGAGAGATAAAGGCCCGTGGAAATGGGCACAAACGTTTATGCCCATTAGCAACAAGAACCAGCTGGCCTGGGGGGTTGATATCTACATGGAGAGAAATTGGAGTGGCAGTCAGTTCAGTGTGCTGGAGTGTGGTGTAAAAGTAGGGCTGTGATGAGAGAGGATGCTGAAAAGGTAGGCGGAGGTCATGTTTTAAAGTTGGTAGCGAATATAAGAAGAGGAGCATGAGTATGCATGTGGGCTCTGCCCCTTCTTAACTCTCACATTGGCCAAGCTACTTAACTTCTCTGTGCCTAAGTATAATAATATATTCCTCAATATCTATAATGATAAAAGCATAATATGCTAATTAGACTGCTGTCCTTCCAGACGAAGTCGGGGCTGTGAGGGAAGCCCGGGTGCCGGGAGCCAGAGGGAAGGAAAGCCTACTCTTGCACGAATTTTGTGCATTGGGCCTCTAGTATACAATAGAATAACTCACAGGATGCAGTGATGGAAGGAGAGAGAAATTTCAGGAAGCATCAAGCTTTCTGATTAGAGTGACTAGGTAGATGGAGCTACCATTTCCTGAGAGGAAGAACACAGGAGGAATTGGTGGTGTTGGGCAGGGGAGTTGATGGAGAGTAGGTATTGGGACATCCAGTAGAGATGCCGGTGGACAGGTATGTGGGTCTGGAGACAATTTGCAGTTGTTAGTGAGGGTGGAAACAAGACTCTCAGAGACAGTGTGGAATGGAAAAGGTAGAAGGCTGAAGGGGTTCTGGAATAGCTGAGGAGGCAGGAGAACCAGGAGGGCGTGGTCACAGAGGAGAAAGGAGGAGAGTGGTTCAGGAAGAGGGCGTGTCCAGCAGGGCCAGGGAAGTCCTGGGTGTCAGCAATTGGAGTGAGCTAATGGTGTTGAAGGAGAGCGGTGTCAGTGCAGTGGTGGGGAGTGAGTGGGTGATGAGACGGAGAAGTTGGGGAGTGAAAGTGCCTCTTAAAAAGTGGAGAAAGCCCTGACTGGCTCGGCTCAGTGGATAGAAAGGTCCTGCGGACTGAAGGGTCCCAGGTTCGATTCCGGTCAAGGGCATGTACCTGGGTTGTGGGCACATCCCCAGTGGGAGGTGTGCAGGAGGCAGCTGATCGATGCTTCTCTCTCATTGATGTTTCTAACTCTCTATCCCTCTCCCTTCCTCTCTGTAAAAAAATCAATAAAACATATTTTTCAAAAAAAGTGGAGAAAGGTATAAAGGACCAGATATCAACTAAGCATTCATAGGAGGGTTCAGATATAAAAACCTTGGTGTGCCATAAAAACACCCTATTCTCTTAGTGCAGAGCTTCTCAAAGTGTAGAGTATGGCTTGCCTGGGTCGCAGTTGCCTGGAACACCAGTTCAAGTGCAGATTTCCAGACTTCCAGCCCGATCTGGATCAGAATCTCTTTGTGTGTGTGCTGCGAATCTGCGTTTAAAAGAAGCTCTGCCGTGAATCTGATGTTGACCTGAAGCTGGAGGTCCTCTGTTTAGCGGGAGTGCCTCAGCTCTCACTTGGAACTCTCAGAAAGCATCTTTGGGCTGGGCCAGCCGAGTTCTGGGGGCTCATCCTGATCCTGCTAGAGGTTTTCAAATTTGTAATTGCTACGGTAGAAATATAGATAATCAACTCTCCTCCCTTTAGTACTCTATAGTTTGGTAAACTCTTAGTTTTTCCTGATGACATGAAGGAAAATGCTGACTATACAGCAGATAATATACTTTGCCTTTCCCCAATTCCTCCTCCTAGTGTTACATCTGTGATTATCCCACTGTGCAAATTATGCAAGATTATGTAAAGTATTAAACTCAATCTAAGTTAGTCTGAGGAAAAAGTGTTTATGGGGGTGGGTTATAAGGGGTCAGTGTGTGTGTGGGGAGGACATATGTAATACTTTCAACAATAAAGATTTAATTAAAAGACGTGTAATGTATAAAATGATCAGTATGTTAGTGGCTTTGAAGTTACTGTGACAGGGCTGACTACTAGAGCATTCTTAGGTCTTAGGTTCTTTGCTGAAAAAATAAATACTTGCCTGAGGTTTTTTATTTAGTACCAAAGAATTATAGAATATAACTGTTGACGTATGAAATTCCAAATTTGTAGAGAATTTTTATTTGAACCAAACTGACCACATATGCCGGGAGCAAGATCTCAAATGCTCTAGAGAATAACAGTTTTGTAGCTTCTTTTATTGAAATTAAGGAAGGAAATAAGATTACAAGGAGGCGGGAAAAAAGCAAGGTGCTGATTGGATTATAGGATAGCTTAATAAGATTATGTAGGTGCTTTTTGAGGGTGGTTTATTTCAAACGTGTGTTAACTGAGGAATTTATGATCATATCACTGTGTGAGGTTACTTTACATACGCCCCTCCCCTCTCCCGCCCCCCCCCCCCCCCCACACACACACATAATTCCTGTAAAGTAGTTTAAAGCCTGCCTGGATGTTTGTCTCATCTGATTTAAGAATGCACTTATATATCTGTGAATATGCTCATATGTTGATGTATATTACTTTTAGCAGAGGTTTCTGACCTGTCTTTTTGATTTTTAGATCTTCTTACGCCGATATGCTGCACGACAAAGACAGAGTAAGTGTTAAAGGAAACTGTTACCTTGATGTGGGGTTTTGAAACCTTGGATTACGGGACCCCTGGAGGCATGATGTTGGAATGATGCTGAGAGTCAGTGTGGCGTAATGGCTGGGAATTTTGTCTGGAGGCTGGGTCCTATTTCTGGCTCTGCTCTTGACCTGAGTGTGAACTTGGACAAAACATGGGACCTCTGTGGACCTTGTTTATTAGGATTTAAGACGTACCATCTGATCTCCATAATCTCCTCTAGATAAAAATTCTCTAATTACATGATGTTTTGCCCTGTATAGTCAGTTTGTAATTTAAAAATAAAATTTCTAGAGGTCACTGCAGACTGTATTTTGTAAAGCAGATTTGACTTCCATTGCAGAATTACATTTCAGCTTTTCTCTTTCATTTTTATTTTTTTAACGTTTCTTTTTTTTAAAAAAAATATTTTTTTATGGATTTCAGAGAGGAAGGGAGAGGGAGAGAGAGATAGAAACATCAATGATGAGAGATAAACCATTGATTGGCTGCCTCCTGCAAGCGTCCCACTGAGGATTGAGCACAGAACCTGGGCATGTGCCTTGACGGGGAATCAAACCATGACCTCCTGGTTCATAGGTTGACGCTCTACCGATGAGCCATGCTGGCTGGACTAATTTGATAGGTTTGAACTAATTTCTCATTGTAGTTTTAACTTGCATTACCCTGATAACTACTGTGTATGAGCTCTTTTCATTTATTAGCTATTCATGTTTACTCTTTTATGACTTAGTAATTTATAGGAGTTCTTTATATATTCTGGGTAATAACCGTGTCAATTATATTTATTGCAAGTGTCTTATCTTAGTTTGTGGGTTGTTTTTCCATCTGATAAACACAAGTCTTAAATTTTAATGTCAAATTTATCTTATATGTCCTTTAAAGGTTGGTACTTTTTGTGTTTTGTTTAAGAAATCCTTCCCGTTGCCAAGGTTTTTAAAGGCTGATATATAAGATTTCAATTGACTTTTACTTATTGATTTGGAATCCTGTAATCTTTCTAAATTCTGTAACTCAATAATTATCCATTGGTATTTTGGGTTTTCTTTTGCAGACATTCATCTTGTCTGTGAACAAAACAAAATAATTTTATTTATTTTTTTCTAGACCGTATTTCTTCTTGCTCTAGTATGTTGGGTAGAATGTCCAATTTAATGTTTTCCACTTCATATATTTTTAAAAAACGTTTGCTAGAAGTTGTTCATCATATCCTTTAATCTCTCTAATATCTGCGGCATATATACTGATATTACTCTCCTCTTCATTTCCACTTTTTGGCTACCTGTATTTCTTTATCTCCCTCTACCTTTTATTTATTTATTTTTGAAATAGTCTTACCAGTTCATTGGTTTTATTAGCCTTTTTTTAAAAAATAGTTAATTGATATTTTGAGAGAGAGGGGAAGGGAGAAGAGAGAAACATCTGTGTGAGAGCGAACATCCATTGGCTGTTTCCTACACATCTTCTACTGGGGATTGAGCTGTAACATCAATCAGCTGTCTCCTGCACACCCTACTGGGGGATCAAACTGTAACCTGGGCATGTTCCCTGACCAGGAATGGAACCTGCAACCTTTTGGTGCATTGGATGTCGCCCAACCAACTGAGCCATACCAGCCAGGATGATTTTATTAATCTTTTGAAATAACTCACTTTTTTTGAAAATATATTTTTTATTGATTTCAGAGTGGAAAGGAGAGAGAGAGAAACATTAACGATGAGAGAGCATCATTGTGGGGATCCAGCCTGCATCCCGAGCATGTGCCCTTGACCAGAATCGAACCTGTGACCCTTCAGTCTCAGGCCGATGCTCTATCCACTGAGCCAGTGGCTAGGACTGAAATAACTAACTTTTATCCTTCTTGATCTTATATTTGTTTCTTAGTTCATTAATTTTTATTCTTTATTATTTTTATTCATTCACTTATTTGGAGTTTATTTTGGTTGTCCTCTTTTTACTAGTAATTTTTTGAGGTGGATGCTTACCTCATCTTTTGTCTTCTCTAATACTTTTTTCTCCAAATATTGCTTTAGCCATTCCATGAGTTTTGATATGTAACTTTTTAAAGTCTTTTTTTCTTCAATTATATTTTTGTTATTGAGATTTCCAACTTGATTGCGCTGTGGTCAGAGAATATTGCCCTTTTGATACCAGCCCTGTATTAGTTATCTAATAACAAATTATCCCCAAATGTAATGTCTTAAAAACAATTATTATCTTATACTTTCTGTGGGTCAGAGAACTGGGCTCCACTTAGCTGGGTCTCCTGGCTCTGGGTCTCTCACAGGCTGTGATCAAGGTCTTAGCTGGTAGGATAGTCATCTTCAGGCTAACTTGGGGGTGGATCCACTTCCAACTGCCTGACCTCCTAATATTCCTTATTAATTTTCCAGCTCGTCGGTACATTTAAAAAGATTTACAAATACCTTCCTAGGATTTTTAGTTATTGTCAACAGAAGAGTACTTATCCAGCTAAACTCTTACAGATGGAAGGTGTATCTGTTAAGTTACAAAAGGCCATAACTAGTGCTTGCTTTGGCAGCACACATATTAAAATTGGAACGCTACAGAGAAGATTAGCGTGGCCCCTGTGCGAGGATGACACGCAAATTCATGAAGCGTTCCATATTAAAAAACCCCACAAACAAACAGAAAAAACAAGAGACTATAACTAGCCGAAACCGGTTTGGCTCAGTGGATAGAGCGTCGGCCTGCGGACTCAAGGGTCCCGGGTTCGATTCCGGTCAAGGGCAATGTACCTGGGTTGCCGGCACATCCCCAGTGGGAGATGTGCAGGAGGCAGCTGATCGATGTTTCTCTCTCATCGATGTTTCTAACTCTCTATCTCTCTCCCTTCCTCTCTGTAAAAAAATCAATAAAATATATTTAAAAAAAAGAGAGACTATAACTAAAAACCTTCACGATGCAAGGAAATAATTTCCTGAGAGGGAAACATATTTAGATCAGGAAGTTATGTGAAATAGAGTCCAGTAAGGAAATCAAAAGCCACAACACATATTTTAATAGAGGGATTTGGTTACACAGATGTGGGAGGCCTGGGAAGCTGATGAGATCACTGAGGTCAGCTTGTGATAGGAAGAGCAGGAAACAGTTACCTTGCCAAGGGCTGGGGAAACAAAGAGAGAAGACTGTGGTTTTCTAGAACAGGGGTGGGCCATTTGGACTTTCATAACATCATTCTCAGGCCATACAAAATTATCAACTTAAAAAATAGCCTGCTATATTTGGTCAAATATTTAATTAACTCACCCCTAATGCCCTGGTGAGACCAAATAATTTTGTGGGCATTGTAGGCCCAAGAGCTGCATGTTTCCCACCCCTGATCTGGAAGCTTGGAGGAGAGGGCCTGTGGGTCTCCAAGAGGGATCTCTGTTCGAGTATTGCTGCTACTCATGAGGGACGCCCGGGGAGGTGGTTATGGGAGGCCTGGCAGGAGCTGGCATCTGGAACCAGTTGCTACACCTGGGAGGACACTGATTGAGAGCAGCAGCCGTACAGGAAGGAGCAACTCTCTCTCTCCTCTACCTTCCAGTCACCCTCAAGATCCTTCTTCTACGTCTGTACCTAACAGCTGGAAAAAGGGGAAGGCGCTTCCGGAGCCCTAGCCCCAGTATCACTAGGCAGACTGTAGAAGAGTGGGTGTGGAGGGAAGAGAATTACTTAAGAAAGGGTAGCAGTTTGACCCAGTGCTCTGGCGGTGTCACAGGCCTGCCTGACTCAGCTAGCCAGTGCTGTTCCTCGAGGGCCCAGCGAGGCCACAAGTCATGACTTGCACTGCTGCCGCCGACCATGACCAGAGTTTCACAAAGCACCTTTCTACTTATTTATAACAACTAGTATGAAGTGACAGTTTTTTCTCCCTTTCTCTTAGAATATAAAATACTACCAGGGTATCCGGGCTGCCGTGAGCAGGGTGAAGGACAGAGGACAGAAGGCCCTGGTTCTCGACATTGGCACCGGCACAGGACTCTTGTCAATGATGGCAGTCACAGCAGGTGCTGACTTCTGCTATGCCATCGAGGTAAGCACATTCTTCACGTGGGTGTCCTGCCCCTTGCCTATCCATTTGTTCGTAGGTATTCATGGAGTGCTCACTCTGTGCCAAGCACAGGGCCAGGTTCTGAAAGCATAGAACTGAATCAGGTACAATTTCTTCCTCCAGGAGCATGTTTTCCCCTCTGAAAACAGTGTTTTCATGCATGTCAGGATCACTGAGACACTTTAAACAATACTGATGCCCAGCCCCTCTCCTCATCTCCCCTGCCAGATTTTGATTTAATTATTCTGGGGTGTGGTCTGGCATTGGGATTTTTGAATATGCACCAAGATTGAGACCTACTATCTTACATGTCCCTACAGAGCCAGCTATCTTATGTTTATCAATAGTTTGGCAATCTGCCATTTCTTTCCTGTAATAAAACATTAAACATGTTATCTTTCTGATAATGCAAATAATACATTTTTTATAGGAAATTTGTTAAATATAAAATACAAGTAGTTTGTTAATTCAAAGTTAACCATTGCTAAAATTTTGATGAATATCCTTTTTTTTTAAGTCCTCACCTGAGGACATACTTAAAGAGAGAAAGGGAAAGAGAAAGAGAAACATCGATGTGAAAGAGAAACATTGGTCAGTTGCATTCCATATGCTCCCAGACTGGGGATTAAACCCACAAACCCAGGTATGTTCCCTGACCAGGAATGAAACTGGCCGTCTTTCGGTGCATGGGGTGATGTTCAACCAACTCCTGACCAGGGCCAGGAGTCTGAGTCACTCTGGCCAGAAGGTGTAGATTCTTCCAAGCTTTTGGAGAGGAGGAAAAATTTGTTTCATATGGTGATTGAGTTGCAAATAACTCCCAAAATTACACTGGCTTAACCAAGGTAAAAGTTTTTTGCTTTCTCACATGAAGTTCGGAAGTCAGCACTCCAGGGTGTTCTCCTAAGATTGCTTTCAGCTGCCCACCCCACCAAATCTACAGATGGCCGTCATGATCACAGTCTAGAAAGGTGGGCATTTTCAGCTAGGGAATACATTGTGTGTTTGGGGCACAAGGTCATCAGGAGTCTTGGCAAAGGGATTATAGCCAGGTATTCTTTACAGAAGAATATAGCATTTTCCCCTTGAATATAGTAAAAGAATTATGTGTTCATGGTGGGAAATGTGGAAGATGCATAAAAAGACTAATAAAAGGGGAAATCTTGTCATTGTGACTAGTCATTCACGTTATCAGTTTGTTATATTTCCACTCTCTGTGTGTCTGTAATGTTTTCTGCCCTAATATGGTGGGAGCTATGTACTAGTAATTTCAATTGAGCAGGCCAGAAAATAGCAGCTGGAGGGGCTTATGTTTAGGGACATGGTAAGGGTTCAGGAAAGACTTCTGGAGAGGAGTTTTTGTGTTGTCCTGGAAAGCTGGGTTTGCTTTGGCAGGTGGGGCTAGAGCAGGGAAAACTCAGGTGTGCCTGGGAACATGAGTGTGGATGAAGCATCAGTTGTGGGGAGAATAGGGTTTGGGGGGAATGGCAGGGGCAGGGAGAAGCATGGTGGTTTGTATTGTGGAAGTCCTTGAATATCTTCAGAAAATATCAGTGACGTCCTGCCAGCATTGGAGATTGGGGGCAGTTTTGCTCACACTTAGGTCTAACACAGTAACAGTCTCACTGTGGTCTAGAGAGCAGCTTCACAGATCATCACAGATCATAGTTTGTGAGGCAAGTCCCCTTCCTTGCTCCCTCTAGTGCGGCACTGACACCTGCTGTCCTTATAAGGTAGTGCAGCCCCCCGGGATCCCTTGCATCCCGCCCGTGCCTGGGGACTCCTAGCTGCCAGTTAAACCCAGGGAAATCTCATTCCTTTGTATTCCTTTTCATGACACACATTTATAGAATAAAGTATTGCAGTTACATGGATGAAGTCTTGTTTATTTAAATTAAATAGACCCAAATAAATATTTTGCCTATATCTTGAATGGTAACAAAGGTTCATTTTAGAAGGAAATTTGGAAGGAAATTCTGTAGTGCAGATCTTTTTTTACTTCAAATCTTAGGACTAGAATCAAGGAATGTCTTGCTAGTGTTGGGTGATAGGATGTTGTTAAATTGATTACTTATTTTTCTTGGGTTTTGGCTCTCACTTGTAGGTTTTCAAGCCTATGGCTGATGCTGCTGTGAAGATTGTGGAGAAAAATGGCTTCAGTGATAAGATTAAGGTTATCAACAAGCATTCTACAGAGGTTACTGTGGGGCCAGGTAAGATCAACACATACTCTGTTGAAAGCTTTGCTTGCTTTTGTAAGGAAGAGGAAAAGGCTTATTCAAGTGATCTGGAATAAATATGTCCAGGTAATTGCGGAGATATGGGGCCTCTGCGTGTGTCTGAAGAGAAGCATTTTCTTCTCTATTGGTTTATTTCTCTATTAGCTAAAACGAATCAGCAATGGGTAAACCAGAACTAATCAAGAGCAATAGCAGTGATGCAAATGAAACCTTCTTTTGCTTTAAGCAAGTTGGAATTTTTGTGTGGCTCAGCTCTCTGAGTTTCAAGTTTTATCAGACAGAAGTGAAACTAAGTAAATAGCTGAAATGGTTTTGCTTAGTTCTGACATCTTTCTTCCGCATCTAACATGAGAGATTTGCCTGTATAGCACAATCTCTCCACATTCCCACAATATTTTTTAGAGTTTAGGAGCTTGAACTGGACTCCTAAAATTTCATGACACTGATACCTGGAGAGCACAGTGGAAAGATTTGTAAAAGAAGCTCCTGGGATGAGGTTATGGATATAACTCCATTTTTTTAAAACACAGTATTTTAGTATGGCAATGGTAAGGTCGACATTTTTCTCCCATTAAAAAACAACATTTTTATAGAAAATCTGAAACATGCACAGAAGAAGAAATTGGAGTTCCCTTTTATTAATTTTTAAAACATTATATACATACAGAAGAATGCACAAATCATTATTCCATTTTTAATCAACATTATTGAGGATAATTTTTTTGTTTTCTTTTTTATTAATCCTCACCTGAGGATATTTTTTCCATTGATTTTTAGAGATAGTGGGGGGTGGAAGGAGAGAGAGACAGACATCAATGTGAGAGTGACACATCGATTGGTTGCTTCCTGCATGTGCCCTGACCAGGGCCAGGAGTCGAACCTGCAACCCATGTACGTGCCCTTGACCGGGAATCGAACCCGATACCCTTCAGTGCTCGGGCCAATGCTCCAATCACTGAACCATACTGGCCAGGGCTGTAGAGGTATAATTTACATAAAGTGAATGCATCCATGCTAAGTGGATAGTTTGATGAGTTTTGACAAATTTAAATACACTTGTAACCACCATCACAATCAAGATAATACAATATCTCCATCATGCCCAAAGAGATTCAATACCTTTTACATCATTCCCTCCCATATTCCTGGCCTTAAGCACCTACTGATCTGCTTTCTTCAATATAAATGAGATCTGCCTTTTCTAGAATTTTGAGTAAGTGGAATCATGTAGTGTGTATATTTTGTGCCTGCTTTCTTTTCTGTTGCATATTGCTCTTGAGATTTTTTTTTTAAAATATATTTTATTGATTTTTTACAGAGAGAAAGGGAGAGAGATAGAGAGTCAGAAACATCGATGAGAGAGAAACATCGATCAGCTGCCTCCTGCACATCCCCTACTGGGGATGTGCCCGCAACCCAGGTACATGCCCTTGACCGGAATCGAACCTGGGACCTCTCAGTCCGCAGGCCGACGCTCTATCCACTGAGCCAAACCGGTTTCGGCTGCTCTTGAGATTTTGACCATGTTGTTCTGTGTATCAGGAAATCATTCTCTTTTTAAAAAAATATATATTTCTTTATTAATTTCAGAGAGGAAGGGAGAAGGAGAGAGAGATAGAAACATCAACGATGAGAGAATTATTGATTGGCTGTCTCCTGCACACCCCCTACTGGGGAACGAGCCTGCAACCCAGGCACGTGCCCTTGGCTGGAATCGAACCTAGGACCCTTCAGTCTGCAGGCTGAAGCTCTATCCGCTGAGCCAAGCCGGCCAGGGCAGGAAATCATTCTCTTAAATTGCTAAGCAACACTTCATATGTGGACATACCATAGTCTGTTTACTCCTTAACTTGTTGATGGACACAGATAGTTTCTTGGATAGGTCTTTAGGTTCACTGATCTTACCTTGTGTGGTATCTAATCCACATCTAGTTAACTTTTCATTTCTGATATTGTATTTTTTAATCTCTAAAATGATTATATTTTTATAACTATTTTTTCTCCTTATGTTTCTTTAAATACTTAACATATTTATAGCAGCTGTTTTAACATTCTTATCTCCTATTTCTGTCATCTCGGTCATCCAGGGGTTTGTTCTGTTATCCTAGATCTGGGCTACATTTTCCTTCTTGGCATATCTGGTAATTTTTATTTGGATGCTGTGTATAGTGGAAATTTTGCCTTGCTAAGTGCTGGATTTTGTTGTCTTCCTGTAAAAGCTTCATTTGGTATGCAGTTGGGTTACTTGCAGATCGGTTTGATCCTTTCCAGGCTGTTTTTAAGCTTTGTTGAAGCAGGGTTAGAGTAGCTTTAAGTCATGGCTTCTCAGCAGCAGCACTGTTGACATTTTGGGCCTGATAATTCTTTGTTGGGGGTGGGGAGCTATTCCGAGAATTGTAAGATGTTTATCCCTGGCCTGTAACCAGTGGAAATCAGTAGCACTTCCCTCTCCGTTTGTGCCAAGCAAAAATGTCTTCAGACATTGCCAGATGTCCCAGGGTGAAGGATAGTTTCTTGGATAGGTCACCCCTGTTGAGAACCACAGCGCCAAGGCTACTTTAGCCAAACTGGTAAGGCGTGACCTTTCTAGGTCTCTGCTGAGCGCTTGCGTGCTGGCTGATCAGAACTGGAATGTTACCCAGTCCTTTGTGAACTCTGGAAATTGTTCACCTTAGAGCTACATGGTTATTTTTACCTGGTCTTCTAGAGTCCTACCCTATGTGTGTGTGAATATATTCAACAATGACCTAAGGGGAGCCCTGTGCAGGTTTCTGAAGCCCTTTTCTGTGCAATTTCCTCTCTGGTTTTCTCTCCTGCAAGTCCCAGATGCCTCCATTTCCCTGTTTCCTTAACTCAGCAAGATTGCAGAGCTCTGCTTACTTTCTTGTTCCCTGTACTGTGGTCTGGAATGAGCCTGCTTGCTAAAAGCCAGAGCAGTAGTAGGGGTCACTTTGTTGGGGTCACTTTGTGTCCCTTCTTGGGGAATAAACTGTGTTGCCTCTTGTTCAACATCTGAAAATGTTTGTTTCATATATTTTGTCTGGTTTTCTAGTTGATTACATGGATTGATAAGTCCGATTCCAGTTACTCTGTTTTGGCCAAAGTTGGGGGTTATTTATTAATTAATTTATTTTTAATATGTTTTTATTTATTTCAGAGAGAGGAAGGAGAGGGATAGAGGGGTAGAATGATGAGAGAGAATCATTGATCGGCTGCCTCTTGCACACCCCACATTGGGGATCGAGCCCGAAACCTGGCCATGTCTCTGACCAGGAATTGAACCGTGACCTTCTGGTTCATAGGTCGATGCTCAACCACTGAGCCACACCAGCTGGGCAAAATTTGTCTGTCTTGATAGCACAGAGATCGATCTGCAGAGCAGCCTTTGTTGTGTCACTCTCTGTGTGACTCTGTGCCCTCTTCTAGGCTGTGTATTGTGTACACACATCCTGCACGGGGCCATACCCCTCAAATCCTTTCTTAATACTTTTTCTTCGTAACACTTATCACTGCAATAATGAAATCATTATGTAATTATGTATTGAATGTCTGTATCCCCACATAGCTGAAGCATTCTGAGTTTATGGACTGTGTGGTCTTATTTATTCCATTCCATAACTTGTATATATCTGGCATGAAAGAATTCAGTAATATTTGTTTAGTGAGTAGATTGTCAACTTTGCTTGGTCCTTAGCCCCTTGTACATGGGACTTTATTTCCACTCGTCCAACTTGACAAGTGGCTTTCTTATTGCTAAGGCTGATGGTCTTCCCTCTGCTGCTCCTATCAAACACTGCAGCCCTGGTACTTCTGCCGTTTAGTCTTCCTGTTCTTCCTGAAAATGCACGTTTTCCAAGGTTCTGTCCTCAGCCCTTTTTAAAAATAGCATCTAAGTTTGTTGCCTATTTCCCAGAGATGGATGGATGACACACAGGCATGTGTGCAGCTGACTCAGGGGGCATTTGTTCATCCATCCCATCATGGGGTAAGTCTTAGGAGGCACCTGGAGTAAGCACCCCTCCTCAGGCTCTCACTCACCTGTTAGACACCAGGCTGTCAGGAGTACTTGTTGAAATTTCACTGGGTCATAAAGCTTTATTTATTTGATACAATTTTGGGCAATAAATCATTTTAAATTATATAATTAGCTTAAAAATTATTCAGGAGGCAGCATTTGCAGAGCTTGGTGATTGATTGGATGTAGAGTGATAGGGAGGAATCAAGAACTCAGCTAATGTTTGCTGACAGCCGAGGCACTGGGGTATAGTGAACAGACCAGTCAGGGTCTCTGCTGTTCTCCTGGAGAGCTAGTAAACCATGCTCCGGTTTCTGGACTGTGTGGTGGTGCCATTCATTGAGGTGGACACATTGGAGGGAGAAGCAGGTGCATGGGGGTGGGAAGTGATTGGCTCAGTTTGGGATGGTGAATTTCAGTTGGAGTTTGGCATCATATCAGAGAGGATAGGCAGGGCCACTCGGGAGGGTGTTCTCTGTGCCAGAGGACAGAAGTTTCTTCTTAGCCACCATTCACATATTGCCATGAGCACAAGTGTACTTCATAGGAAGTGGGTAGTTTTTACCTTTGCTAGCCTGACCATTGCTGCATGGACAGATCTCGTTACCCCCCTTAACAGATGAGGTGACTGATGGTTAGCAGCGCTGAGGGTTCCGGCTAGAAAGCAG
Source organism: Myotis daubentonii (assembly GCF_963259705.1). Taxonomy (NCBI): domain Eukaryota; kingdom Metazoa; phylum Chordata; class Mammalia; order Chiroptera; family Vespertilionidae; genus Myotis; species Myotis daubentonii. The sequence continues at coordinate 45,799,986 of NC_081854.1, read as the reverse complement.
GCTCAAAGCCCAGGTCTCCATGACTCAAGGTTCAGGCTCTGCTGCACTGTTCTTTCAACCACTTTAATGCTTCTGTTCTCTCGCATCATCCATGAGACTTGTCTCCTCTGTAGGGAAGATGAGTGGGCTTTGTCAGATTGTAATTCATGAGCCATTAGGAGTGTTTAGTTAATTCTCCATGATGAATGGCCCCTTCCAAAGTCTGTTCTGTCTCTTGGCTCATTAAAAATTATAACTGTAGAAGTAACATTACATTACATTATAGAAGTTTAGAAAATGGAGTTAATAAGTCTTCTATAACCCTACTTTCCCAACCAACTGGTATGTGTTTGATAACAAGAAATGAACTTAATTCAGGGGGATTTAGTGTAAGGAACTGGGGATTCTGAACCCTGGGTATCAGTGGAATCCATCAGCCTGTCTATCTTGCTTTGGTTTTCTCTCCCTTTCTGCAGCCTAGATATATTTGAAGTACCAGGATTCAGTTTCTGCTTTTCAAATGAGTTTTGCTAATTTAATAATTAAGAGTTTAATTGTTAAGCAGGGGTGGGCAAACTTTTTGACTCGAGGGCCACAATGGGTTCTTAAACTGGACTTAGAAGAAGGAGCTGCAGCCCTGTTTCCCGACGTTGCCATGGTAACACTGCTGCTGGTGAAGGAGCGGAGGGGAGAGCAAGAGAACCCTCCGCTCTTTCGGCTCCGCGGGCCGGATAGAACAGCCGGACGGGCCGGATCTGGCCCGCGGGCCGTAGTTTGCCCACGGCTGGTATACAGGAAAGTTGAAAGAGCAGTTGTACAGCAAACCCCCATATTCTCTTAACCAAGACTTAACAATTTTAGCATTTTTATATATGTATACGGATTTTTTGCTAAACTGTTGGGAAATCAGTTGAGATGACACTTCTAAATACTCCAGTATTTATATGTACTTTCATTTTAATGACTTATTAATCTTTTATCTGGCATCTAGTTGCTGTTAATATTTTTTCTAGTCTGTTGCTAGTTTCTGATGCTGTTTCCTTGTATTTCTCAGATGGTGACATGCCATGCCGTGCCAACATCCTGATCACGGAGCTGTTTGACACGGAACTGATTGGGGAGGGAGCACTGCCCTCCTATGAACACGCACACAGGCATCTCATGCAGGTAGGGGTGAGAGCCTCCCTCAGGCGTATTGCTGTGATCTCAGTCAGCTTACACAGCTCTCCTCCTTGATACACCGTGCTCTTCACAGCCTGAGTCCTCAGTACCTCTCCATATACCCAAGGACACCCTTTATTCCTATAGGATTCTCCTTAATTATGACTTCTGTGCCTCTTGAATGCCAAGTCTGGGTAGGTTAGAGTCAAAAGGTCAGAAACTATCTTCAAATTCATTTCAATTTAGCAAACATTATTTGAGTGTCAACTGTGTAAAGTGTTCTAGCGTCCAAGGAGAAGTGTGAGGCATCCTATTGCTCTAACCCACGGTCAGTGATGGTGAGGATTTGGTGGGCTGATTGGAGAGGCAGACAGAAGCACCATAGCCATATGGCTTGGGACTGATAGAAAAGATCAGGGGGGCATGTAGAGGGGGTGGAATTTGGAAAGGCACTGGGGAGAGGGAGAGATGTCCCAGGAAAAGGGGCCTGTTTGGTAGGTCACTGAGAACATCAGCTGGGAGGGGAAGGGGACTGTGAGCTAATGGCAGAGAATGGAAGAGGAGGTGGAAAGCCTTGAAGGCCAGGCCATTCCAGGCGAAGGAGTTTGGGTAGTGGCAATCTTTGACAGTTTCTTTGAAAAGAGAGAGACGTGTTGAAAATGTTATCTTGGAGATGTTGATCTTGCTTTTGTATGGACATAAATTGGAAGTGAAGACCCAGAGGCAAAGGCCAGCCAGGGAGGTGTGTCTGCTGCTTCTGCTGGCACCTGCCCTGTAGTCACTGCAACTGTCCCAGCCAGCAACTCTTTTGGGGGGTTCTTAGTGCTCTCAGAGAGAGGAGGGGGCTCCGTCCAGGGCATTCAGGACCAGAGTCCACATTACACAGTCAGCATGTGACTGTGATTGTTCTGTAGATCCCCACACTTGTGAGCTGTCTCATTGTTTCCAAAATGTAAATCCCTTTTCTAGTAACATTAGTAGTAACAATTTCCATTTTTCCACATTAAAACCACCAACTAGATATATCCCTGAAACAGAGAACAAGGATTTTTGGAATTTATGTTAATGTTGCCCAATTTGTCCTTCTCTGATTCATCACATTAAAAAGGTAGGCAGACAACTGTCCTCAATTTCCTCTCCCAGCTGGCCTGTAGCAGCCAGGTATGCATTGTTCACTCTAATCACTGTCCCCACCTGCCATCCTGTGTCTGAGCTTGAAGGACTTAGGGCTGGCACACAGAGGCTTCCATTGCCCTGACCCTCTTCCTGTCTTATTGAACCAGGATGCTGGCATGTCTGACAGATAGTCCATGTAGCAGCCGTTCTCAACCTGTGGGTTGCGACCATCGGGAAACACATATAGCATATCAGATATTTACATTACGATTCATAACAGTAGCAAAATTACAGTTATGAAGTAGCAATGAAAATAATTTTATGGTTGGGGGTCACCACAACATGAGGAACGGTATTAAAGGGTCGCGGCGTTAGGAAGGTTGAGAACCACTGCCCTGTAGTGTTGACCCAGGGATAGATCTTAGAAGACACATTTATTGAGTGCCTTCATTTTGCCAGACCCTCTTTTGGGTACCAAGAATATGAAGGTGAGCTCCTGGGGAGGCAGGTAGGTGAGCAGGTCATCACAGCACAATTTGGATTATGCACTGATGGTGGTCAGTAGGGTGAGATCCTGCCCTCTGATGTGGGGAAGGTAGAGGGCTCCAGGAATATGAAGCTCAAGCTGAGTCAGTCTTGAAGAGTGACCAGGTGTTGACCTGGCAGGTGCGGGGTATTCACAGCAGAGGAGATCAGCATGCACAAAGACATGAAGCTGAATTGGTGTGGTGACTCCCAGATCCAGCAAGTAGTTTGGATTATGGGTAGCGTGGGAGGTGGGGTTAGAGATGTGGCTAGATTGCTGGCAGGGCTAGACCGAGAAGGGCTGCCACGCTCTAGAAGGGTTTTCAGCAGGGGGTTGATGTATGCAGGCAGCCATGTAGAAAGCAGTTGGGGAGCAAGACCAGAGGCAGATAGGTGGTTAGAGTCATCCAGGCGCTGGGCTGGCCTCCGGTAAGGCCATAGAAATGGGCCTGAAGAGGTAGACTCGGGGAGGAGGAAGATGGTCAAGGCTTGGTGATTACTTAGATGGGGAGGCATGGAGGATGATGCCAGGGTTTAGGGCTTGGGTACCTGGATTTAATGGTGGTGCTCCCTGTCTACTGGGAGAGTGGGAGGACCAGGCCCGGGAAGGTGAGAAAAGGGTGAAGTTGGATTTGTCCATTTTAGACAGAAAGAGTGTGATTTGCCTGAGGGTCAGCCAGGAAGAAAGGACCAAAAGGCCTTTGGTAAATGGTTTTTGGTAAATGAAGATGGAGTGGTTGAGGTTAGTTACTCTTTCATGTGAAGGGAGAAAGAAGGTGGTTCAGACCAGGTCTCTGGGGAGCCCTCTGTGAGGGTGGGCAGGGGGCACAAGAATCCAGCTAAAGCAGTGTTTCTCATCCGGAGCCATGTCTGGAGACATTTTTAGTGTCACAATGGGGGTGATGGGGTGGTGGTGCTATTATCTTGTGGGTGAGGCCAGGAATATTGCTAAACATTCTACAGTGCCCTTGGGAGAGAAAAAAACGATCCTGCAGCAAAGGATCTTCTGGCCTAAGAGGTCACTAGAGCTGAGGTAGAGAATCCCTGTGCTTGGCATTTCTGTGTGGTGGCTGCTGTGAGTGTCCTATTCTCAGCTGGGCCCCTAGTGCCTGGTGTGTAGAGGATGGCGATGAACGAGGTAGGAGGAAAACTGGGCGAGGAGAGTGGTCGGCAGTGCCCGGTGAGGCCAGGAGGTCAGGTTACTTGAGGGTGGACACTTGTCCATTGGTTGTGTGATAGGAAGGGTCTGGTGTCTGGGCAAGAGCTGCACCGAGGGAAGCTCTGAGCCCAGGGCCAGAATTAGTGCAGGGAGAATTGGACTCTCTTCCAAGTCTGTGTGGGAGTTCATCAGCATGATGACAATGACGGTTTATTTTTGAAGTATTGAAGAGTGTCAGATAGCTAGGAACTTATCTGATGACATAAATCATTTTAGACAAAACGTGTAATCCTTTTTCAAATCTACTTTCTTTTTTTTTCTCTCCCCAGGGCATTGTGCTGAAAATAGTTGCTATGCTGGGAAGGTGTTAGATGTTACTAAACCAGCCTAACATGAAGGAATAACCCTCTGTTGTTCAGCTGGAATTGCTGTGGGTCAGTGTGCCTGGTTTATTTATTTTATTTTTTTCTTTTTAACACAAACTTAGGAAGATTGTGAGGCAGTGCCTCACAGAGCAACCGTCTATGCGCAACTGGTGGAGTCCAGAAGGATGTGGTCATGGAACAAGCTCTTTCCTATCCGAGTTCAGACCAGCCTTGGAGAGCAGGTCATTGTCCCCCCCTCGGAACTGGAGAGGTGCCCTGGTGCACCCTCCGTCTATGACATTCAGCTGAACCAGGTCTCCCCCACGGACTTCACTGCTCTCAGCGATGTGCTGCCTATGTTCAGGTACCAAGGGGCAACCCGGGTGGATGGCGCTTTGAGACATTTGGTGGAATGGGGGTCTTTGGAAGTTCTTATTGAGTGGAAGGGAACCCAGCTGATGTCACCTGCCTCTGCAGCAGGATTCCATTGCAAACAAGTCTCATTGCTGTTGAGGTCACCATAAAAGCTTCGAAATGGAGTGTGTGAGCTTAAAATATGTTTAAGTTCCTGAATATTCTTCCACAGCGTGGACTTCAGCAAGCAAGTCAGTAGCTCAGCAGCCTGCTATGGCAGGCAGTTTGAACCTCTGGCATCTGGCCAAGCTCAAGTGGTTCTCTCCTGGTGGGACATTGAAATGGACCCTGAGGGGAAGATCAAGTGCACCATGGCCCCCTTCTGGGCACACACAGACCCACAGGAGCTCCAGGTAAGAGTAGGAGCTGAGCATGTTTTCATGTAAATCGGGAAATGTGTCCACTTTTTGTTAAGGGAAAATAGCATGTTGATCCTTAGATTCACCAGAATTTAGAGCCAGAAGGGACTGTGTCAGAGTCAGTGTCAAAGAAGAGTTGTTGTTGTTTTAAAGAAAGGCTATTCCCCTGCCGGTGTGGCTCAGTGGTTGAGCGTTGACCTGTGAGCCGGGAGTTCACGATTCGATTCCCGGTCAAGGCACATGCCCAGGTTGCGGGCTCAGTCCCCAGTGTAGGGTGTGCAGGAAGTGTGTGTGTGTGTGTGTGTGTGTGTGTGTGTGTGTGTGTATATATGAGATAGATCTCTCAGGCCAAGTTCATGGTCAGCACCAGTGGACACAGTGAACTGTAGGGAAGTTACTATGCTGGCTCTCCCATCAGATCAACTTGAAGTACAGAACTACAGCTTGTCTACAGACTCACTTTCTTGGTCTCAAAATCTACCTTTCCCAGGTCAGTTGAAAGTGGGTGGAATTCATGAACTACAGAAAAGGTAATACAGAGTACTCCTTAACATGTGAAAAGTTGGTCAGCTTCACTTATAAAAGCAATGAAGATTTAAACTGCAGTGAGATACCATTTTTTACCTGTTAGTGAATAAAATGCAAAAACTGGGGCAGCGCACTGTGGGGGAGCTGTGGGGAAGGGCAGGAAGTGGTTGTCGGGGCATCCCTGGCACTCAGTGAGGCCCAGTTCCTCACGATGGGAAGTGATGCCACTTCTAGACAGTTAGGCCCTGGATAGATTTGCATATGAGTAGAGTGATGTGTTACAGCCCTGATTTAAAAGACTGGAACACCCCAGAGGGCACCAGTGGAGGACTGGCTAATCCATTATCCTCCATTCAGTGAATGAGGCAGCTCTTTGTGCACTGATGTGGAACAGTCTCCAGGATATAGCGTTCAGTGAAGCAAAAGTAGAGGTGCAGAGCAGTATGTGGTATGCCAACATTGGTGTTACTAAAAATGAGGATATATGTGGAAGAGTGGATGTGTGGTATGTGTGTGTAAAGGTATCTTTGGAAAAGTTTATAGAAATCACTAAAAATGGTTCCTTCTGGGAAGAGGGCTGAAGATGAGGGGTGGAAAGGAAACTTTTTTTTCACTCCATGACCCTTTTATATCTTTTGAATTTTCTCATGTGCATGTGTTCTCAACCCCTCTACGTACACACTCAGGGAAAAGTGGGGAAGGTGCTTCCCTGTCTCCTGGGAGGCGCTGAGTACCTTCCTCTATGTCCCTCCTCTGTTACTCCTTGCCGGACACTGGCTTTGTTTTGATTGGTTCTAGGCATACCCAGGTGACTTAGGGAAGGCCTAGCAGCCCCCTCTTGCTCCTTGAGTTACTGCTTAGGCCGAAAGGTTATGACTGCTGTGGGATTGTGGTCAGTTCCCTTGGCCTTGTGAGCTTCCCTCTCCAAACTGTCTTCCAGTCCCCTGGCCCAGGTAGGCAGGCATGTATCCAGGCAGTGGGTGTGAACTTCCCTCTTCTATAGCCTGTCCTCTGCTGGCTGAGTGTGTGTGTGTGTGTGTGTGTGTGTGTGTGTGTGTGTGTGTGTGAGAGAGAGAGAGAGAGAGAGAGAGAGAGAGAGAGAGAGAGAGAGAGAGAGAGAGAGATTTCCACAGAGTTCAGATTCGCACTAGACTTTGTTCCTCCCTAGGAGTGTGATGTTGCAAAATTACATGGATCCTCATGCTGGAACCACATAATGTCCAAACCAAGACTCAGGTTGGCCCAGTGCTTGGAGCAGGGTCTCCTGACTGTGCGGCTTGTCCTTTCTCTACCAGCAGTGACTTTTGGACTGTTAGGAATTCGAGGAGCTGCTAATGAATCTCCCTCCTGACTTCACTAAACTGTTCTTGACCTGAAATCTGCTCAGCCTGTCTCACCTTAGACAGTGGGTTGTCACCAGCTCTTTAGCATTAGGACCTGGAAGGCTGGTGTGTGGGAAGGGTACAGTGACAGGGAAGCACCAAGGGAGCACCGAGGGGTTAGGGAAAGGCTTCTTTTGTCTTAGGATCCATTTGCATAGTAGGGAAAGAACAATAGCTTTTAGTGAACCTATTTTTTTCTCCTGTTATTGTTTATTTTTTTCAGAATGTATCTGGTTAGATGTTCATTTGTTAGCTTTTCTGTACAAATAGACATCTTAGCTACAGGGAATGCCATTCACCTGCTTTTTAGTGTAGGTAGGGTCTGATGTGGTCCTGGTATGGAGTGTGCAGGCAGCCTCATCAGAGTTGAGTCAGGCACCCACTGTTTAGGACAGTTATTTCTTTTTTTAAAAAAGAGGCTTAAAGATTATAAGAATAATTTTGTTCTATATAAACCTCATTATATAGAACAAAAATGAATTCAGTCACTCGTAGGCCTCCCATCCAAAAGAGCTCCCTTTCTTTGCACCCTTTCTAATGCATGGGTTTTTGTCAGACTAATTTTTGTATTTTTCTGCTGCACCATAGTCTTCTTTTTCATCATTTTAAATATCTGCGAGTTTCTGTCTAAGGAATTATTATCCATTTCTGAACTGTTGCACATTTGGTTTGATCCCAGTTTTTGTGAGTATAAATAATTCTGTAACATGCATTTTTACATAACGATAGCTTTTTTCTTTTCTTACTTTTTTATTTTTAAAGAATAGTTTATTGATTTTTAGAGAGAGAGGAAGGGAGAGGGGGAGAGAGAGAGAAACTTCAGTTTAAGAGCCGAACATCAGTTGGCTGCCTCCTTCACACTTCCTACTGGGGATTGAGCCTGCAACCCAGGATGTGCCCTGACCAGGAATCGAACTGGCAACCTTTAGGTACACAGGATGACATTCAACCAACTGAGCCACACAGGCCAAGGAAGTTCTTTTCTTTTTTTTTTTTCCATTTAAAAAAAAATTTATTAAACTGGTCCAGTCTCTTAGAAAGTTTTCATTCAGTCTGTTCCTATAGAGATTCTAAGAGGTTTTGAGTCTTCTCTTTTCTTTGTTTTGTCGTTTGTTTTTTTAGAATAGAATCCTGGATGTGGGGTTTATAGTATCAAAAAGGATCGACAAAGCTTATTAAAAGGTTGACTCTGAATCATTGTAAATCGTTTCACAATTTAGAGTTTTCCACATCTTTAAAAGCTATTTAATTCAAAAGAATAAAATAAAACCTTCCTGTACTATTTCCCCAACTTTTTATTTTGAAAAATTTTAAGTCCACAGAATAAGTGAACATGAGCGCTAAGGTGGCCTTTACTTAAATTTACAATTGTTAACATTTGCCACATTTGCTTTTTTTCTGTCTCCCTTCCTCCCTGCCTTCCTCCTCCAGGCCCCCTCCCCCACAAGAGGGCCAGGAGTCTCCTCCCCTGAGCCCTTCTTCTTGAAGACGGCTGCCCTAGACCACATTTTATCTCCCTAAAGCCGGTAGTGTTCCAGCAAGCTTTCCAGCCATTAGCCTTTCTGACTTGAGAATTTTCTTCTTTATCTCTTTGGCCACAATAGATATCTATTGTCCACACTATGGCCTCCCTGCAAACTGATTTGTGGCTTGGGCTTTGACTCCTGGGTTAGAAGCGTCGCTCTTGTTGCGGCTAGTGACTGCGGTTCTTCGTTTCCTATTTCAGTGGCGGGACCACTGGATGCAGTGTGTGTACTTCCTGCCGCAAGAGGAGCCTGTGGTCCAGGGCTCAGCCCTCTGCCTGGTAGCCCACCACGACGACTACTGTGTGTGGTACAGCCTTCAGAGGACCAGGTATACCCCGAGCCTCAAGGGGTGGGCACTGGGCCTGTGACACTACGCATTTATGTAAATTCCCCTTTTATAGACTTTATGTGTCTATAATTGGGAATTATAGAGGCATGAGTGGGCACATTTATATCTGAACAGAATAAAATAAGAGCAAAAGTCTATGACTGGATGTGTCAGCACCTACTGCATGTACTCAGAAGGGGCCTCATTGTGGGCCCCTACCTGGAACAGATATGTATGAGAATCTTGAATTAGAGGGCCCTCCAAGCTGTAATGCCTCTTTGAGAGCCAGAGCCTAGCACGAATCTAGGAAAGGACTGTGGGTGTGTCCTCCGAGGCCCATCTTGGTTTCTCTGGGGCAGGCCCCTGTGCCATGTTTTCATGCTCGCTGGTGTCTAGCAGGTCACACTCACCACTCTGTGTCTGTTCATTTACTGGCCCAGCCCCCAAAAGAATGGGAGAATCCACCCAGCACGGCCTGTGTGTGACTGCCAGGCTCACCTGCTCTGGAACCGACCTCGGTTTGGAGAAATCAATGATCAGCACAGAACTGATCAATATGCCCAGGCCCTGAGGACGGTATGTGTCTAGCGTCTTGGGGGCTTGTGGGCAAGGAGATTGTTCCGTGGGTCCCAGCTCATTTGTTGCTTTTCCTTTCTGTGCTCCCTGGTCTGTCTGAGTGACTTCAGCCAGCTCCTTCGGGGGGTGGAGCGGTGGGGGGGGGGGTTTGCTCAGGTGAACCTGGGCCTGTTATGGGACTTCCTGGGGGCTTGTTCTCTGTTCACTCCCGAGAGCCACCAGCTGACAGCTTCCCGTTGGCCCCTGCCTTTGTCCCCCTGGAACTTTGCCTTTGTGACCACCCACCAGCAATTCCTGTGGGTGATCCCAGTGGACCCAGCCACCCATTCTTCCTTTCATCTGCTGCCTCCTTTCTGAAATTTTCTAAAATGTAAATCTGGCCATGTAACTTTCCTCCCTGAAAGCCTTTGCTCCCTGCTGCCTATAGCAGGGGCCTCTCACCTGTGGACCACACACGGGATTTGGAGGGATGTCTCTTGACTCCTTGGAGTAGTATGCAGAAGCATGTGTGTACATGCATGCATTTTGTGTAGCGAGGAACCTAACCATCCTAAGTTTCTCTTAGATCTGTGCCCCATAAAGGAATCCCTGTCTTTGGGGAGTCACTTAGCAGGCCCACAGCTGTCTGTGCTGTGACAGAGGCTTGTCATCGTGGCCTGGAAGGTGGCCAGTGGAAAATGGGGCAGGCCTTCAGGTGGGCCTTCTAGGACAGCTTCCCGATCTCAGGGTCTGGGTTGGGAGAGGTGAGTGAGATGGATGTGTTGGAGGATGGGGACTGGCTGCCACGTGGTGTAGGAAGACAAAAAGATCCAGCTGGGCAGTGGGATCTGTCTGTTTGTCAACAAGAATTTCTTGACAGACTGTAAGAAAACTTGTGCTGAAGTTGCTCTTCTCTGGCAGGTGCTGAAGCCAGACAGTGTTTGCCTGTGTGTCAGCGATGGCAGTCTGCTCTCCATGCTGGCGCATTACCTTGGGGCAGAGCAGGTACTGGACATGTGCTGTTCTCTTAGCTTCCTGAATGCAGCTCTTGAGTTAGGGTGCCGTGTGGTCTGGGTACACAGTTCTGTAACTAAAGCCCTTTGCAGGTGAAGCTACCATCTATGTAGCATGCTTGGTTCAGAGTTATGGGTTTACTGCCTCCATGTGTCGGCAGGAGTCAGGCTACAACATTGACCTATACCTGCAGCTCCACTCTTGGCTGCCACCTTGCTCTAGGGTCAGTGCGGAGCATGGGTGCTGTCCAGCGGGTAACGAGCACAGGTGGAGGTGGTTAGATGGTGCCTTCTGCCTGGGAATGATTTCGCCCCATTTTCATCTTTAATTTTGTTCTCTGTTAAGTGAATCTCCTACACTAATAGCATGTTATTCTCTCTAGGTACTTACAATAGAGAGTTCGGCAGCTTCTCATAGACTGATGAAAAAGGTAAGTGATAATTGTTGTTACTGAAATAATGAGGGGACCTGCGGTGCCTGCCTTCCCAAGTCTGGCACTTACTGCTTCGAAGTAGTGTGGGCACCAAGGGCACTGGGAGAAGCAGCAGCAGCCTGCTTGCTCGGGTCTGGCCTGGAAGTCTTCTAGGGCTGTCATCGATTAGAAACAGATGCATAGACTTTGTTTTGTTTTCTGGCTAAAGAAGTGTAAGCTTTTCTCCTCACTTGAAACTAAAAGATTAAATTCTTCCTATGATTTGTTTCTGGGACACCAGTGCCCAGGGAGTCATTGCTCACAGGCTGGCCTGTCTGGTTGGTTCCGTGATGGTTTTCTCCTCCTGGCCAGTGACTGGTTTTGCTTTCCTCTCTAAAGGAGAACCCACCTCCACCAGAACTGCAGGCCTATTGCTAAGTCCTGTAGATGTGCCTGAGAGAGAAATTTCTTTTTCTGTTGCATTTTGTTAGTGATCTCATCCCTGGTGTATAGGATGCCCTGGAGGGGAGAATTTCCACAAAGCAGATAAAAGTGGTGCTCTGGAACTACTTGGCCAGCAAGCTGCAGACAGAAAAAGCAACGTTGAGATGTTTTTCTCTGGACAAAAATAATACTTGTGTTGTTTTATCTCTAAGATCTTCAAGGCTAACCACTTGGAAGATAAAATTAATGTAATAGAGAAACGGCCTGAATTATTAACATCTGCAGACTTGGAGGGTAAAAAGGTGAGTAATGAGAGTTCACAGTAAGGGCACAGTGCTCGATGGCCTGAGCTCTCCCCTCTCTTCTCCAGCCTCATGGAGGGTCCCTGTGGAACTCACCAGCTAGGAAGTGGCCACTGTGGAGGGTGTGAGGAGGGGTGGCAGAGATGCCCGCTGAGCAGATACTGGCACTGCTCTGAACTCTGGCTCATCTCTGCTCCTTGAAGCGAGGGCAGCCAGCTCTGCTGGGAGCAACAGCAGCTCACTGTGTCCTCCTCCCTGTTCCCTTCACAGCGCTCCTGTGCGCTTCACCTTCCTGTTCACCTCCCGCCGCAGTCAGCCCGGCTTTGTCCCCAGCGGGTGCCTCCCACCTCTTAGTAACCTCTTAGTAACTGAACAGTCTCCTGCATGATTCCTCTCACCAGGCCCCTGGACCCTACGACCCAGGGCCCCCTCTCTCCTTAACACACTTTGTAAGTTTTTAAGAGACTGCCTCTTCTAGGTTTTCTTCTTATTTTTCCAGTTCATTCCTCTCAGTCCTTCGTGGGTCTCTCTCTCTCTCTTCACTGATCCTTCCCTGGAAGTTCTTGGCGCTCTCTCCTCATCTGTCCTCTCTGTGACTCCTCTCGAGTGGTAACATCCTTTTCTACATGGGAATCTGTGAGGGACAAATGTGTTTCCAAGTGTCAACTGGGTGTCTTTCCTCACATGTCCCACAGGCCCTTAAAGCTGGAACCTGTCATCTTTCTTGGCAACTTTTTGCACAGATTTTTTTGAGATATAATTGACATACCATCAACTCAACCCATGTCAAGAGTACAATTTAATGATTTTTTAAAAATATATTTTATTGATTTTTTACAGAGAGGGAGGGGGAGGGATTGAGTCAGAAATATCGATGAGAGAGAAACATCGATCAGCTGCCTCCTGCACGCCCCTGAATGGGGATGTGCCCGCAACCAAGGTACATGCCCCTGACCGGAATCGAACCTGGGACCCTTCAGTCCGCAGGCCGACGCTCTATCCACTGAGCCAAACCGGTCAGGGCTGATTTTTTATTTTAGTAAATTTATAGAGTTGAACAACTATCACACAATCTAGTTTTACAACATTTTCTTCACCCAGGCAACCACTGATCTGGTTTTTGTCTATAAACTTGTCTTTTCTGGGCATTTCATATAAGTGGAATAATACAATATATGATCTTCTCTGTTGGGCTTCTTTCACTGGGCATGTCTTTGAGGTTCATCCATGTTGTAGAATGTGTCAGCATTTTGTTCTCTTTTTTGTTGTTAATCCTTACCTGAGGATATTTTTTTGCTTTGATTTTTAGAGAGAGTATAAGGGAGGAACAGAGGGGAAAAGAGAGAGAGGGAGAGAGAAAGAGAGCGAGGGAAAGAGAGAGAGACATCGATGTGAGAGATACACATCAATTGGTTTGCCTTCTGCATTTGCCCTGATCAGGGCTGGGGATGGAACCCGCAACCCAGGTACATGCCCTTAACTGGGGATTGAACCCACCACCCTTTGGTGTGCGGGCTGAGGCTCGAATGACGGAGCCATACTGGCCAGGGCAGTATTTTGTTCCTTTTTAATTCTGATTGGTACCCCATTGTATGACTGTGCCACAGTTTGTGCATCCATTCCCTTGTTAGGGGTATTTGTATTGTTTCCAGGTTTTGGCTGTTTCAGCGCTGCTGCGAACACTGGTGCCTAAGTCTTTGTGAGGATACGTGTTTTCAGTCTCTTAGGTAGCTAGCTGCCTGCCTAGGCTTGGAATTGGTGGGTCATAAGGTATTTTTGTTTTAACTTTTTAAGAAACTGCCAAACTTGTCCGAAGTGGCTGTACCATTTTACATCCCCAGTCATGTATGAGGGTCCCAGTTACTCTGTATCTTTACCAACACTTGTTGTCTATTGTTTTTTTTATGGTCATTTAATGGCTGTGCAGTGATGTCTCATGGTTTTGATATGTGTTTGCCAAATGCCTAATGATGTTGAACACCTTTTTATGTGCTCATTTACTCTATATTTAGTTAAATATCTACTCAGGTCTTTTATCCATTTCCCCCTTATGCCTTTTTTTTAAAGAACAATTTATGATCCATTTAAAACACACACTTAAGTGATTTATTATATTCATAAGGTTGTGCAACATTCACCCCAATCAACTTTAGAGCATTTTTATCCCCCAAAAGGAGACCCCTTGCCCATTAACAGTCACTCCCCATTTGCCACCAATCCTCCCAGCCCTAGGCAACCACTAATGTACTTTTTGTCTGGATCAACGGCCATTTCTGGACATTTCATGTAAATGGAGTCATGCCATACGCGATCCCTTTGTGATTGCCTATTTCAAGATTCATACACATTGTAGCATAAATCCGTACTTCGTTTCTTTTTACTGCTGGGTAATAGTCCATTGTATGGAATGGGGAATACCCCATTTTGTTTTTCTGTTTATCAGTTGATGGACATTTGGGTTGTTTCTACTTTTTTGGCTATTATGAATGCTGCTATGAACATTCATATACAAGTTGCTCTTTTTCCCTCTCATTGATGAGGATTAAAAAGGCATTTAAATTCTGTAAACCATTGGTATGGTGCACTGGCTAGATTCCAGGCCACTGGGGTGGTGAATAGAAGTGGTGAGCGGGCATTCTTGCCTTGTTCCTGATGCTGGGGATGGGGAGCACTCAGGACCAACACTTCTCTGTCTTCAGTGTCTTCCTTCTGCTTCTCCGTCACCTCAGCCAGAAACCCCGACATCGTGGGCTGGTGCCCTGTCTCATCAGCATCTGCCACGTCTTGGTCTCCCTTTTGCACACTCCCCACTCCTTACAGTACTCAACCAAGTCCCCTCCTGTTCCCGCTCCATCTGCAGGTGGTGTCCTCATAGGCTTCGTGGGTGTCAGAGGGCTCTTTCTAAAACACATCCCTTCTCTGATTAAAGCTTTTAGTGGCTCCCTCTTGCCTCCTTGGTACAGTCCAGTCCCCTTAACCTGTCATCAGTTGCCTTTGGGTGACCTGGCTCCTCTCCCTCTCTCTACCTCTCTGGCCTCACCCTTTACCACCCTGCCCTGTGTGCTCATCTGGCGAGCTCCTGAGAAGGCCTCCTCTCCCACCAAATGTGCCTCTGTCCGTCCACTGTCCGGATTCTCCTCTCCTTTGCTTTTCTGACTCCTACTCATGTGTTTCATGTCTGCTTCATTTACTCAGCACATGTGTACTGACCATCTGCTGTGGGCCAGGAACTTTGCTCAGTGCTGGGGTTACTGTGCTGCCAGTGTCCCCATTTCCATGGTGCTCAGAGTCTCCTGAGAGAGATGGAAAACACTGAGAATAAATTGTCCAGATAAGCTTTGAGTGGAGATGGCCAGGGCCACCCTGGAGGCCCTTCCTGATGCTCTTACCTCTGAGGTCCTCCACGTGCCCCTTCCATGCCTCTGTCATAGCCTGTCGCTCTCCGGGAGGACAGTCCCAGCTTCACCGGCTCCCTCTTCCATTCAGCACTCCTGAGGGTGGGGCTTATTTCTGTTTTTCATCTCTGTATCCTCACGGGCAGGTGTGGACCTGGCACACTTCTTTGTTGACTGAGTGAGTGAGTGAGCAAATGAATGGCCTGTTGCTTCCATGTACCCGTGAAACTTGTGACCTGTGTTTCTTTTCAGAAGAGCCTTCTGATGTCTTGGTTCTGCTTCTCGCTCTGATCCCCAGGTCTCTCTCCTGCTGGGTGAGCCATTCTTTACCACCAGCCTGTTGCCATGGCACAATCTGTACTTCTGGTATGTGCGGACTGCCCTGGACCAGCACTTGGGGCCTGGCGCTGTGGTGATGCCCCAGGCTGCCTCGCTGCACGCTGTGGTCGTGGAGTTCAGGGTAGGCCACCCAGAGGTTTTTGCAGATGGGACGGGGGTACCTTGCTTTCTTGCAAAGACTTGGGTGTAGATGGTGGTCCTCAGGTCTGTGTGATTTGGCCTCTGCTTTTCTGTTTCAGCATCTGCAGGGCTGAATAGAAGACGCCTGTCTTTTTTTAAATGCGATAATTTGACATATGAAATGGAATTGGCTGTGTGTTGTCATTGTACAATATGGCTTATCAGAATAATTAAAATACATAAATTAAGAGTTTCAGAAGACGTGCTGTGCAGCTTGCTCTGCTCTCATTAAGAGTCCAGGCTGCACTTGTTAAAAGCCTTTTGAGACGGGAGAGTCACCTTTATGTAAGAAAAAATTGAAAAGCTTCATTTTAATTTTCTCATCAAAGCAGAGCCACAGTCACACAGTCATTTTGGGAAAGGTATTTTTATTAAAAGGATTTTAAAATGCTTTTAACGCGAAATGTCGAGTGAACCTCATTTAATATTTCTTTGATAAGAATGGCTTTGTCCATTGGTAGCTGAGTGACCCCATCACTTACTTTCTGGGTATTTCTTCTGTTATTTTTTTACCTGATGAGATTTCCACATGAATTCTGGTGTTCATGGCCAAAGAAGGAATGTGGAGAGCGATGCTTGTCTCCAGGCAAAAATCCAGGAGAAGGACACAAAGGTGACTGGTCTGAGGGCTTCTGGTCTCCTCCCTCCTGCTGTTCTCACGCTATTTATTGGTACAGAGCCTTATAGATTTTTTCCTGAAGAAAATGGTGTTCAGGATGGACAGAGAGCAAGAAACCCTAGCCCAGTAGCTCTGGCCAGTTGTCTTCTTGTGGGAGAGGACTTGGGGTCATGTCACAGAATTGTCCTCAATTTTGGGGGCTCTCCTCTAGGCCCCCAACCTTGGGTGTGTCTCCTAGGCATGTGAAAACAGCACGATGTGCCTAAGGTTTGGGGCTGGGGACACCCCAGCTTGACCTCACTGACCCTCTTTATCTTGTTGCCACACTTCCCTGTGGCCCCTGTGGGTGCGGGCATCGGGGTTCCCTGGCGGGTGGGTGTCAGTGAAGACTGTGCCTTCCTCGTAGGACCTGTGGCGGATCCGGAGCCCCTGTGGCGACTGTGAAGGCTTTGATGTGCACATCATGGATGACATGATTAAGGTAGATGGGGCCGCAGCACCCACCCACAGTGTTCCTCCCACCCACTCCACATCACCACAGGCCTCTGACAGGGACGTCTGGCTTCTGTGGAGAGACATGGGTTGGGCATTGTGAGCAGCAGCTCTTCTGTTGGGGCCGGGCGTATTTATTCTGCTTGGCTCGTCATGAGCATTAGTCTGAAAGCCATTGTGTCTCAGGGTCTAGTGCCAGGCCATTCTTGGCCCTGTGCTGTAACCCCTGAATCAGAATCGGTTGCCTCCCATATATGCCCTGCCCAGGGATTGAACCCACAATCTAGGTATGTGCCCTGATTGGGAAGTGAACCAAAACCTTTTGTTGTAGGGATAATGCTCTAACAGCCCAGGGCTCTGTTCACATTTTTCTACAATGATTGTTTACATAAATATATTTTTTGAAGTAAATAAATCTACCAGATATTTTCAGTTTGCCTGCCCCTCCACAGTTAACCACTGACTGTTCCATGCTTCTAGAAATATTCTTTGTGCTGTGTCACTGCACACTCTAGCCGCCTCTGATCACTTCTTAGGCTCCTTCTTGGCCTCTCCCATCCTTTCCATCCCCTAAGCTGTCATGTGTTCTAGGTCTCCCTCAGGCCCCTTTCCTTACCAGTCCCCTGCCCCCTCTCTGTTGCAGGATAATGTTTGCATCTGTCCTGAGCTCAGACCAAATACCTAAGAGCAGTGTACCCTCCACTGAAATGTCCTCAGGCACTCTGACCTTGATGCTTCCAAATTCACATGCTCTTTCCCCATCCCCAGCCTGGCTTCTTCCAGGGCTCCCATCCTCGGCCTGCCACCACCTCATACCCAGGTACCAAGCACTGGGCTCAGGGCCTGGGCATCCTCCCAGGCAAGTCCTCGCCTTCACTTGTACTTGGTCATCAGGTTCCATAACCATCAGGTCATCCGTGAGCCCCAAATCCAGTTTTCTTTCCCTGCTGCTGCTCTGGTCTGGGCCACTTCCTCTTGTCTGTGACCGTGTAGCCTCCTGCCTCCCCCACTCGACCATTCCCCACTTGGAGCTCAAATACACCTGTAGATCCTGAGTCTGGCCCTGTCTACCCCCTGTGGGAAAACCTGTGAGGCCCCCTGTCCCTTCCCCCTGCAGAGTCACCCCTTCAGAGTCACTGACCCCTGCTGCTAGGCCTGCTCTTTCCTCAGTTTTGTCCACTCTCCTTGCAACCAACTCCCGTGTGACCTTAGGAGGCAGCTCCGAGGTCACCCCTCCCGGCAGCTCTCTTTCCCAGCCCCGTCTCTGCAGGAGGTCAGCGCTCCTTGGCACCATGGTTGCTTGTCTCTGCGTTGTCTAGACTGGGATCCTCATGTGGGGGTGATCTGTCAGCTGTAGTGCTTAGTAAGGGCCACCTAACGGGCGAGTGTCCAAGCACCAGGTGTTGTCGTCAGTGTAGACATTTGGTCCTCAAAGTAGCTTGTGAGATAAGCAGTGTCGTCCCATTTTAAAAAGGGAGAAAGTGAGGCTTAGAGAGGTGAAGTGACTTGCTGGGGAGACAGCTCATGAATGGTCAGGGAACAGAGAAGCCGTGGTCTGTGAGGACCACTGCCCCATGAGACTGTGGCATTTACCCTGAGGGACTGGACCATGGAGGCGAGGGGCCACTGGCATGGACCCTGGAGGTGGGGACATGAGCCCCTTGCCTCCTGGGCATCCTGGTCCTGTCTCTGCAGAGCCTCAAATCTCCTTCCCTTCTCAGCATGCCTTGGACTTTAGGGAGAGCAAGGAGGCTGAGCCCCACCCGCTGTGGGAGTACCCATGCCGCAGCCTCTCCGAGCCGCAGCAGATCCTGACCTTTGATTTTCGGCAGCCAGTCCCCCCGCAGTCTGTCTGTGCTGAGGGCTCCATTGAGCTGAGGAGGTGAGTGTTGGCTCCTGAGTGGGAGTGTTGGGGAAGGAAGTACGGGGGCGGGGAGTGCCTGCTTTCTGTCTAGCAGTTACTGCCCATGTGGCCAACCACCTGATGGCCTTCCTGTCTCAGCCTTGCCCTTCTTGGTCTAAAGTGGCCCTGAGTGTAGTCCCCACAGCCTCTGGGTAGGAGGTGGTGCCCAAGTGGGGTTTGCTTTTCCCTCTGCATCCCAGGCTCCCTTTGAGCTAACAGCATGTTGGATCACAGCTGCAGAGAAATGTGAATTTGGTTGCTATGGTTACCCATTGGACCATTTTTCTCCTGGGAACTAAAGCAGGTTAGGAATTGGCGAGGGCACTCACTGTGAGGCATGGTCAGGCCCACCCAGCTCCAGCTCCCTTCATGGGAGGAGCTGCTGCTCCCAGAGGAAGAGCCCCTGGGTGGAGCCCTGAGCCCAGGGCCCTTTGGGGCTCCTCTGACGAGGGGAGGCAGGCAGAGACCATCGGCCTGCCATCCAGGGCATCAGGGAGGGTTCTTCCAGCATGCGGTGCCAGGGCTGTGCTCTGAGCCTCTGGACCAAGCCTTTCTGTGACCGCAGGCTAAGGAGGCTGGTCCTGTGGCTGACCTGCCCTGCCCCAGGCTTACCCAATACGTGGCCAGGCTGTGAGGAGTGAGGGGGCTTTGGTTGTGGCTCTTCTTGTTCAGCATTTTACTGAGTGGTTTTTAGTCAGGAGGAGTGTCAAGAGCCTCCTGACTGGGCAGGTGGAAGTGGGGAAGAAGCAGAGGTTTCTGGAAAGCAGAGGGGAGCCATGGCCATGCTCACCATCTCTTGTGGTGCTGTTTCTGTTTGACCAAACATCCCCCTCCCCCAGGCCTGGGAGGAGCCACGGGGCTGTCCTGTGGATGGAATACCACCTGACCCCGGACAGCACCATCAGCACTGGCCTGCTGAAGCCTGCAGAGGACAAGGTAGTGCTGTGCACACGGGCCCAGAATGGCTGACCCTGAGAGCCAGTCCTGCTGGGGGGGCTGCACCACCACTGTGCCCTGGGTGTTCCTGGGACACGGTCAGCCAGATGGGAACCTGGTCTGAGCAGCAGCTTCCCGCTGCGAGCTTTTAGCAGGGGAGGCTGGCCAGAGAGGGCTTAGCTGCTGGCCGCCCTCACCACCTGCTTCTCCTGCTGCAGGGATACTGTTGCTGGAACCCGCACTGCAAACAGGCCGTGTACTTCTTCAGCACCATGCTGGACCCCAGAGCACCCCTGGGAGGCCCGCAGACAGTCAGCTACACTGTGGAGTTCCAACCCCTCACTGGAGATGTCACCATGGATTTCACACTCTCTGATAGCCTGAGTGATGGGCGCTGACCCTCACTTAAGAAATAAAGTGGCCCGAGAGGCTCTGGGCTCTGAATGGTGTGGCTTTCTGGGAAGGAAGTTGAAGGTACTTCTCCTTTCAGGCCCCCGCTCAGTTTCTGGGTATGGAGACCTCGTCCCTTTTTCATTTTCACACTGCTGGCTCCTCGCTCCAGGCGTGGCAGGCAGCATGGGCTGCTGGCTGAATTTGAAGCCGAGAAGGGGGCAGGGAGCCCACTCTGCAGTGGTTCCGATGTGCTCAGAAAGCTCTAAGGCTTCAGAACCACTTTTCTGGGCCTCATGTGCTGAGGCGGCTGGGCTGCCCGTGGTGGTCGCCAGCCTGGCCTGTGCCCTGGGACTCCTGCCTGGCTCTGGCTAGGAGGGGCATCCAGGGGCCGAGATGCTGACTCAGGGCTGGGCTGAGGACCGGGTTCTGGCCCTGTCACTCGATGGGTGATGTCACCAGCCACATTCCTGAGCATTTGGCTTAAGTGTGCAGCGCCAGCAGGTGACCAAAACCTGACCACGGACACCAGGCTGCTGTTCAGAAGACAGGGAGGAGGCTGCTCCAAAGCAGTTCCTGAGATGCAGATCCAGGAAACCAGCCCCCAGGAGAGGGAGCCAAGAGGTACAACCCTTTCCGTGTGCCCCCCCTCTTTCCTGTGCCTCCCACCACCTCAGAAGTCCGGGGCAGATGAGTCCACTGCTTCTCCCCCTGACCCTCAGAATGCCCTTTTGCTGTTTACCACCTGCCCTGGGGTTGGAGTCCGAGCAGGGCCCGGCCCCAGCTTGTCGCTCAAATAAGTGGAGAACACCAGCCTTGAGCCTCACAGTTTTATTTTCTCCTTGTGATCCATCCTTCCTTTCAGCACCAGTAAAGGAGAAAAACACCTCTCTTTTCAAAATATTTTATCAGGTGAAAGATTGCTTTTCTTCTAGGGAAGAATCGTCTGGATATATATTTGATAATGTTTTTACCAAAACCTTAGGTGTGCTTACCATATAAAACCCCTAATGTCCCATGAGGATACAATACAGAAAAAAATACAGAAATTAAAAAAGTCTTTTTTTCTTTTTTAAAACAGTATTTCTAAATCTCAGCAAGTTAATACAATAGTTAAAAAGCATCAAGATTAATATTCATACTTAAAACTTAAGGTGGTTTGGACAAATGAAAATGACCATTTCCTTCCCAAGCTGACCCTGCCTCCTGGCTTCTCTGGAGGAGGCCGGGCCCGGGGCAGGTGCAGGAACTTGGTTGGGGATTTGGGTAACCCCTCTGTCTGCCCCTCCCAGGCCAAACACACAGAATATGAGATCCTGGCAATGTTTCTTTTCTTTCCTTTTTAAAAATTAAAATGGAAAAGTCTGGCTTGTGCACGGCCCCGGAGTCCACAGGCTTCAAGAAACGTGGTTGGGTGATGGCGGCCTCGGTACTGAGGCCACAGCAGGGAGTTGCTAGGGCAGCTGGGAGGTGGCACACCTGGGCCGGCTGCAGAGGCGGCCTGGTTAGGACAGGAAGTGCCTGAGGCACAGGGAGGTATGACTTGCCTAAGGCCGCCCTGTGAGAAGAGAGAAGCGTGGGCCCCTGCACAGTGGCCCCCATCCAGCTGCCCTGGACGGGAGGCAGCCCCACTGAGGGCTGGGCGCCATGAGGTTTCTCTGCTTCAGGAGCCCTAGCCTGTCTCCCCTGCGCTCCTGGGCACACAGCCGAGCTGCAGCCTGGGGTCCTTGGCTCAGGCCCCACCGCCTAGGCATTGTGCCTGCCCAATAGGGCCCTGCCTGTCTGTGTGAGTAGATGCCTGGCTGCTCCTGCGAGTGAGGGGCCCTCTGACCCCACAAAGCCTGGCTAAGACTCGGAAAGCCTGCCCTTGGAGGAGGGGCACAGCAGAGCTCAGGTGGGACTGTTCTCAGTGGTGAGTAGCCCCTCATGGCTCTGGGCTCCAGGGGCAGGGCTGGGAAGTATTGAAGCCCTCAGCTCTGCCACTGCCCTGGCCAGGTGGGTTCTGACAAGCCAGTGCCACGGTGGGCATAGCTTGTCCTCTCCCAGCACAGGACCTGACCTCTGGATGGCTGCTTGGACACCTCTTGGTCCCTCTTGCAGCTCAGTGGGTGACAAGGCACAGTGTCAGCGCACCGACACCAGAGGGTCCTGGGCAAAGCTGGCTTCAAGCTAGGTGGGCACAGGTCAGGGCACTGGGAGGAGGGGAGATAAGTGGGGGTTGGCAAGAACAGTCCCCTGAGCTGGGGGAACTTCACACCTGGAAATGGACACAGCCTTCTCTGTGTGACTGTAGGGATCATTCCCAGGTGTTTATAAAGGCAGGTGGGCGGAGGCAGTGCTGCCATGGGGTGATGAGCTGCAGGCCTCACCTATAGGCTTTGCCATGCCTAGTGCCTGGGTGCCTGGGGCTGGCCCTGGGCACCTAGTGGCAGAGTGGGCATCTATGTGCCTGGATGCCAACCAGTACCACTCCTTGCCCTGTGCAAGCAATGGCCTGACCTTGCCACCTGCAGCCTGCCCACTGGTGAGGGGGGGACAGGTCTCCCTCTGCACTTTGGCCCCAGGGTCACTTTTGAGGGTGGGTCTGGGGGACAGAGTTGCAGCCCTACCCAGAGGCAGGCGGACAGTTCCTGAGCTCCTCCAGCATATGGATGGGGCAGTCCCCAGGGAAGGATTGGTCCCAAACCAGAAGGGTGTCTGGAGGAGAGGGGCTCAGGCAGAAAGAGGAGGTGTTGGTTTTGGCAGAAGAGAAACTACACATTTATCATTTTCAAAACCAGCAGCGCCCTTTCCACTGTATCCGGGAGCTCCCCTCTCCCTGGAGAAGTGGTCCTCTCTCCTCAACTTCCTGTTTCCACTTAGAATGGGTCCCAGGCCAGGAGGGGTGCCTGTCTCAGGAAGAGCAGCGTTCTCCCTTGCAGCTTGCAGACCCTCTAAAGTGAAGGGTTGTTTCTGGTGTTGACTCTTTCTGTTTTTCTTTTTAAAATGTAATCGCCCTTGAATGCAAGACCCTGGGAAGAGCCCGGGCTTGTGGTGACTGGACACAGCCCTCACGGTCCCTGCTCATGAGCCGACCCAGCTGCAGGCTGCGCGCTGGCGGCCCTGTGCCCAGGAATGCTTCTTTGGCTGGTTCTGATTGTGTTTGGAGTTTGGCCTTGGGTGAGGCCTGAGCAAGGGGTCTGTGTGACTATGGTGTGGCACATGGCATGCGGGCAGCGTGCATGCGAGGGTGCAGGCATGCGAGACAACATGACAGCAGACAGAAATAATGAACCCTGGACGAAGCTTGAGAAAAGATACAAAGAGTACAGAAACCCGGTTCTCATACTAACCCACGGGTTACAAACTAGGTTGTGCTGTAGATTTGTAGAAAAATTACGTTTTGAAAGAATGGCACTGGTTGGGTAGCTAGGGCTCCTCGGGCTGACCTGACTCCTGTTCGCAGCTAGTGCCCAGACGTGCAGGGCAGCGCTGGTTGCAGCTCCCCCGGGGATGACCTCGGCTCCCCCAGCCCCTGCCCTCTCCCTGGCACTGCTGCTGGAGGGGACATGGCCAGAAAGGGGCTTTGGCTCAAAGGACTAGCAGAGGCCAGGCTGCTGTGATGACTTGGCTGGTCTACGCCTCCTCATCCCCCGTAGACACCATTAACCGCATGGCCACTGGGAGGTGGTCGGTCAGGCCGGACAGCTGGGTGATGAAACTGAATTCTTCCACCTCCTGGGGTTGGGGGAAGAGAAGCATCCTGGTTAGACCCAAAGGACACCATGCAGAGGCAAGGGTGGGGCCTGGGCTGGGGCCGGTGGGTCTTCCTAAGGCAGAGGGGTGGGAGGATCCCGAGGGCCCCCGCAGGTCTCTTGGACTGGCAGGCCTCACTTTCAGAGGAACGCTCAGTGCTGTTGAGGGGTACAGGGCTCAGGGTCCCCTATCTATGGGCATGGCCTGGCTGCCCAACCCCAGACTCACAGCCTTCCAGTCCGGGCACAGCCCCTCCTCCGCATACAGCATGTAGTCGATGCGCCTGCCGTTGCCCTTCAGCACATCCTTGCGTCCCTTCGGGCCTGCCCCCGAGTTCTTGCTGGTGGGGAAGGCGAGGTACTCCCGGCGCCCCTCCTCACTCTCCAAGACCCTGCGTGCAAACAGGAGGCAAGCTGAGCCCCTGCCCCCGCCCCAGGCCCCAAGTCCTGAGTGTGGAGCCAGGTTCTCATCCCGAGAGAAGCAGGTCAGACCGCACCCCTGTGTTTAACAGCTGTCTTCCTTGTGGGCCCCAAAAAGGAGGGAGGGAAACTGAGTCTGAGGCTGCACGTTCCTGACTCGAACTATCCTGGAACGCTCCATGTCTCCCTCGGGCTGGCCAGCACTCGCTTTCTCTCTCTGAGCTGGGAGTTTGGCTGTGGCTACAGCTTGGACCCTGTGCAGCCCAGAGACTGTGCCTGAGTCGGGGACAGAACTGCCTGTCCCCTCTTCAGAATAGGGTTCTGCTCTGAGCCAGTAGGGTCCCATTTGGGGGAACTTGGTCTTTACAGTGAACCTCAGGGACCCTTCTCGGGAAGACCCCAGAACCCCATGACTTATTTCAGGTCCAGGGGGTGGTGGGGAGCTAGGAGAGCACCCAGGCCCCATCCCAGGACTAGACTCTAGTGTCAGTCTGTCCCTGAGCAGCTGTGCCAAACCTCAGAGCTTCCATTTCCTCTGATACAAGAATGATGACTGTGGGCTCCAGGACCAGGGGACCAGGAGTGCCAAGAAAGCAATAACGGGATGTGACTATCATCCTGTTCCTCAGAGGAAGGAAAACCACATGGGTGTTTGAGTGCTAGCCAAGGTTCTACAGGGAGACCAGGGTGCTCGGGTGGGGTGTTAACACCCTGAATTCCGGGTCTCCTGACTCCCTGTCTGCCATCTGTCCTGCCAGGTTTCCTGCAGAGTCTGAGCACCCGTGGGGAGGAGCCTTCATGGGAGACTGTCGCAGAGGCAGCTGCAGGCCGATGTCAGGGGCAGAGTGGCAGCCACTGAATGGGTAGAAGGGGCACCTGGACAGGCACAGCCAGCAAACATGGGTTTCTACAAGGCCGTTACCAGCATTGAGATAAATACACTAATGAATGCAGAACATTGGTACCTCTCAGAAATATAATCCATTACTGTCCTTTGCCTTTGATAATTAATTCCAGCATCAGTGATCTGCGAGTTACTGATAGTCATTTTTTAATCATCAGCTCATAAAAAGATAATTTTCTCGGCATAGGATGATGTTTCAAATTTAGTCTGTAATCTAATTAATTGGCTCAAATTAGCTGCAAGGAGCCATTGCCGTGACTCTGTGCAGTCTTGGGCTGTGAATTATAAATTGGTTCTGCCGCTGGCTTCTCAAACGTGTCCTTTATGGAAGTGTCATTGGGTTCAAGAATGAAATTTGGTTGCAGTGGAACTGTCTCTACTTTGAAAATAACTGGCTTTCTAGCATGTTAGCTTTGCTTGTATTTTCATTTGCCTGATTGGTGGCGAACAGTCGCTGGGCTCCCTGGAGCAGGCGTCATCCCCAGGGCTCTTTGGCAGCCGGCAGCCTTGCCCTGGAAAATCCTGGTCCCTTTTCCTGTGCCTGGCAGGGCCCCGAGGCAGGCTCCCGAGGCAGACAGGGTTGGGATTGGACTGGCTCTTGTAGAGCGAGCCAGGCTGCAGGCGTGGGAAACACCGCCTCAGGACCCCAGGCCTACTTTGGGGCTTCTCCGGAAGGCCGGCCCCTCCGGCAAGAATGCCTCCAGGGCCTCCACCCACCCCAGCTCTGTCCCTGAGGCTCTCACGGGCTTCCTTCTCTCTCTGCCCTGATTATAGCCATCTCCCCACAGTGAGTCAGGGCGCGCCTGGCCCCACCACAGCGGGGTGCTTACTTTTGTAGGTTGTCAGGGGAGCTCACATCCTCATCGTTGATGCCATCCTGGTCCAGCATGGTACCTGGGGACGAGGGGTGAGAGCAGTCACTGCAGGTAGGACCCAGCCAGCCTCCAGGAGGCATCTGCCAGCCTGGGTGTCCCAAATCCCCCAGCACCAGGGTCTTGGCAGCAAATCCTGGAGGTCCCTCAAGGAAGCACGTGGGGAGCCCAGGCTTGGTGCAGTGTCAGGTCTCAGCATGGTGGGCTCAGAACCTGGTAGTGCCCCTCCCCTGCCCCAGTTCCCCTCTACCCACATTGCCTGCCCCCAGAGCCAGCTCACCAATTGCCCATGGCTTCTCCTCGCCAGGCCCCAGGCGGCAGGGGTCCTTGTAGCGTGTAAACAGGGAGTGCTGCTGCTCCAGCTTGTCGTCTGCAGGGAGGGAGAGAGGCAGGCTCAGAGAGGGAGGTGACCCACCCTGTGTTCCAGTTTGTCCTGCTAACTCATGAAGCTAGAGGGCCTTTCTGAGACCCTGCAGAGGAAGGACAGGTCACTGAGTGGGCCCGACTGGATGGAACCCCTCCTGACAGCCTCTTCCTGTATGTGCTGGCTCCCCACCCTCACTCAGATCTGAGGAGCACCCAGCATTTGAAGCTGGCATCAGGCATGTGACAAATGAGGGGTCACTGGGCTGCAGTAGAGGGGATGTGTTACACGGTGGGTGCCTTTCTTCCCACAAACCTTTGAGTTGCCACCCTGGGGATGCCTTCCTGGTCGTGAAGAAACAGCTGTCAGCAGGTGAAGGCACCTCCCTGTGCACCCTGAGGGTTAGGGCCATGCCGCTCACCCATCCTCTGTTTCTGCTGGGGCTGTGGCTAGAGTGGAAGGAGCCCAGGAGCCCAGGCTTGGGGGAAGCTCAGAGCTGCCCTAGTTCCCAGGAGGTCCCTGGGATGAGCATGCTCATCAGATTCACAGATGAGATATTTAAATCAATTGTTTGAAATTTCACCCATGATGAACTTGGAGTCCAGTGGTTTAAGGCATGATTTGTAGGGTTCAATTCCCAGTCCCACCACTTCACTGGCGGTGTGACCTTGGACTAGTTACTCCACCTCCCGAGGTCTCAGCTTCCTCTTCCATACCATATGGGTAAATACAGTGCCCACTCTTGGGGTTGTTATGAGACTTAACTGGCACAGGTGGCCCATGACCAACCATTAGAATTGTGCCTGGTGCCAAGTAAGGGCTGAATAAAGACCTGATGAGTGTATTAGCTGACTCGTCCTCAGTCTGAATTTCAGAGGCTCCAAGCCTTCCCTTCACAGGTTCGTTTTTAGGGCATCTTGTCTCCAGCAAGGAGGCTTCTGAGCTTTCTAGGCAGAGTGTGGGTGCTTCTCATTCCAGGATTTCTAGGGGGCAGAGAAATCGTCGTCTTGCTGACATCCCACCCACATGCTCACAAGGAGCAGGAAGTTCTTCGAGCTGCCTAACTGTGTTGCTAGCTGTGACTGGAACTCCCACCCTCCCCCAGGAGCCAACCTGAATGGGGAGGAACCCAGCCTCACCGGAGGAGCAGTTGTCAAAGTTCAAATCTCCGCAGACGATGTCAAACGCCACCAGCTCCTCGGGGTTGGCTGTGCTGGACGAGGAGGTAGATTTTCGGAAATCAGCCAGCCATTCCAGAAGCATGTCCAGCTGCTTGCACCGGATGGCGCTGTCTTCTGCGGAGCAGAACCACAGAGACCCGATGACGAAGCTGCAGCCAGGCCCCAGCCAGGCCCTGGGGAAAGATCCTCCACCCCCAGATAAGTGCGGGCCGCCAGACCCTACCTTCCGGGGCGTGCAGGTGTGTACAGGTGATGTACCCGACGATTCTTTGGTCCTGAGGTGTGCTTCCCACCTGCACCTGTGGAGTAGGAGGTGAGGTGTCGGTGGGGAAGTCTAAGTAGTCATTGCTCTAAGCACAAAGGGACACTGACAACACCCACCCCACCAGGTGAGATCCTTACAGGCCAGCTCTGTTGGCTTCTGGCTAGACTTGGGTCCAGGTAGGAATAACACATGTCCTATTTCCAGAATCTCCTGGTTTAGTGCGTGAGGCAGATGCATAAAGAAATGGCAGCCTACAGCATGGTGAGTGCCACCTGGCCATTCATGTAGGCTTTACAGGACAAATGCAGAAATAATTCCAAATTTCCAATCCAAACCCCTGCCTTCCATGGTGACCAGAGTGTGCTGGCCTCACAGTTCCCTGTTCACTCCTGTCTGGTGCCTCTTCCCTCTTTCCCTTCGTCAAACCCTAGGCCTGATCACACCCTGCAGCCCATCCTTCTGAAGTCTAAGGTGGCTGTCTCCCAGATTTGGCTCAGCCGCAAAGCTGACACCCAGAGGCCTCGGGTCCTGCTTTCTGCTCTCTCTCCCCGGTCTGCCCTCTGGCTTCATGAGAAGTCACGTCATCTGCTCTTAGTCCCCCAATCTGGGTGATAGTGGTGGCTTGTGTCTCTGTGGCACCTGTGTCACAGGCTGGTCCTAGATGCCCCATGGCCTCCATCCCAAATCCAGTCCTCCTTCCACTGCGGCTCCATTCTCCCCAGACCTCAGTCCACGCCTCCTGTTCACCCCCTTCATGAGATGGAGTACCCAGGGGAGGAGTAGGGCTGGCGGCACCTCCCGACTCTGTGCCCAACCACAGAGGACCCTGGCAGGCTGTCTCCACAGGTTGGTGTAATGATAACAAGCATCTCAATGTACATCACAAACAACTCGAAATGGCCCCCGTGGTGACCTGTTGCAAGCCTGAGCCCTTGTTAGGAGCTGTGGAGAGAGGTGAGGGGCGGCCACCCAGCCTGCTGTCTCTCCCAGGCCCTCCCCGCAGCTCAGCTGGTCGAGGCTGAAATGGGTGAGTCCTTCCCAGGCACGCTCCCCAGGACCATCTGTGGGCACCTTTGCCTAGAGGCCTCTGGTTGACTCAGCCTCTTCCTCTCTGGCTTTCCTCTTGCCTGAGCTTCTGTCTTCCCCAAAGTTCACCCATCCATTCTTGATCGGGTTTTCAATGATGACGAGACCCTGGACCCTAGAAACTGTCCCAGGAAGGTGACGTAGAGGCCAGGTCTACAGGTCGTGCAGCAGCAGGGTGGGTGCACCTGGCATCCACCAAGAACAGCCCTGCCCATCCTGCAGCTCAGAGTGGCCTGAACGTGCCGCTCCCACTGCCACGTCACGGCCCTCTACTCTGAGAGCCTCCAAGGCTGCCATCTCTGCTGTCAAAGTCAGGTTGGCATTAATCTCCATATGGACTTAGGTGTCATCACACACCCTGAGCTTTCTGCAGCTCCTCATCCCCTTTCCCAGCCAGATGGAGACACATCTTTTCCCAGCACCCTCGGGGGATACATGTCTGGTTATTTGATAATGGGCCATACGGCCTGGATTTGGAGCTTTTTATAAACTCATGTTCAACGGTCACTTCTTGCCTGTATTCCAGACTCAAGCCTCGGTCTAAAATTCCCTGCACTTTTGAAACAGCTCAAGAAATCCCATGCCACTGATGTGTCCTGTTGGAAAAACACAATCCAGTTTTAAAGCCATGATGCCCCATGTAAGGCCACACGGTGGCGCTCTCGCCCCTGTGTTCCTTGGGCAATGCCTGCCTGTTCCCTCTTCAATAATAATACTCCTGCTGTGAGCACCCCTGCTTAGTGCTTCTACATCTGTGAGGATCATACTAAAATTATACCATAATTGGCCAGGGCACGAGGCGCTGATGGCTGAGGCCAGTTCAAATCAGTTTGCTGCCCGCTCCCAATTTCTCCTTGAGCTCTGCACTGCTTCCTGAGCTCCTGGTGACAGGCTTTTTGCCGGCTTAGCGCGCCATCCCCTCACTCCTTCAGCACTTACTGCATCTGCCTGTGCTGAGTCCTGGGCAGGGACAGGACAGGTGCAGAGAGGCACCACTCAGCCCTGCCACTGAAGAGACAAGGCCAAGGCCACCTGCCTCTCCCTCAGCCCTTCCACCAGGCACCTCACTCAGCTCCTCACCCCTTTCCCGCGCGGTCAGCCTGTGAGCGCGCCGAGATCCACTTGATTATGTGCCGGGACTTATTGATTTCTGGCTCGAGTCCTCAGGAGCTGCAGAGGCTTGTGTTTCTCTTGCAAAAACAAACAATCACACTGAGAGGTTGTGCCTCTTAATTCTGGTGGGCACAGACTGTCAATAGAGAGGGGCCCAGAGTCGGGCTCTCTCATTGGCGAGGCCAAAGCGAGTCCAGTCCCTTCCTTCTCAGGCCCTCACAGTAGCAGGAAAGCATTTCCCTCACGGATCGGCAGTGCCACAGGGTCCATCAGGAGGGCAGGGTGGACAGGGGAGCCCCGCCAATGAAGGGAGCACTGGCTCCATGCACACCCAGGGCAGCGTTTTCCCAGCCCTGGACCCCTTCCTGGGCCCGCCTGTCTTCTGAAACCCCATTTGTTTCATTTCTCTACACAGGAAAAACAGGCTCACTCTTGGCAACAGCGATGAGCTGGGTCAGCTGTGTGCCGGGCACGGCCGGCTCCCTTCCCCTCTGAAGGGGACTGTCTAATGGGAGAGACAGGCGACAAGACTGCTGGGGCCAAATGCTGAGGAACCCATGATGGGAAGATGGCTTATGTGGACGCCAGTTGGGGAAGCTCCACAGAGATGGTGAGGCCAAACTGGGCGGGACCAGGACAAGGAGAGCCGGGCTGGAGCGGAGCCAGGTGAGGGCAGAGGGCCCAGGGAAGGCTGAGCTTCTCCCCAAGGCAGGGGGCGAGGGGTACCAGGAGTCAGACTGGGGCAGGAGGAGGATGGGCTGGAAGGGGGAGGTTAGGGCAGCTGGAGACATGGGCGCGGCGGTCCAGAGGTATCTGGGAAGTGAAATGAGTTGTCTGCATGGATTGGATGGGCCCAGGGCACAGAGAGGAGTCTAGGTGGGGCCTTTTGGCTGAAGGATGGTGGAACCTGGGAGAGAGTGGGACCAGGGCAGATGATGAGTTCTCTTCAGGAGTAAATGGGACCGTGTCCAGGGGCAGCCAGACACTGAGCTGGGGCTTAGGGGAGAGATCTGGGCTTGGACAGACCTGAGACCCCTCGGCAAGTGGAAATGGAGGCCGTGGAGTGGCTTTCCTGAGGCAGGTGTGGGGGCTGGCCGTGGTGACCACTTGGGAATGAAGAGCCCTGGTCAAGTGGGGTCACCCTGTGGTGGGGGCTGTTTGAGCTGAGAGCTGGGCAGAAGCAGCAGGCCTGGTGCTGCCAGATCTGCCCCAGTCGGGGAAGAAGTTGCAAACTGGGATTTATGTGAAAAGTCTTAATTTTTAAATGTTGGCCAAGACAAGAAATATTTTAATGGTGTGAACCAAATTAAACATGTCTATAGACCAGTTTTAGACCCAGGAGGGAGAGGGAGCATTGACAGTTAACGGAGGGGCAGGCAACAGGAGCCTAGAAGGAAAGCCTGCAGTGGAGGGGCTGTCTCCAGGACTGATGGCCCTGGTGGGCTTGGTGGTTGAGGTGCCAGACCGAGGAGGGAGATGAGGAGGGGATGTATGGGCCGGGGGCAGGGTCGAGGGGTTCCCTGTGGTAGGGTGGTGTGAGGGAAAGGGTGTGCTCCCCCTTACCCTGAGCCTGACATGTCCTCTCCTTCCCCAGAAAGCCACTGAGATGAAAATACATCCATGGAACTGAACATTGATGAACCATCTGCCACAATGGGAAGGTCGGCTCTCCTGTCAGAGGAGTGCATTCAATTTCAGCATCTCAGGCTGTGAATAGAGAGCCGAGGACTCTGACTCTGGGCCTGCTGAGCCACACGAGAGCCACAGAACACGTGGAGGGGTGCCTGGGCCCTGGGTGCTGGCCCTGGCTCCAGCCATCTCCATGCAGACAGTCAGCCTGGGCCTCTCTCCCGACAGGGTCTTGGCTGACACAGCACTTTCCTGGACAGGCAGAGCACAGTCAGAGCTGAGGCCTGGGCGTGACAGCCTCCTACCTGCGCTTCCACATTAGCCACACTGGGGCCCCCTGCCTGCCCTCGTGGACCCCCTTCGAGGGGGAACTGAGAAGTCTTGAGGGAAATGGACAGAACCCAGACTCACAGCAGCTGCAGCCTCTGGGGCAGAAAGCCCTGCTCTGTATCTGCTGGCCAAGCAACGCTTCAGAAAACCCGGGCAGCACCAAGCGCGGCTTTTGGATCGAGAACAAGAAGTCGACACTCTGAGTGCGTCAGGCTCAGGAGAAGATAATGCATAATGACCAAATTACCATGGTCTAAAATCTCCGCCAATTGCATCCAAATTAGCAGGAATAATTATGATTCACTTTAATTAGTGACTATGGAAGCGAAGCCTTGGGCTGGTGGGCAGAGCCTGGTGTGACAGCCAGGAGGGAGAGGGTGTCCCGGCCAGCGAGGCCGGTGTGGTAATGGGCCCAGGACCTGCAACCATTGGTTTTTGCTGGTCTCCCGTCTTGTGAATGTCTGCTTTGTTACAGACAGTAGCGCCCCCCCCCCCCCCATCCCGTCATTGGCTGGCCACGTTCACCTCCAGCACCAAGAGAACCTCCAGGCCTCACCACTCACTCCCACCCTGTGAGTGGGCTCCACATTGCCCCCACATTACAGATGGGGAAATGGTGGCTCAGAGATCACTGTCATACCGGAGCCTTGGCTGTGGTCCCCACGTTCTTCCCTTGTCCCTGAGTTGGGGGCCCTCTGGTTCAGCTCCATGAATGAACTCGTCTGCCCATAGACCTCCCACAGCGTGAGGACCCCCGGGCTGCAGCCCACCTCCCACATGGCTCTGGGACCAGCTGGCGCGCGCCCAGGCCTCCTACCTTGAGAAACAGCGCTCCCTTCGAGGCCAGGCTGTCGACGCCCTTCCCGTTGGTGTAACAGCGATAGACTGCGTCCATGATGGGGTAACGGCTGGCAAAGAAGAGGCCGCTGTTGAAACACTTGAAGCAGCAGTGGGCTTCGCAGCAGCGGCGGCAGCAGCAGCAGCCTTGGCAGCCGTAGACCCCGACATCAGACAGGATGTACTCGAAGTAGCCATGCAGCTGGTTTTTCAACTTGGTGGCCGCCCGCTTGTCAAACACCTCCTGCAGGCACAGGAAGTCCAGGTTGGCGGGGAAGAAGGCCGAGATCTCGTGGTCAAAGGCCTCGTCCGGGTGCCGCCTTTTGCGCGCTGCTACCTTCTTCACCACCGAGGCCTTGTGCGGGGCCTTGCCGTAGGTAGCGCCTGGCTCCCCGCCGCCGCCGCTGTCCAGCCCGGCGCGCGCCTTCACCAGGGACTCCTTGGAAGCAGAGCGGCTGCCCAGGCTCCCCGAGTCCCCATCCCGCCGACTGTGGTTGGGCGTCTGGCCCAGTGGGCCCCCGCCAGCCCCATTCCTGGCCTGGCCCCCAGTGGCAGGGTCGTCAGCCTCGGGGTGCTGGCCTCCCTCATCGCCACTGATGCGCACGACGCAGGCATTCTCAAGGCTACTGCAGTCGATTGGGTCTCCGGAAGCCGGGCCATTGGCAGCCTCGTCACTGGGGTGACGCCCACTGTTGCCCTTGTAGTCCACAGAGGCAGTCCTCTTAATGCTCCCGGGGACAGCCCGGGCCATGCCATCGCCCTGGGGTGACACCAGGCTGCTGAAGCTGGCCGCGCTGATGGAGGTATTGGTGGGCGAATCGATGTAGATTTTTATCTGGGGCCGACTGGCCCCGTTGCGGATTCGGTGCCCGATCTCTTTGGCCCGTACTTGGGTTTTATAAACGTTGTTGTGCCTGGCCAGTGACTCGGGGAGGAGGCAGACGTTGGCTGTGGCAAAGCAGAAGCTTTTGCCAGGACCCGTCCCCTTCCATTCACGGAGTAGGGCTGCCCCGCCAGCCGGGCCCTTGTCCTCCACCCGGGAGTAGACGTAGGGCCGGCGGGCACACTGCAGGGGGCACCAGAAGAGGAACCCAAGAAACGCGAAGGGCAGTGAGGTGACCAGGAAGCCCAGGTAGATGGGCATGAAGAGCACGATGCAGAGCAGCTGGTTCTTCTGACAGGGCGCAGGCGTGAACAAGGCCAGAAGCTGGTCCAGCAGCCAGTAGCATGGGAAGATGAGGTACCAGGACACGGCGTGCAGGGCAGACAGACAGCTATTGGAAAAGGGGGTCGTGTACAAAACCATCGCAGCTCACTGGGTGCCGCGGCCGGCCCTACTACATGGTGTCCGTGGCAACGCAGGCACGTTCCTGGGCGGGGTGGGTGAGTGGGGGACAGCAGGAGGAGGGGTCACGTCCTGGTGAGATGTGGCTTGGGATGGTTGGTGGCGAGTGTTGGCCAGCCAGTCATGGTTCACCTCAGTGGGCCATGCTAGGCCACCAAAGCCTGCTGGAGAGCCTGCAGCACAGAGAGAAGAGGGCTTTTATTAGCTTTTAGGGGAGCAGATTGGGTGCTGGGGCTGTTGTCCCTGTTTACCCCATTCCTGCTTCCTCTGGCACGAGAAGGACTGTTCCAGGACCAGACGGGAGCTAGCTGCTCGCGGGGTGTCTGGGGCTGGGAGCTGTCCCGGCACACTTCTTTGGCCTGTGTGTGTTAGGTTTTCTTGGAGTAAACAGCTTGGTGATGTGACTGTCTCTGGCTGACCATCTCGATCTTATAACCTAATTGCTTGAAATGTGGCCCAGGATTTCAGAGGAACACAGCTTTGTGGGTGCTGAGGAGGCAGGTTGGGGATCCTAGAGGGTATCTGGACCTGACACTGGCCCAGAGCAGCTGGGGTGAGCCTGGGAGGGGCCTCATCGAGTGTCCACCAGGTCAGAACGAAGAGGGAACAAACCACAGAGAAAAGTGGCTAGACTCCTGGGGTGCGGGGTTGTGTGGCTGGCAGGACCCCTGAGGGAAGGCTCCCCACAACCAGGCTCTCACTGTACTCAGCCTACAGCATCAGACCACTTCTGCATTTCACTCCCACTGACCCCCAGCAAAACCCCCCCCCTGGCGGGGGTCCAGGCCCAGCCTGGACTCTACTAACATCCAGAATGGTCAGAGTTACCAGGTTACAAGGGACCCTGATGGTCCCTGCAACTTTGGAGAAGCCCCCTGGGGCCTTGAGGGTCTGGCCCAAGCTTCTCCTTTAAGCTCCCAAGATACAGCTCCTGGGCCCAGCGGAGGCCAAAGCTGCTGGAGTGAGTCTACCCTGGTCCCTGTCTCAGAGCAGACTCCGGGGCTCTGCCCGGGCGAGGTCACCAGGTGCATTTATTGTGCTGAATGTGAAATCTATGCAGACAAGAATGTGGGGGGTTTACCCAGCCTCTGGGGACCCATAGTGATGAGGCTGTGGTGACGCTTGTAGGAGCATAACCCAGAGTTTTCGTCACCAGATCAGCTGGGGAGTCGTGTCCTGTCTCACCAGCCCGGCCCCACTTCTGCCCTAGAGGCGGGGTCAGTCCATGTTGCCACCCATCCTGGGGGGCACTGTCACATTGTGTGAGGACTCGAGCTTGGCTGAGCCCTGGCTGGGAGGACAGTTCTGGAGGAAGGATCTGGGAGGAGGAGAGGGTCTGTTCTGTCTCTGCCACGTCGCCCTGTAAGCAACCTGTCCCGTGGTCCTCAGGTTAGAGGTGAGTGTGGCCTCGCTTGTAAAAGGCTTCCCGAGTGAAGTCCCTCCTGTTCTCCGTGGGGCTCGTCCCCAGCCCTGGCTGATCAGGGTTGGTGTTGGTTTTAGCTGGGACGGGACTGGGTGTGTGTGTGTGTCTCCTATTCAGCTGTCCTGTGTCCTCACTCCTGCTCTGGCCCTAGAAACCTTCTGGGCAGGCTCCTCCCAGCCCTGTCTGTAGTGACAGTGAGTGGCCAGGCCTGATCTTCCTGCCTCCCCTGGGCTGGTCATCGGAATGTCTGTGGTCCCCACTCAGGTATCGTTGGGTTAGGTGGCCCAGGGAGCCAACAGGTATGCTGGCCACCATGGCAGCCCGCTGAGATGTGGCAGAGCCGAGCATCCCAGCCCTTCCCGCCTCCATCCTACCCTTCGCGGCTGCCCTGGGTCCCCTGCCCAGAGCCCCTCCTCTGCCGCCCTTCAGCAGTGCCCTGGCTAGAAGGAGCTGCCCACCTGCCCTTCTCCCACCGGCAGCCCCTGCATGTACCCCAGGAGCTGCTGACGCAGTCGAACAAAAGGGCTTGCCGCCGATGGAGCTGGTTTCTGAAGCTCTGTGGTTATTTTGTCTCAGTGAAATGAAAGGAGGGCAAACAAACAACAGCACATTAATTAGTCTGATCTATACTTTCCCCATGAAAGAGGAGAGTGAGAGTTAAATACTGGAGGCTGGCAACCTCTCTGTGAGCCCCGGAGTCCTCGCAGGGGTGGCAGGGCAGGATGCGGTCCCACAGGCGCCCAGCCTGCACCCCTGTCTGGGCCCTTTCCCTTGCCTGTGCTCTTGGCCTGGTGGGACACTGTGGGTGGCCCAGCCCAGGCTCCGTCTCCGGGAGAACACCTTTCTCTCCTCCGTGCTTTGGTTCTCTGCGTGCCTGTCCTGGGGCTGCACCTTTGCCGAGGAAGTCCACCATGGGTATCTGATGGGGCTGACAGTCCCTCGGAGGCCATGTGTGCTGAGCTGTCACAGCTCGCCCCCACAGGCTGGGT
Source organism: Myotis daubentonii (assembly GCF_963259705.1). Classification (NCBI taxonomy): domain Eukaryota; kingdom Metazoa; phylum Chordata; class Mammalia; order Chiroptera; family Vespertilionidae; genus Myotis; species Myotis daubentonii. The sequence continues at coordinate 45,763,671 of NC_081854.1, read as the reverse complement.
TCTTTCAGATTCCTGTTTTAAAGCCGACAGTGACCCCTAGGTTTATCCCTTACGAATCCTGGTGTGTGGCTTCCAGGGTTGCTCTGGATGCCCTCAGCCCCAACACTGCAGTCTCAGTACTGGGCTGGGGTCCCAGTGGTGGTGATGGTGGTGGTGGGGGAGCGCTGTGCAGTGCTCAACAGAGGGCAACCTCTCTGTCCTGCAACTGGAGACCCCAGACTCACCCCTTATCCCTCATCCCTGCTCCATTGCTGCACACTCAGCTTGGGCTCCAGGTTCAGGCTGACCTGAAGGAAATCCTGGCATGGGCGTCAGGCTTGCTGAGCCCCTGTCTTGTCGTCTATGACACAAGGGTGGCGATCCCTGTCTCCCAGGGCTATCAAGCAATCATGAGGATGAAAGCTGGACAGGCCACTAAGATGGCTGGCCCTGTTTCCTTCCCCACTCCCCAGCCCTTGTTGCACCTCCTTGGCCTCTCTTCCCCTGAGGTTGGCCCGTGTGCCCTGTTTGCTCTCCAGCCTGTGGATTCAGTAGTTTGAAGGCGGTACTAAATGGTCTGTGCACTGGTCTGGGGGGAGCCTGAGCCCACCTGCTGAACTCCCAGGCCCCTGACTGACCCAAAGGGCCTTCAGGTCCTCAGAGATGCTGTCCACCATGTTTAGGTTGGAGCCCCTGACCTTTGCTAACTTGTTCCACTCCCTGCAGCAAGGACGGACAGAGAGAGTGGAGAGCACCATAGTTTGCAGGTTGACCAGGTGGAAGGGGAACTGGCTGAGGGAGGTTTGAGAGCCCAGATGACCCTAAATCTAGCAGGGAGAGGAAAGGCGCTTGGTTTAGGATAGGGCAGGGCCCGGGAGGTCACAGGCCCAGCCACTCTGGAGCAGGCATGGGGCATCGACAGCAAGCAGTTCCACACTGCAGTTGCTCCTGTGGGGCTACTGATGACCTATAGTGACGTGTCAGCACTGAGACACCTTGTTGCTAACCTGTGGCCTGCAGCCACCACAGTGTGGGAGCGGGGGTTGTGGACTGTTCAGAGGGCTCCAGGGCCCAGCAGCCAGTAGCAATGGCAAAGAAGCTGCTCTGACATCCCCTGGGGAGGGCATCCTCAGGAAAGGGGCCTGTTTGGGTGTTGATGGAGGGAGGGTGGGTCCCCAACAGCCTTTGTGGGCAAGCTGCAGCGGACAGGACCTCTACTCCTAGCCAAGTATCACTGGCACCAAGACAGCATTCCTTTTCCCATCTTCCTGGGAGGTGGGCCTGGCATGCATGCTGGTGCATAGACCTGCTGCAGAGGCTAAAGGGTCCTGAATTTGAATGCCTTTTGCAGTGGAAAGTGAGCAAGCCCTCAGCTCTGCTGGTGGAGGCAAGCCCGGCCCCTTTGACGAAGCCCGCATCATCTTTTGGGATCTCTGAGCCTTGGAGAACTTCTGGGAAGTTGATGAGGGTCGGGAGCTTCCTCATGTGAGGCTAGGATGGGGCCTGTCCCTCCTTCATGCCCCTTCCATCTGGTCCTCACGGAGCCTTCCATCGAGGATCAGGGCTGGGAGTCCTGAAGCACCTCCCATCCTCTTTGTACCCACAGGCTCAGGTCTAGCAGGAGCTGGGCCAAGCCCGAGGTTTCCGCAGGAAAGGCTGAGAGGATTGCTCCAATCCAATTACTAGAATGTGCTCACATCGGCTGGCAGCCCCGAGATGGGGCCGGCCCATTTCTGCCTGGATGCCTGCAGGGGAGGGGTTGGCATGGCAACGTGAGCTCTGAGCTGCTGAAACTTGAAGTCAACTGGTAGCTGGGAGGACAGAAAGAACGACCGAGAGGAGCCTTTCTGAGTGACGGGCGTCAGACAAATCCAGGTTAGTCCCCAAAAGCCACATCCCAGAAGCAGAACTGGGTCTGGGGGTCTGGCATGGCATGTGTGCCATAGTGGGATTCCCACCAACACAGCTGTGCCTGTAAATGCCTATCACTCATCTAGAGCCAAAGCACCTGCCTCCCCTTCCTTATAGCCCTCCCTCGCCTCCCTACCCCTCCTATGCACAGTCCCACTGTCCCTCTAATCAGGCACGTGTCTGTTTGCACATCAGGACATCCCCCTACCTGCCACACATCCCCCTCCCCCCAGCCTGAGAGCTTCCAGTGGAGTCTCAGGCACCAACACAGGCCCAAGTCCTAGCCTGCTCCACCTCTCTGGTTGTGGCAGACCCACTTTTGTCAGCCCCACTCCAATCCAAGGAGAGGCCAGTGAGCTACACCAGGCCAATCGGCACCACAGCCCCCTGACCTCAAGCTGAATAGTCATATGACCCAAGCTCTGCATAGAACTCTTATTAGACCCCTCAGCATTTTCTCTGAGATGGAAGCACTAAAAACCTGAAGCTTCTGGAGCCTTCCTTGAGAGGGAAAAGCATTAGGGCTGGAAGGAGAGAAGCCAAGCCATGGTGACATCTTTGAACTCCAATTTCCCTGTGCCTGAAGCCAACACAACTCCTAGACTTTCTAGTTAACAAGTCAACAAATTACCCTTTTATTTGCTCTAGTCACTTTGAGTTGCTTTTCTGTCACTTACCACCAAAGGGATCCTGTCTACAAGCTCATGTCTAACACTCAATTCTTATCAGTTCTACTCCTGTGAAAACCTCCTGTGGCACAACCTGGCCTGCCCACAGGACAAAGAGGGGCCCCCTCCTGAGTCCTGGAAGGCCCTTCAACACCTGGTGTCCTGGTTTGTGCTCCGTGAGCATCGCTCCGGAGACAGCAGTGCAGCCATTCTGAACACTAAGTCAGGTGTCAGATGTGACGGCGTCAGGTCCCTGAATATTGGACACACTCTTTTCTTTAAAAAAAAAAAAAATTATTGATTTTTTACAAAGAGGAAGGGAGAGGGATAGAGAGTTAGAAACATCGATGAGAGAGAAACATCGATCAGCTGCCTCCTGCACATGCCCTACTGGGGATGTGCCCACAACCAAGGTACATGCCCTTGACCGGAATCGAACCTGGGACCCTTCAGTCTGCAGGCCGACGCTCTATCCACTGAGCCAAACTGGTTAGGGCTGGACACACTCTTTTTTAAAAAAATATATATTTTATTGATTTTTTTACAGAGAGGAAGGGAGAGGGATAGAGAGCTAGAAACATAGATCAGCTGCCTCCTGCACACCCCCTACTGGGGATTTGCCTGCAACCAAGGTACATGCCCTTGACCGGAATCGAATCTGGGACCTTTCAGCCCGCAGGCTGACGCTCTATCCACTGAGCCAAACTGGTCAGGGCTGGACACACTCTTAACTAGCCCTCTGAGCCGTGGTGTCCTCATAAGCATGCGTAAGAACACTGTCTCAGGGCAGTTAGGGACGATGCATGTGCTGCGCTTAGCACGGTGCCTACCATAGCTCTAGTAATATTTTTATTACTAGTCTGGCTGCAAAGGCCCCCAAGATACAGCTGGAGCCTTCATGTTTCCTCCTCATATGGTCATTTGCTTGACAAAGAGGGCACCCTGCTATCCCAGTTGAGGGGCAAGGGGTGTGCAGGGCATGTTGGGGACTCCATCTTTGGTAGAACTGTCTGTCGTGGGCTGCTTGTGCAAGCCCAAGTCCCAGGCCTCCGCAGAAGCCAGGTGCCGGCAAAGGGGCTATAAAATTTTCAGAGAAACTTTCCATGGGAGCTATTAATGCATCATGTGGTTTCTGAGAATAGGAACAGGCTGCGCGCAGCTCCGTGCACTCCTTCAGTCAGCCAGCCTCGGCATTTCCATGTCAGAACTCAGAAAGCAGATTAAGCTGATTCTTGCGTGACTGGAAAGCAAATCTCAAGCCAGGTTGGAGGCATATGTGCGAGGGATGCCGGAACCAACCTAACGTTGAAATAGCAGCACCCCTGGGTTTAGGACCTTGTGCTGCAGTGACATGGGGCGGCTGCCTCAGAGTATGGGCTCCATCACAGGAGGGGGCTGAGCTTGAAGATCTGACCACCCTACCCTCTACTGCTTGCCATTCCGGAATCACCTATTGGTGACTGAAAAGGGGGCCGTTAAGGACGGGCTGGATGGTGGCTGGCACCCGAGCCCATACCGGAGCCATTCGGAGCAGCACCTCTCCTGCCCACGGACCCTTGTCCTATACTCAGGAGCCTGTCTGCGGCCAGATCTGTCGGTTGAGGCTGAGCCCCAGTGGGGAAACGGGGTGGGGCCTCCTCCATGGTGAAAATCAGGTTTGAGATCACTGTTCCCAGGGTCTTCTCCGTATGAGCACTGACAAGGCAGCTCCCGGGCAGGGCTGGGGCTGGCAGTGCAACCACCGGACAGGAGGCTTCAACATCCCTAAGTGAGGCTCAAACCAGGAGGCCACATGCCAACAGCTGGGCATCTAGGGGGGCGTGGCCTCTGGCCTCAGGTGGTCTGAGACCCCAGGTGCTGGGGTCTGTGCCTGAACGGAGCCTCACCAAGAGCCCTAAGCAGGGGATCCTGGAACTCCCCCCACAGGTCACATCCCCTCCTCAGGTGAGCTCTGTGGTATATGCTGCATGGCTGATGAGTGCCAGCCCCCGGCGTGTCCCAGCCAGCCAGTGCCACCTCCTCCCTCAGGGAGACCTCCTCAGGGATGGAGACCAGGAGGAATCTTGCTTCTCGGGGTGAGGCCTCTGTTCCAGCCACGTCCCCGCTTCCCTGACGTGAGGGCTGATGTTAATGGTTCATGAGCTGAACAAGGCTTGGAACGTACTTTGCCAAAGAAGAAGTGACAACATACTTTCTGTGGGAGTAGAACTTTAAATACAAGTCCACACAAATGGTATGACTGCTGCAGACCCGGTGTTCGGCTGTGTTTCAAGCTCAGTGTTTCCTCCCGGAATGGATTGGCCAGCTGAGCGGTGTGTAGGCATTTCAAGGCACCAGAGAACACAGATGAAGACAACAAACCTTCCTAAAACAGAACAGACTTGCTACATTCTTCTGAAGGGAATCATTTCACAGTCAGCCTTACATTTTCTCTGCAAAGAACATTTTAACAAACTGAGTCCTCCAGGAGGATTTATGCAGAGATTAAAAAGCAAATCCGTGCAAATCCTATATAATAAAAGGCTAATGTGCAAATTGTCCCCTTGACTGGGAGTTCAACCGGGAGTTCGACCAGGGTTCAGGGCTGGCCGCAGCCCCTCCTCCCGGCTGGCCCCACCCCCAGTTGGCCTCCGCCACCCCGATTGGAGTGGACTGGCCGGACCCCACCCACGCACAAATTCGTGCACCGGGCCTCTAGTGAGTAAATAAAATCAGACGATGGCATCTCACCAACCCTCACTGCAACCCTGGGTGGCTGGGCTGAGGGCCAGATTTCTGGGCTGAGACTGGATCTCACTCCCCACTGAGAGCTAAGGCCCTTGTCCTGGACCTTTTAGAGATCTTGGACCCTGGGCCACTGCTATACTGAGGTCCTCCCTCTGCATAGGGTACCACAGGAGCCCTTGGCTCTGAGAGAACCTGCCAGAAGACCACCTCCCCTTAAGAAAGGATGCTCCAGCTCAGGCCAAACCTGCTTGCTTGGGGAGGCCTCCAACCTGCCTTTGGGCCAGGTCCTGCACCAGAATGTATAACTGGAGAGGATTGGAGGCTGATGGAGTCTGCTGCCTACAGGGGTGAGACTAGAGCCTCGTCTGCATAAGACTGTGAAGTAGTCATGTGTCCGTCAGTGGGGGAGAGATCCTGGGTCGAGTACCCCAAGTTCCATCTAATTTCTGCCACCCAACCTGCTTCCAAGGGCCTTCTGAGGCTCTGGGTTCCAATTCAGCCCTGCCCCCCTGGTAGTGGTAGGCCTGTCAATACCTGCTCTTGGCTGTTGAATCCTACTCTGAAAAGGGTGATAAGATCTCTTGGCTCCAGTTATGGAGGTTATGTGTCCCCAAATTGCTGGTATAGACATGCTAATGAAGACAGCAACACCTCTTCATTCAGGAGTGATTACTTTAAAAGGATAAGCACGCTTTGCCTTTGTGAAGTTCTGGGTAGCCTTGTCCTTTCTTGTTCACATCTGCCTCCAAGCCTTGGACAGGATGCTTTCCCCACTTTTCCTGGTCCCTAGAGCAGCTGACATCTGCTTTCAGGCAGGAGGCAGGAGTCAGGATTGCACTTCCTGGTCCCCTTGTGGTTGGGTAGATCATGTGACAGCTCTGACCAGTGAGCGGTGAGTAGAAGTGGTATGGGTCACTGCTGGGCCTGCGTACTGAACAGCAGGTGTGAGACCTTCCAGAGCTCCCCTCTGCCACATGCATCCGCAGTGTTTGAGGTGTGGCTGCTCTGTCAGCCTGGCCCCAGGTTGGGGAGGCCCGGAACAGGACCCCAGCTAACCCCCTGCAGTTAGGAGAAAACCTGTGATGATAAGCCACAGCAGAACCTGGCCTATCCTGACCCACAGAGGAAGGCTTCCGATTTGGCATTTGATCAGCCCATTTACCAAAAACAAGCCTTCCCTGATGGACAGCTCTCTGTTTCCCAGGATCACCCTTCAGATCCAACCCTCTTTGAGAAAGATCTTCATTGTTAAATGGTGGTAATGAGGTTCCTCCGCCTTGAATCCAGACCAGGTGGGAGGCTCTCTCCGTCCAACTCCTCCATGTGTGGACTGAGAAGTCAGCTCCTGCTTTGTGTCCATGGTCCTTGGGACCATGAGGCCTCAGGGGAACTAAGCCTTAATCTTTTAATTTTTAGTGGAAACTGTTTCTGCCGTGGCTGATGATATAGGTAGCAAAGTAAACCTGTAAACATGGGGGAGTGAATCCATTAGAAACCTCTGCCAGAGATCTGTGTATGGGCCTGGCCACAGGGGCCAAGCAGGGCCTGCAAGGCTGGACTGAGGTGGACTGTATCTTGAGATGGAGCCAACAGCCCATGCCTGATAGTCTGGGGTCAGCCTGGGAGGCGGGGCGTGGTCAGACACAGCCGGATCTTCTGGCTGACAGGTGCGTGCCAGGGCTGGCGAGGGGAAGGGCCGGGCAGCAGCTGGTAGGCTGGGAGGCAGGGGGTGCTCAGGGTACATCTCTTATGAGACAGATGCAACACTGAGATTGCAAGGGGTATTTCACAGCGAGGACCAAGAATCTCTGGGGGCAGGGCCTTTGCTTTCTAGGCGTGCATATTTGAGTGTGGGGGGTCCTCTTAGAGCAAGGGTGAGGAACCTTTTTTCTGCCAAGGGCCATTTGGGTATTTATAACATCATTTGCAGGCCAAACAAAATTATCAGTTTAAAAATTAGCCTGCTATGTTTGGTCAACCATTTAATTAACTGATCCCTAATGTCTTGGCAGGGCCAGACCAAATGATTTTGCAGGTCTTATACGGATGTTCCCCACCCCTGGCCTAGGGTATGGAGACAGGGAAGTGGTAGGTGGTGGGTGAAGCCAGTAGTGAGCAAGGGAAGGAGGTCTCAGAGAGCTGAGAAAGGGCACTAGGGAGGCGGAGTCACTCAGGGAGTCCTGACCACTAGATCCCAGACTGCAGGCCAGGAAGAGACTGGGGGTGGGACGGGGGGAGTAGCTGTGGGAAATAGGCCTGAGAGGAGGATCTGACACACTGACATAGTTTATCCCTAGTTGGGTTTATTTAACTTAAATGCTTAAAATGTCTGCTTAGCATCTCACCTGCACCATACAGACCCAGCTAGCCTCGAGCAGACCATGGGCTCAGAGCCACAGCGGGCTATAGCTCAGAGCCTAGCAGGCCGGCTGGGCCTGTGTCTTGTGCTCTGGGAGGGCCGAGTGACCCTCTGGCTGGCTGGGGGTCTTGGCAGCCACCCAACTTGAGGCTACCTGCATCACCCCCACTGCTAGACAGAAGGTGGACAGGGTGTCCGGTAAAGTCTTGGAAAGAAAATTAACAGAACAGAGGTCAGCATCAATGAGAAACCAGTCTGTTCAGTTTCAACCAGATTTGCTTTAAGAAATAGGCCCAACAGGAGGCTTAAGCTGCTTGATTCTTATCTGTCTCTCCTCCTCCTCGTTCCCTTCTTGCACTTGAGACTGCTCCTTCTCAGCGCCCCTCGTCCCCTCCTCCCCTGCACACCCTTTAGGAGCTGGACCTTCCCTTGCGTCTTCTCTCTTTTCTCTGTTGACCCCTTTTGAGTCACCTGTTTCCAGATGACAGCCAGCCCAGGTGTCTCTCCTAATCTCTGACCTCATGAGTTTGATGGACAGCTCTTCATCTCCCCCTAAAAGTTCATTCTTCTTCTTCCACTTCTCCAACACCTGCTCTGTCTCCTGAGCAGTCCTCCATACCCTGCCTCCTCTCACCAGCCCACTGTTCTGCCTCCCTAACCCCTTATCTCCATTCCCAGGTCCTGCCACGCCCAGGCCCAGCCTCACCCTCCCACCTAGATACTGCAACAGCCGCCATCTGGTCTCCCTGAGCTGGCCTCCCCCCGTGGCCCACCTGGAAGCTGGTAGGATCTTTCTATGCTCCACGTTGGACCATGTTGCTCCCACGTTAATCTCTTCAGTGGCCCCAGTTGCCCCCAGGAAGATGCATGTGGCAGGGAAGAAAGGGTAGGAAAGGGCAGGCTAGGCCCAGCAGCCTGATCTCTCTGCTCCTCTCCTGCTTCTAGAGCCCCAGGGCCCTGACCTGCACAGTTCCCACCACGCCCTCCTAGCCTTCCATGCCTTTGCTGGGGCTGTTCCCTCACAGCCCTCATCTGTGTGAAGGGATAAGGCCTCAGCAGAGGGGCTTAAGGTTTGGAAGTCACAGTGATGGTCTTTTCGCCAAACCCCACCAGTCCCCTACTCTATGGCCCCAGGGATGACTGGGGGCCTTGGCTTAAGCAGGCCATTTCTCTCAGGACCGATGGCAGTTTTCATGCATTTATTATGTTTGCAGTCTGCACACCACAAAGGTGACCAGCCCCTCATGCCTTCAGCTCTACCCAGCTGGAAACAGGACTGAGGGAAAGGAGGCTCCAGCAGTGTTGGTCTATTTCTTCCCTCAAAACTAAAGGAGGGAGAGCCTTATGTGTGGCCCTATTGGGTGTCTCTGCAGGATCAGAGGCTCTGCCCACATGGCCAACACCAGCAGCCTTGGAGCTCGGGGAGTAGGGGGTGAAGTGCTCACCCAATCACTTCAACCGCCAGTCCTGGGAAAGTCAAGATCTGAGTTCTAATTCTGTGTCCTCTTGCAGGCACTCAAGTGTTCCATCCCATCACCTGATCCTAGCTGTGTGTTGTGCACATAGTGGGCAGATAATAGGAACCTGGATGACTGACTGTCAAGTGTCAGCCCTGCCCCCAGCAAACCTAGCAGCCCAGCTTTCTGGGTACCAGCAGCCTGCTCAAGACCTCAGACTCATTCCCTCCCTCCTTTCCTTTCTCCGTCCCTGTGAGGCGGGGCACAGCAATGTGGCAGTCCATGGCAACCACGTGAGGGAGACTAGAAATGAGCATCAGACAAGCAGAACTAACATCCATTTCTTGGGGACATCTGAGCAGATGTCACACAGCACACACCTCGCAGAATGTGCTCTTCCCACTGATGAGGTCACCTGACTCGAGTTTCCCTTTCCTCTCTACCTTTCTCAGCAAGGGTGAATACAAATGATATGCAAACATATTCAAAATATGTAAATGAGCGCTGTCCAGAACCAAGGTCCCTAACCCAGGACAAGCTCCTAGGGAAGAGCACAAAAGCCCCGGCGCTATCTCCCTTGTTCTGCTTGTTGTTCCCCCTCAAGTTCCACAAAAGAAGATCCTCACCACTTCTGTCCAGGCCCCTGAAGGTGACATTTGTCACCCACTCTCTGAGGCCTTAGTGAAGATCCCAATCATCTTCCCCCTCCCTGTGGATGGCCAGCCTCATCCACCTCCTCTTCTGTTCTTCCTTCCAGTCACCATCACCTTGGGCCCTCAAAACTCTCTACCCCCAGCCTGGCAACACCCTCCCCCGCGCCCCCCAAAATTTAATTTGCCAACGTTTGGGAGGGGGAAGGTTCTTATAATGGTCTTGCTGTCCTGGTTCCTGGACTGAGGTTCCCCATTTGTCGGGGTCTCTGTGTTGCTAGTTTCTGCTTTTATTCCTGAGAATGGCCCAGAAGTTTGAATTATTGATGGATTCGAGAGTAGAATTACCAGGTAAACTTTAAAGCTTCTGATATATATTGCGAAACTGCTCTCCACCCAACTCGTTTGAGAGTGTCTGTTTCATAGCATCCCTACCAGCTCTGGCTTTTAGCCTTAAAATAAAATTTAAAAGTTTATTGGGTAACGATATCTGGTTCCAGTTTACTGGATACTTAAATTGTATTCCTTCATTTTTGTGAAGTGCTGCCTCGATGCTTTTTTTTACGCATTGTAGGAGTTTGTATTTTCTCCATCTTGGGTGTATCAGACATACCCTCTCTGCGGGCACTGTATTCCACAGGAGGCCTGCTGCGGAATAGGACCGAACTGCCTGCCCGATGGCTGAGCCCAGAGCTGTGTTTTCAGACTTTTAACTAAGCAGCAGAACCTTTTCTGAAGCAATCTCACACAGCACCGCTTAAATAAAACATTATTTAAGGAGCCCCTGTCTTACCTGAGGCCGGGCCGATGGGACCTTCTTTTCCTTCTGTCTGAAGAGTGGACGTCACTGTGGAGTCAGGGACCTGAAAGGAGATGATGAGCGGTTTATAGAGGCGGCTGGAGCTCAACCCGCAGCAGAACAGCCCGGCACAGGTGAGCAGGGTACAATGGCCCAGGGGCCCCGCCCGGGCTGCAGGAGGCACTGCCGCACCCTCCATGTCGCCGAGGAGAGGGTGTGGGCCCCGCTGTCCCCGTGGACTCAGTGCAGCCAGAGAGGGTGGGAAGGGAGGTTTGTGTGACTGACTTGGACAGGTCGGGCAGCGGGCCGAAGCCTGTGGGGTGGGGGAGGGGAGAGGCCAATTCAGAGCTTCTGCCGCGGGGCCTGGGTTTGATCTGATAGGTGAAGCCAGAACAACCAGAGCTCTCCCCAGGGGAGACCTGGGGTGGGGGGAAAGCTGAGCCAGGCCCAGGAGGAGGAACAGTGGTTACCAGGACTGGACAGGGTGGGGCGGGGGAGGAAGCCTGTGGGGAGGAAGAACTAGGGGGGGTTGGCAGCAGATAAGGGAGGGGAAGTACACAGGACTCAGAAGGAGAGGCTCCGCGGAGGTGGAGGGGGGTGGCAGGGCAGGCTGCTATCAGCTCCCCGCATCACTCACACACCCAGTCTGAGATCTCTGCCCAAGTCACTGGTGCCCCACAGGGGCTCTTAGGCTGGTCCTGTTGTCTGGCCCGCCCCACCCTTCTAGCTGGGTCCCTGGCCCCGCGTGATTTCTGGTCCCACCCCCTGATTCCTGGCCCCAGGCAACCCTCTGAGCTTGCCCTTTGGCTTCAGATAAACAGTGCAGGATCTTTAGCCCAGTCCTAAGTCCAGACCCCAACTTTCCAGCCGATCTTAGCTCCTGGCCCTGATCCCTGGATTCAGGCCCTGGAAGTTGAGCCCCCATCGGGCGAGGGCTCCCGGGCGGCGCTCCTTGGCTCTCCACCTTCTCCAGCCAGTGCTGCTGCCTGCCAAAGCCCTCTAACCATCCCACATCCCAGGTAGGGAGGCTGTTCCCACCCCAGCTCCCCACTGGACCATTCCCTGTTCTTTATGTAAAGTCACCCAAACTAGGTGTTTCAGAAGAATCTAAAACTGGAGTCCCAGTCCCTCTGCCCCCAAGCCAGAGATGTTTGCAGAATGACTGGAAGGAGTGACTCCTCACTTGGCAAACAGTTGGTGCCCTCCTGATTAGGAATCCATACAGAAAAGCTCCCGTGACACGTGGGTTCCAGTCATGAATGGTGTTGGGCGAGTTATTTAACCTGTGAGTCTCAGATACCCCCCTCCCTGTAATCCTGGGGGTCACTACAAAGTCTTGAATGGCCACGGCCAGGACCAAATGAGCAGGGATGGGTACTTGGTGCTGCCAGAGGAGGGTGGGGAGAGGGAGTCGGAGCTCCGAGGGCCTAGCTCTGCCCGAGGTGACCTGTGTTCCCCTACGGGCCCTTGCTTCAGTGTGGGCACCCTGGCTTATTTCCTCTGAGTTAAGCATCTGGTAGGTAGGTGTCTCTCCCACCCACAGCCTGGGAGCCCAGCCTACTGAGAGGTCAGAGGGTAGCTGCTGTCCTGGCCTCCAGGGGAGGTCCTGTCCCTGTCCCTGCGACATCTGCCAGGGTTGCAACCTGCATGAACCTCTGTCCTTCACCCTCTTGCTGGGCTCACCTGACCTCAGACCACAGGCTGGCAACCCTGGGAAGAGGCACGCCCCTCCTGAGCCACCCGGCCTGTGCGACTCGGCTCCACTGCCCTCTGCTCACTCCTCTTCTCAGTGAGAGTGTGTCAGGGACAGTCCCTCAACTGTCCCCCAAACCGGCCCCTCTAGCTGTCCAGCCTTGCTCCCTTACCAAACCCTTCTGGAAAAAATACCCAGTGTGTTTTTTAAAATTAGAATTAAATGACAGGAACTAACTCTTTAGGGAGGGGTTCCTGAGGGGAAATGGAGTCTTCACAACCTTAAAATTACAGGACATTAAAGTGACATGTCAGATCGTTGATATTCTGAGCCAGACCTTGTTTTGAGAGGTGCTCTCCTCTGTCCTTTCCCAAACTGCAGCCTTCCCCCCTCTTTGAAAATAAGATCACATCAAGTCAGGGATTAAAATGGGAAAAATTCCACCAGAGCCTCCCTCTGCCAGCCACACGTCTCAGTCCCCTCCCAGGTGAGCAGATTCAGCTCCCGCCACCACCCAGCTCAGCAGCATCATTCAAAACGCACCGGCAGGAACTGGTGAAACAGAAGGACCTTTCATCCCGGGCGCGAGGCCTGCAGTGCGGCTCTCCTACTCTGGAAGCTGGCGGTGCCTGAGCCAGTGGAGTCGGGGCCTCTTGCTTAAGTAGGCAGTGGGAGTGGGGCCGGGAGGCCTGAGGGGGCGGGCACGGAAAGTGGGCCGTGTACCCAGCACAGCAAGGCAGTGTCCATAGAGCCAGCCATGGTCCTGCGCACGCGCCTGCCTGCTTGTCCACCAGGGGCCTCCAGCCCACAGGCCCCTAGACCACAGACCAGCACCTGGGCTGACCCCTGATGGACGTGCAGCTCCAAGGGAGTCCATGTCCCCAGACACACACAGCTTGGTCCACGTTCCTGGATGCCTCTGCCTCTCCCGGGACACCGCCTGGGCAGCAGAAACAGCTGTGGAGTCGGACCGGCCGGCTCCCGAGGCCAGTGATCGTGGCCTCCGGCCAGGCATTTCTCCAAGCCTCAGTTTCTACTTTCTTGAAATAAGGATAATGACACAGACTTTATGGGGCTGGAAATAATGTTTGCAAAGGGCCTGGCACCTACGAGGATGATTGCTCTGCATGGTGGTGCTGGGGCCAGCTGCTTTCAGCAAAGTGCAAGCCCAGAGAGGTTTGGTAACACTTGCAGTCACACAGCCCTCCAGCTGAGGTCAGGGGCAGACTTCATGCAGATCTGAGACTAGGTTGGGGTGGCAGAAGTCCCTGGAGGTGAGGGTGTGGAGCAGCTGCTGGCATTGGGGAAAGGTCTTGACTGAACTCTGGTGAAGGAGTTGCCCCTTGACCCCCAAAACCAAGGTAAGAGAAGAAGCATGGCTGGACAGGGATGCTCAGATGGTTGTGTGCATGTGGTTACGACCTTAGGTGGGGTGAAGAAATACCCCAGAGTAACTGCTAGGGATTGGCTGGTGAGAGGAGCTCTACCACCAGCACTGTCCCCCCATCCCCCATTCGTATGTTGAAGCCCCAACTCCCAGTGTGGCTATATTTGGGAATGGGGCCTCTAAAAAGAAATTAAGGTTAAATGAGGTCATAAGGGAGGAGCCATGATCTGATAGGATTAGTATCCTTATAAGAAAGACATCAGAGAGCCCTCGCTGGTTTGGCTCAGTGGATAGAACGTCAGCCTGCAGACTGAAGGGTCCCAGGTTCAAATCCGGTCAAGGGCACATGCCCAGGTTGCAGGTTCGATCCCCAGTAGGGGGCGTGCAGGAGGCAGCTGATCAATGATTCTATGTCATCATTGATGTTTCTATCTCTCTCCCTTCCTCTCTGAAATCAATCATCAGAGAGCTCCCACTTCCTCACACACCCCTGGAGGAAAGGCCATGTGAAGACTGCAAGCCTGAAAGATTGCACCAGAAACCAAATCGGCCAGAAGCTTGATCTTCGCCTTACAGCCTCCAGAACTGTAAGAAAGTAAATTCCTGTTGTTTAAGCCACCCAGCCTGTGGTTCTCTTTATGGCAGCCCCAGCAGACGAATGCAGATGGATGAGATCGAGGGGGGGCTTGAGGAGCATGGAAAGGACCCGGAATGAATTGAGAGGTTTCCAGCTCAGGCAACTGTATGGGCACGGAAGTTGCTCACTAACCAGGGGTGAGGTGAGGGAAGGCAGGTGTTGAGGGATATTTGCATAAGATGTGACCACGTGACCGTGGGATATTCAGGCCTAGAACTCAGAGGAGAACTGGGCTGGATCAGGATTTGGGAATTATTAGAGTGAAGGTGAAGTCTTCGGAGTGATTACATTTCAGATCACGTATTATTCTTTCTTTTTCAATTGGTTCATTCTAATTCCAGTGTCATACTATATCAGCTTTTGTCTTTTATATTTTTATAAAAAGCCAGACATTCTCCTTTGTTTTTAAAAAGTATAACTGTGCACAAATTCACCCCAATTTTTAAATGACTTAGTTTTCTTCTACTTGTTCAGAGCAAGTCTTGTTTAGGAGCATAACTGATATGTGGTTAGAATTGCACATTTTTTCCTGAGGTTCATCTTGTCTTCACTATTTATGATGCCAATTCTCTTGTCATTTTATCCAATTTCAAAATAATGCCCTAGCCGGGTGCTCAGTGGTTAGAGCCTCAGCCCGTGGACGAAGGGTCACGGGTTCCCTTCTGGTCAAGTGTAAATACCTCGGTTACACGCTCAACCCCAGCAATCAATTGATGTGTCTCTCTCACATTGATGTGTCTCTCTCTCTGTCTCTCCCCCTTCCTTCCACTCTCTTTAAAAATCAATGGAAAAAATATCCTCGGGTGGGTGATAATTAACAAAAAACCAAAATAACAAATCTCTCTTTACTTTAGCTTGCCAGATAATTTATCATTCAAAAATTTAGCAAATGCTTACTTCTTTCCCTTAGAGTTAAACTTGAAAGGTACCATGTGTTTAGTTCTAGGATGAGCTATTTTTTCATCTCTGAAAACTTTTCTTGTATTATTTCTTTCTTTTTTTTTTAAAATATATTTTATTGATTTTCTACAGAGAGGAAGGGAGATAGAGAGTTAGAAACATCGATGAGAGAGAAACATCAGCCGCCTCCTGCAAATCTCCTACTGGGGATGCGCCCACAACCAAGGTACATGCCCTTGACCGGAATCGAACCCGGGACCCCTCAGTCCGCAGGCTGACGCTCTATCCACTGAGCCAAACCGGTTTCGGCATCTTTCTTGATGTTTCCCTTATCATATGCCTCATTCCATTTATTTCTCTCTCCTATTTTAGGGCTGTGATACCATTTCCAAATCAGTTATTTGAACCTCATTTTGTTTTCTTTTTCTGGTTTGATGTTTTATTTTATCCTCAACATCACGGATTTCTTCATTCTGTTGTTTTAGTTATGCCAACTACTACTTCCAGATATCTTAAAATTCTTTTATAGTTTTACCAGTGTTCTGATATGTTTCTGTTAGTGATATTAGGTTATTTATTTCAAAGTAGTTATCTCCCAGTTCATCTTATTTGTTCCTAAGGCTTTTAAGATTCCATCATCAAAAACAATTGACATTTATTGAGGGCCTACTGTGTGCAGACACTGCTGTTCGGAGCTTGCACAGCCTGCTTCCCTTCTAAGTTTAACGTAGCAGAATTCTGCAGTTAGAGCTGCTTTGAGGGAGGTTCTGAGTAACTAAGATCTGGTCCATCTTTTGCAAAAAAAAAAAAAAAAAAAGATTGAAGATGATGAAATTGTGTTCTATGTACAACATAATGGGACTTTTTTTTTTTTTTTTAAGCCGTGAGAAAATGATGACTAAGGGAAACTAAAGGTAGAAAAACAGGAGGCAGCCAAGCAAATCTGAAGAGAGTGACTGAGGGGAAGTTCTCTTTATCTGATGTGGCCTCAGGTGGTGTCTTATGACCCAGGCTTGTCCTTTGACTTTTGTGGGTGGTGTGGAAATGACCCTTTGTTTTAAGTTATTACTTGAATGGCTACAGCACAGCAGAGCTCCCTCCCCCCAGCTCTCTGCAAGCCTCCTGTGTGGGAAACACTTTTCCCCCCTCCCAGTTGGGATGGAATTGAAAATTAACAGAGGCAACTGAAGAGAAACGATGTGACGGTAGACATGGGCTGGGCTGGTGGCATGTAAACGGTGGGACAGTTGCCTCCTGCTTGCCTTCCAGAAGTTGGTATTGATTGAGCAGCTGATTTGCCAGGTCTTTCCTGGGCTCTGAATCAGAGAGGTTCCCTGCTTTTCGGTGGTGAAAGGAAGGCTTCCCGGCGGCCCTCTGTTCCCACAGAACTCCAGAGTGGCCTCATTTCACACCTCTCGGGAAACAATCTTCCGAGTGACAGATTGATTGCTGTATGGGTGGTTACCAAAAAAGAATCTATTTTATTAGCTGTTTGTCTTGCAAAGTGAAATGGGTTTTTAAAACTTTATCAAAATGTCATCATCCCAGGGTTTAAGAACATGCCCTCTGGCTGTGAGGAAGATCTGCAGATCCCACAGGTAAAGAGTCCTGTCAGGGCCCCCCAGGGAGCCCCAGGCTCTCTCAGGGGCGGGGAGGGCACCGAAGGGACTGCACCAAACCTCATCCTGGAGTCTGAATCGTCTTTTTTTTTTTTTTTAATTCATCAAGAAAAAAAATCTAGACATTCATATACACGAGAGACTGTAAGTAACTTTGCTTTTCTGCTTGAGGAAGAAATAGAAACCATTCAATTTACTCATTCTTTATAGGTTAAAAACAAGGAACTACATTAAGCAATTAAAAAGTATTTGGTGTCGTATTGTTGGCAATAAAAGAAAGAAGAGAGAGAGCCTGAAAGTGGCAGGGGGAGGTTGGAGGTGGAGCTGGTTCCCTGGGCCCAGCTGACCAGCCTGCCCTCCCTGCTGTCTTTGGCCCCTCCCTTACCCTCACCCCGTCTTATCCAGAATGAAGGCCAGTCTTCTCAGCTCTGCATCCATTTCTGGTCCCTGCTCCCCTCTTGCCTGGCCTCATCTCTTCCTGCACGGTTGCCGTCACCAGGCCTGCATCTGAGCGCTTCCATCACGCTCCATGTCAGGCCCGTGATTCCCACACGAGCAGCTCTGAGTTCATTCCGCCCTGGTCCAGCACCTCCAGACCTCCCTTCGAGCACAGAACAGATCTTCCCACCTATCTGGCATGGGGGCCCTTAGAGGTGCGGCCCTGCCCTCCTCAGCCTCAATTCTGCCTTTCCCTTCCTCCTACTCATTCGTTCTGACAGCCCAACCTGTAGCGCTCACTTTCCTGGAACATGCCATGCTCTTTCACGCCTCCATGCCTTTGCACATGCTGTCCCCTGACTCTGGAACACCCTTCCCGGTTGGTCCACTTGGCACCCATCCTCCAAGGCTCAGTTCTACAGCTCTCACCCCTCCCCTCGATCGCCCACCCACTGGGCTTTGTACCAGCAGCCTAGAGCCCCCTGGGTGTGTGTGGGGGGCGTGGCGGGTGACGTCCAAGAGGTGAGCAGGTGCCTGGAGCATGCAGGGCTGTGACCACATGGACCCCGTGATAAAGTCACAGCTGTAGACGCCCGTTCTCAAGGAGGGCAGGCAGAGGAGAAAAGGGGTCAAGGGTAGAATCTTGGGGTCATCCCACTTTGGGCTTGGTGTGGAGAGAGGAGCCAAAAGGAGCCCTTGGGAGAAGGTGGAAGAATGCAGAAAAGGTGGCTAAAATATAGCCCTGTTTTTATTTCCTTCTCAGACAGCCTTCATTTCTTTTTCACTTAGAATAGCTGGAAAAGGAGGGCTGCATGTGGCAGTCCCGGGAATGAGAAAACCATGTGTCAAAGCTGTTGCTGAGTCCCTCACCCTATTTTTACCTTCCTCACACTACCTCTTTGAGGCCCGAGGAGGGAGCCTGGCCTGAGGTGGCCTGCGCCGGCGTCTCTGAGGCAGATGTGGCCAGCCAGCGCCTCCTTCTCCAGAACCCACCGAAAAGCTGCTTATTCACTTCTCTTGACCAGAAATAAATGCATTAGACACATGTTCTCAGGCAATCTTGAGGGACGTGAACACAAAATTACCCCACAAATTACTTGTGTTTCCTTTCCTCAGTTCAAAGTTGGGCTTTTTGGTTCACATTAGTTACATTAACATTGGGCAGTAATTAATGTTCTTAAAATAGAATGCCCATATTACCAAGTTTAGAAAGAAAAACCACCTAGGAATGAAAACATGCGCACACACGTGAAATGCCATTCCATTAGCCACAGACTCCGCTATGAGCCCTGGTGGGCGCCTGTCCGTGGGGTTTGCGGCCGAGCACACTGTGGCAGACCGTGTCTGCGGTCGCTGTGCATGCTGTTCCCGGCTCCGGGTCAAGGAAGCCTTTGACATCGTGGCCAGGAGCTCTGGGGGTTCGCCAACCTCTAATTACATTTCTGTTTTTAAATATTGATAAACAGTCCCTCTGTTGACTCAGACGTTTTTAAACACTAGGCCTGTAGTTGTTGGCTCTGAACAAAGAGAGCAGATCCTTCGGGCTCCTCAGGCCCGCAGAGCCCCTCCCCGTGCCTCACAGCTCTCGGACTGTCACTCAAACACCGAAGGAATCAACTGTGCCTCCGGGTCACTTCAGGATTCAGTCAGGCCTGGCTAGGCTGCAGGCTGGGGCCCTGCTGGCCTCTGCTGCCACCAGGGCCCCTACTCGGTTCAGGGTGGAGGTGCGAGACGAGGCAGGAGGGACCACTGCCCGGTGGCACCTCCGGCCACCTCCTTGTTTCATTTGTGAATGTTAGTCCCTGGTGTCCGCCCCACCCCCAGCACCGTTGCTACTTGGGAGGGAGGGGAATGGGACCGGAGTCCCTTCTAGTGTCATGGGGTCCCATCTTGGGGACTCTGACATAGACGGATCCTCCAGGTCCAGGCTCCCCCAGAGCCAGCTGACTGCAATGTGGAGGGCGTGGTGGCCCCCATTCTTCTTAGAGGACTTGGAGCTAAATCAGCTGTTTCTTTTTTTGTTTTGTTTTTTATATTTTTATTGATTTCAGAGAGGGAGAGAGAGAGAAACATCAGCGATGAGAGAGAATCTTCAATCGCCTGCCTCCTGCATACCCCCTCCTGGGGATCGAGCCCACAACCCGGGCATGTGCCCTGACCAGGAATCAAACCGTGACCTCCTGCTTCATCCACTGAGCCGCACCCACTGGGCCCAGTCAGCTGTTTTTTTGTCCTGACTGCCAGGTGGCCTGTCCTCTTTCATTGGAAGATTCAGCCAGTGGCCAGGCATCAGCATTGCTTCTGTAGTGACCATGGCCAGAGCGGAGCACCTCGTTACAAGTGGGTGTGTCAGTGACGTCCACGATGCTCTGAAGCCCCTGGCTCCATGGGGCTAAGCCCAAGTTCCTGATGTCATCACACCTCCCCACTTACACCACAGCAGTGCCTCTACTAGTGTCTTCACCATTTTATCGATGAGGAAACTGAGGCCCAGAGAGGAAAAGCTTACAGCCCAAGATCACAGTGGAGGAGCTGGGATTTGAACCCAGGTCCATCTGACTCTGAAACAAGAGCTCTTCTCAATCCACCCTGCCACAGAGCCTCTTGGTCCCACTTCCTGCCTCCTGCAGGTGGCCACTGGAAGGAGGCCACCCTCAGATACATGCATCAGGGGTGATGTGGTCCTGGGTGAGGGTCAAGGGCTCTGTTGAGGTACCAGAAATCATGGTGCTTTTTGTCTAGTCCTATGTAGCTCTGTTGGGGTGTCCCCTCTTAGTTGGGGATCTTGTTGACAGGACCCATTTGGGCTCTAACTTTAAGAGGTAATTATGGGTCAGCTTGGGGACCATCAGGCCCTTCTGCCATATCCCAGGAAATGGACCTAACCCTATTAGATGGTAAATCAGATATAATCAGCTCCTAATTCAATATGGTGGCTTCAAGTAACATTTATCAAGATACAGAAGCTGGTCCAATGAGTTAGAAAACAATGGCAGTTGGAATAGACTCAGACAAAAATCAACCTGCACTTTCTGACATTAAAAAAAAAATTGGGCCCTGGCCGGTTTGGCTCAGTGGATAGAACGTCGGCCTGCGGACTGAAGGGCCCCAGGTTCCATTCCGGTCAAGGGCATGTACCTTGGTTGCGGGCACATCCCCAGTAGGGGGTGTGCAGGAGACAGCTGATGGATGTTTCTCTCTCATTGATGTTCCTAACTCTCTGTCCCTCTCCCTTCCTCTCTGTACAAAATCAATAAAATATATAGTTTTTAAAAAATTAGTGGAAGAGACAAAGGTTTTCAGTACCATATTGTAGGTACACACACTCTTGTGCTTCAAGCACAGATGGGGGCACCTTTCAGACTGGCCGTGTGCACGCCTGCAGCCTCACCCTGTCATGGTCACATCCTTCAGATCCTGACAAAGGTGCCTAGATACCGCAACGCTGCCCTGTTCAAAGTGAAGCTGGGAGATTCAGGGCTGGCCATTCCTGCCCTTCTGTGCCTGAGGGTGTAAGACTCTCAGCTCCTGTACAGGATCAGTTCAGAGTGGGAAAGAATTTCTCTTCTGACTCGTGGTTTGGGAGTCACATAAGCCAAGTTAATCAGGTTACTGGGTGCTGGTGACTGGATCTGTTACTTTTGGATTGGATTGAAGTTTCTATCCCCTCCTTCTTCCACTGCCAGCCTAGCTGACCAACAGTGATCCCAGGCCCACAGTAGACACTTCTCTGCAAACTCACCAAGGCCACTAGGAGCCAACAACATTCCAGAGATCCCCTTAGCTTCAGGAGCCTGCCTCGTCGACTTGCCTGTGAGCTCCTCCGACACCCCTTCTCCTGCACCAGGGCTGGCTGGTGACCTTCCTCTGATCCGGAAAACGAAAGTACTTTGTGGGGCTGCATCCGGTGCTAAGATGATTCTGGCATGCACATCTGTCATAACCTGAGGACAAGCTTCGGGCCAGAATCATGATTCAGTCAGGCGTTTCGTCTTGGCACCGGCTGCAGGAGCCCCGCAGAGTGGGGCCCCCCTGAGGTCAGTGCCGGCAGTGGACGCGCGTGCACGCTCGTGGTGAAGGTGTGGGGCTTCCTCCCAGTGGTCTGGCTATTACGGAGCACGGTTGGGGGTGACTGAGTGTTTAAGGCACTGGCTGGTCAGAGCCTTTCTTCATTGGACGCTGGCATCTCAGTCGGGAATGCAACCCCCAGCTGGAACGCATCTCCCCTGGGAAGTCCGTGTGCTGAATTAGGAGGCTTCCAGGAAGATGCTGAGAAAGGCGAGAATGGCTCATCAGGACTGAGAGGAACTCTGCTGACTGGCTGGTGAGGAGGCTTTGTTCTGTAATGATGATGAGCTAGTTTTCCCTCTTGAGGCTGGAGAGTGGATCTGTAGACGCTGTATCAGGGTGCAGTACACCAAGTGCCATGCCCCTCCCACCCCAGGTCCTTTCTTTCTGTAGTTTTCTGCCCTCGAATGCCCACGTGGCTCACTTCTTCACTCTCTTCACATCCCTACATAAATGTCACCTCCTTGGAATAGCCTGTATCACGCTGTACAGAATAACATTCCCTTCCATCACCCTCTCTCCTTATCCTGCTCCATTTTTCTTTCTAAAACATCACCACTGAACACTATGCATTTCCATCCTGTCCTTCGGCCTGCACTGGGAGGCACAGCCCCATGAAGGCAGGGGTTATGTCTGTTTTGCTCACAGTTGGATCTGTGACACTCAGAACAGCACCTGGCTCATAGCAGACACCAGTGCAAATTTGTTGCAGGTGGGAACTGAGCTCCGGGTAAACGAAAGTGCCCTGGCCTCACCTCTACCTCTGTCTTCATTTACGCCTGAGAACGCGAAGACCAAGCCACTGCCCTGGAGGGATGCTATTTCTTGGTGTCAGGAAGGCTGGTTGAATCTGTTAAATACCAAACATGAGCTCTCAACATCCAGGATTTTTAAGTCTTTTCTTCTAATCATTATTCGTGATCATGGGAGCTGGAAGCATTTTGGAAGTGGATTTGGTGTGATTAATTTCTTTCCAAGCCTAATTCTTTACGGAAAACAAACATTTGAAATGAATGGACTTGCCGATGTTTGATGGTTTGCATGATAATTTACCCCAACTCCTTTAAAAACCAGGGCTGGGCTGGTTTGAAATCCTTCACCCCATCTTCCTGTCACGAAGAGAAGGCCCCCCTTCTCTGTGACAGCACTTACGGAGTGCCTGTGGCTAGAGGGGTGACACAGGAGGCAGAGGGCCGGGAAGGGCTGTCGGAAAGCCCATGCACTTAATTTGCAGGCAGCACCAGTCCTTCCTGGCGAGGCCGCAGCACCTCACCTGGTTTCCGCTTTCTCCTGGAATCCCCGTGACCACAGCTTAGCAAAGGCAAGGGTGAGGGTGCAGGGGGTGGGGTAGCGGAGGGTCTGGCAAGGAACTGGCAGGAGCAGGACTGCAGAGACAATCCAGGGTCCCCCCCCCCCCCGTCATGTTTGCAGCCCTGCCCAGTATAGAATCTGGTGTCACAACAGCCCGAGACACTGTTTCCAAGAATATAACGTAGAAAAGAAAGCTTTCCACAGGAAATGGACGGGTACTCGTACTTGGCAGGGCCACTCCAGTGACCTGGACGCTGTGCGGGAGACCTCATCCTTGGCAGCAGCAGAAGTGGGGCAGCCCTGAGCGTCCCGTTACCCTAGTCACGTGTCCAGACTTCAGGGCCCCGCGGGCCATGCTGGGGTAGAAGCTGGCTCTCATCCTGATATTGGCAACTCTCAGAGTGTGGGGTTTTCCTCCTGGTTTGATGTTTAACTTTGGAGACTTATCTTTTGTGGCATCTGCAGCGTTTGGGTGAAGACCTATTTCTAAGGCACTACCAGTGGGTGGGGACTGCAGGGTTTCTTTCCCACGGCAGGTGTTCGGGTGAGGTTCTGGGTCGCAGCCTCGGGACACACGGCCGCCCCGCATCTTCCGCCCTGCTGGCCTGGAATGCACGGTGCCGGTGGCCCTGCCGCTGCCTGGCCAGGTGTCGCTCACGGCCGCGAGGCACAGAATCATTCTGTCTGCGAGGCCTTATGAGTGAACCGAGCTGCACGCAGGTGAAAATGGTGACTTGGGGTAAAGCGTGTGGCCTGAAAGCCCTTTTCCTCTTTCAGAACCGTAAGTACACATGGCACGGGCCCTGGAGAATGCCAGCTCAGCCGCACGATGGCACCTCCCCCTTCCCCCCAGGCACAGCCCTTCCATGTGAAACCCCCGCGTCACTCCCCCTCCTCGGAGAGGACAATTCAGAGGCTGACACGGACGCCTGAGCCTCTCCCCGCTGGGCCCCACCCTGAGAGTGGAAATCAGAGTCACCTCTCTCTCTGCCCAGCACTTAACAACAACTAATACCGGGAGTACGACCTTCACGCCGACACAGGGCCCTGTGCCTTGCCTCACCAGGCCTCCACCCTGAGGCTCGAAAAGGGTCTGAGAAGACCCAGCAGTCACAGCTCCTGCCCTTGCCCAGCAGCCGGGCTGGGATTCGAAGTCTCTTGGGTCTGACGCTAGAGCCCATGGAGCCTGTTGGATGATTCATTTCTTATTCTCTACCCAGAGACAATGAGGCGTAAACCAGAATAAAAGGGGGCTATTATGATATCACTATTTGCCGTTTATCTAAATTAGATAATAAATCATGGAGCTGCTTGAAACAATATACATGTCAACCTCCTAACATCTAGTTATCACTTAGTGCCATTTGATGGTGCCTCTGGTATAATTAACACTTTCGTCTGGAAAACATGATATTTCTGTGAAATGGAGAAGTGAACGAGAAAATAAATTGAACCCCCCCCTCCTCTTCCTGGGGGGCAGGGCAGCAGACCCTGGTGTCAGTCAGCTGCGATGGCTTGGCCTGGGGGAGGATGAGCAAGCCCTCCCAGCCCTCTCCCTGCCAGGACTGTGCCCTGGGCAGGGGGACGCCTGTCGCCACGGTAGCAGCAGGCCCAGCTGAGAGATGCTCACCAGCCCTAAATAACTTGGCGCCCATTCATCAGCCTCAGCATAACTGGGCATCTGCCACTGGCATCTCCAGATGTTTGCCTGTATCAGACGTCGACGCGGTTCAGTGTTTTCATTGAGAGCCTCGTAAAAGGCTCTGGCTGGCTGGGGACGCTTATTGTTCATTTTATTTGAGTTCCTTATCATGTGCAAAATGTTCCAGGCACCATTAGGAGACACAAAAGACTCAGAAAACACAGTTTCGGGGGCGGAAGCGCACTGTAGCGTGGAGGAGACACGGGCCACGCCGACATTTACAAACATTTGCTGCACACAATCAGCTGGTAGGAATGAAAGGTGCTCAGGGCAGAACATCAGGGCACGGGCGCAGGTGGTGGAGGCTGAGGATTTAAGGCTCGCCGGAGGGCAGCCTCTGAAATCAGATGGGTGTTCCAGGCTGTTTGCTCATTAATATGGTCTTCAGGTTCATTCTCGGGGAGATCGGGGTGTGGGGGCCAGAAAAGGATCAAGAAAGATTAAAGGGGACATTTGAAGTGCTGGTTCAGGCACATTATAATTATTGCTGAGCCATAACTGTAGCTTGGAAAGATGCATTGATTCACACATAGGTTGCTCGGGGCATTAAAAGGAAAATAAAACGTCGGCAATGAGAACTGTCCCATCCATTTACCAAATTCACGTCTGAGGCAGTAGCATGGAAATGCGGAAAACCCTGCTCTTGGCATAAATTAAAGAAAGCCATCTTCCTTGGACAAGGATAATTTAAATGATCAATAATCTCTTTTGAAAGGATACTCTGAGAGGACTCCTTTTAAAAATTGACTTCATTTATTCTCCTCCTCTTATCAAAAAATATTTGTGAAGGTTTATAACAAAAGATATGACAGTGATGTATTACAGTAAAATAGAATTGGGAAATGAGAACCCAGTAAAAAAAAGAGAATACACATTTTCTAATTAGAATAGCTTTTGTGACCAAGCTCTGAATTTAGGTCTGAGCTTCCTGTAACCCCAGGTGAAAAGGGAAACAGAGTAACACAGGTTCAGCTACTGAAGTAGACATAGGATACCGATTCGTGAGTATTTATTTGTGGTTTTATAAAAGCAAGGGAGGCGGAGGAAGCTTCTGGGGAAGTGGGGGAGACGTTTTCAAAATATCGAGAAAGGAAGAGATGGATTTTGAAATTTTTTTGCGAGAGGTGACAATGACAGGCTTGGGTGACAGTGACAGACACATCCACTAAAACCTGAGTGAAACCGGGGTGGCTCCCATCCCATCAGATTACTGCTGAGTGAATCACTTCCCGTGGCCAGCAGGCCAAGGCCGCAGGCTAGGACCCCGGTGTCCAGCGTCCCCGGGCGTTCGATTCCTCTGGTCTGCCTAGGCCGTGCCTGGTCCATTTTGCACAAAAAGAACTCAGCCGTAGCGCTGTCTCCCCTGGGTTGAGAAGTCAGGAGAGTAGGGACAGATGCTCGGCATCTCTGGGTGCCTGCCTGCTGCTAGAGCCATGCAGTGAGTGTGGGGAGATAATAACCCACAAGCTAACAAGGGGGGAAATAGCCACAAAATGACAAATACCGCTCGCGACTTAGTGGGAGCCTTTCCGGAGCTCTGGATGACAATAACCAAATCTGCCAGGTTTTTTGGTGGAGAGTCCCTGGACGGACCTGCCCAGGGGCCGTGGGCAGTTATGACGCATTGGGTGGATAAATCCAGTTCTAACGCTGGGCTTCTTTTTAGAGGGACCTGTCATGGCCCTTCGGATGGAGTGCCCATCGGGGGCCCTGTCAGCTGTCCTGCGGGTGGGCCCTGCACGGTGGGGGGGGGGGGGACCCGCAGTGAGAAAGCTGACCTGTCCCACCAGCAGGCTTCAGGGTGGGGTTGGAGTAGGCACTGTGTTTTCCCAGCTGGCTTGCAGCTGCCTTTTGTCCTCAGTTAGTGCAGATTCCTGTGCTTCTCTAAAGACCCTTTGTGTTTCATTCAGCATTTGTTGGAACGCTCTCTAGAGGGATCGTTTGCCCTGCAGAGAATGCCTTTCCTGAGAAATGGAGCCCTGGGCCCAGGTGGGCAGCGTCTCAAGGAGGCTCCTGAGGTCGGGGAGCCTGGGGGTTGGGTGCAGTGAGGGCAGAGGGCCGTCAAGCCGCCAGGAGGAGGGATGCATTTGCGAACAAGACATCACCGATGGCCAAGGTAGGGCCCTGTGGGTCCCTATGTCTGGCCCAAGCTGGGTCTGTGTTGGGGCAGTTGTGTCCGACGTGAGGAGAGCGCACATGGCAGCAGCTCTCATGCCTGGTGAGAGGCTTTGGGTAGGTCAGGTTTCCTCCCTGCACCTCGGTTTTCTTCATCTCCCGAGTAAGCGTTTGAACAGTTCCTCAGTGACACCAGATCTCGGGGTCCTGAGGTAAAGTGCACACAGTTCTGCCCCGGGCCTGGCGCAGAGCTAACGGAGGCGGTGGGGTGATTACCGTGGTTAATATCGTGCCCTGGAGGCCGAGGGGCCCACCAGCTCCCTCTCCCACCTTGACACAGGTTTTACACCCACAGGAGAGGGGCTGAGCTTAGTCCCCCAGTCGAGCAAGCCTCACGGCCTCCCTGACGCTGTGTGAGAAGTGGGGCGTTCAGGCGAGTCCTGCCTGTCCCCTGAGGACGGTGAGAATCAAGGCTGAGAAGGCCCCGAAGAGGCCGCCAAGCCCCCAACTCAGCTCACGAGGACCAACGACAGTACTCGGGGCCCTCAGCGCAGCCCCGGCGACAGCTGCCAAGTCCTACAAGTGGCCAAACCACCAAACACCGAGCACCCAGAAAGGTTAAGATCAGGAGAGCAGAGCTGGAATCCAAAAGTAAACAGAACGCAGCTCTGAGCAGCCGAAGGCGGCCACCGCACCCCGAGACTCGAAGCCCTCACGCAGAGCCAACGTCCATTTAACACGCGGTTCTGACAAACGTCGTAACTTGGTTTCAATAAAATAAAAACCAAACCGAGAGAAAAAGCACAAGGTAAGCGTCTCTGCAAATCTCAAATGTGTGAGATCATCACGGTGAGAAATTGGCCTGGGCACATTCCCGATTCCCACTCAGGACTGATACTGTATGCTCGCCATATTTCTGTAAATAGGAGCCCCCAGCTAGGAAGACAGGGTGAAATAGTATTCCGTCCATGTTGCTTAAGAAGGCATGTATGATACATGTCAGGAGGTTGTGCTTTGGAAAGTTTCAGCTCATGAAGAGGGAACAGAACCATGTTTATAGAGCACCTACTATGTACTCACTTTTTTTTTTTTTTTGAGAGAGAGGAAGGGAGAGATAGAAACAGCAACGATGAGAGAGAATCATTGATCGGCTGCCTCCTGCATGCCCCCCACTGGGAATCAAGCCAGAAACCCAGGCATGTGCCCTGACTTGGAATTGAATCGTGACCTCCTGGTCCATAGGTCGAAGCTCAACCACTGAACCACACCAGCTGGGCTGTGGATGCTTTTTTCATGTCACCCTCTGCTTCCCTCCAGTTCTGGGCGGAGTGCTTGTGTGCAATGCCTGCTCTCTGACAACAGGTGGACCCACTGGGCTCAGCTCAGGCGATGCCCTGGAACAGTGGTTCTCAACCTTGGCTGTACATGAGAATCACCTGGGGATCTTTTTAAAATCCTGATTTCTGGGCCTCCTCCTCCGGAAATTCTGTTTCTTTGTGATGGGGTGGGGCCACAACATTAGTAACAAAGAAACGGAATTTCCGGAGGAGGAGGCCCAGAAATCAGGATTTTAAAAAGATTCCCAGGTGATTCTCATGTGCAGCCAAGGCTGAGAGCCACTGCCCTGGAAGGTGGTGGTGACGCTCACTGTCCCATCAGCTCCCTGTGGGGCCGCCTGTTCCTGTGCTGGCCTTGGAAGCTTGGGTAGCTCTGAGGGCCGGGTGGGGTTACTCTCCCCACGCCTGAGTCCAGGATGAGGCCCTGTCCTTGTGGGTAGACCTTGGGCAGAGGAGTCCTTGCAGCCGGGAGATAAACAGCTGCGAGAGCCCATCCCACGGGGTAGTTTTGTGAGCCCTTCTTCCAGGGAAAGTTACTCCTGGTGACAGGCTGTTTTTCATTCTTTAATCATTAAGAAAAATACATCCATTTCAGCTCATTCAAAACAGTGGAAAACCATTGAGGTTTTTCCTGTGTAAAGGTCAAACTATAAAAAGATAAGTGGACCCAGAGAAATCCAGGCTAGTCATGAACATGTGGCAGTGCATATAATGGATCCCAAAACAGGATTTATTTTTATTTATTTTTTATTTTTTATTTTTTTAAATATATTTTATTGATTTTTTACAGAGAGGAAGGGAGAGAGATAGAGAGTCAGAAACATCGATGAGAGAGAAACATCGACCAGCCGCCTCCTGCACACCGCCTACTGGGGATGTGCCAGCAACCCAGGCACATGCCCTTGACCGGAATCGAACCCGGGACCCCTCAGTCCGCAGGCCGACGCTCCATCCACTGAGCCAAACCGGCCTCGGCCCAAAACAGGATTTATTCCTTCTTTGGAAACAGCTCATAATAACCCCCTCGCTTCTCCCCAGTGTGTGTTCCATTCCTGTTTTTAGGTTCAATGGGTTGTGCGTGGGCTGTGCAGACCGGGTCCGGATCAGAACCTCTGAGCGGCTGCTGCGTGGGACCAGAACAAGTTCCCTCACTTTCCTGAGCCTCAGTTCCCTGTCCTGCAAAACCAACGACCCCTCCGCCTCCCACACCGAGAACCTTCCCCACCATCCCGTCCGTGACTTCCACCTGAGAGGCGGGCAGCTGAGGCCTGGCTTGACCGGCTGGCTATGCTGGCTCTGATGAGTGCCCACCAGACCTCGGCCCGGAGACAGGTCCCCTGCTCTGGCCTCTTTCCCCACCTCCGGCCGCTGGACGTCCCGGCCCCTGGCTGATAAGGCTCTGCTGTGCGTGGACTTGGGTGACCTGTGAGGTCCTTGCAGCTGGGAGATAAACAAGTAGCTGCGACATCCCCATCGCGAGGACGTTTTTTAAAAGGTACTTGGTAATATAACTGTTTTTGTGAGGCTGAGCGAGTAATGGGGGGATGATAGAGTATTTTGAAAGCACAGCCTGGACAGTAAAATCCTCGCTTCTCTATTAATTAAGAGCTTGGAGAAAATCTTTTGAGAGTGTCTTTGGGAAGATAAGGAAAAGCTGTGTCCCCTCTTTAGCCAATGGAGGCTCCATCTCTGCTCAGTTCTGTGCGGCCCAGCCTGTCTCTCTCACCTCAGCCCGCCCACTGGTGGACAGAGGAGGGGACCTGGGAGGTGGTCAGGTTTCCTGGTGGCCGTTCCGGGGCCTGGGGGCTGGCATTTGTTTCCCGATTCGTGTCCAAGTCGGAACAGAAGAAATGGCATGTACAACACTCTGTATGGGGGGAGCACCGGCGCCTGGGTCTGGTCAACAGAGGGGGCATGAGGGAGGCTGGCAGCAGTCACATCTCATTTGAGTTCCACAAACGTCACACGGGCTGCATCAGGGCAGGGCTTAGAGGCAGCAGGGCCGGGCCAGAGGTTGCCTTGGTTACTCAGGGACATGGTGGCAGGGATGCAGGAGGTAAAGACTCTGGTACCACATGGAGGTTCAGGGAGAGGTGGGCCTGGGCATTTGGGCAGATGGTGAGGCTTGAATTTGAAATGAGATGGGGGAGAGGGGAGGGATTTAGGCATCTATGGTGAATCAGACTGGGACGAGTAGCAACTGCAGTGCCTGAGGGACATTCAGGTGGACCTGCCCATGAGAGCATGGGACATAAAAGGGCACAGTCAGGGAGAGAATCAAGCCCGAGATAGAAATGTGCATGCCTGTGTGCTGGCCGGTAACTGAAGCCAAAAAATGGACAAGGTCCCACAGGGCGAGCACAGGGCCAGGGCCAGGAAGAAGCTCCCGGAGTCACTGACATTCGAGTTTGAGGAAACAGACTCCAGGGAGAAGCCTAAGGAGCCAGCAGAGAGGTGACTGGGAGAGCATGGGGTCGGGGGACCCCGAGAGGAGAGTGCGCAGGGGTGGAGGCATCAGGAAGTAGTCCCTAGAGCAGTGATGGCGAACCTATGACACGTGTCACCTCTGACACGTGGACTCATTTTTTTGGTTGATTTTTCTTTGTTAAATGGCATTTAAATATATAAAATAAATATCAAAAATATGTCTTTGTTTTACTATGGTTGCAAATATCAAAAAATTTCTATATGTGACACGGCACCAGAGCTAAGTTAGGGTTTTTCAAAATGCTGACACGCCGAGCTCAAAAGGTTCGCCGTCACTGGCCTAGAGGCTGGGCTCACAGCTGGGGGAACCTGCGAGTGGCTGAGAGGGAGAGGCTGTCGGTCAGGCTGTGGCTTCAGCCAGCTCCGCAGGTTTGCAGATGGTTTGTTTCTCTGGATGGAAGGTTCAGAGTGGGCTTCTCGGGGGTTTCCAGGAGATCTATCTATAGAAACTACCTTACTCCTTAGAATTCCTCCCTGCTCGGGTAACCTGAAAAGTGTAACCGCGGCTGCTGTGTTTATATTATTTTAGTCTTGACTTTAAAACGTATTTATAGCAGACCCTTATTTTAAATATCAACATGAAACTCTGTTTTGCTGTCCTTTATACGTACTCTTCAGATGACGAGCCTAATGTAAAAGATCTATAAATTACCTAGGTAATTTGGAGAGTCTACCTCTTCAGCTTTTTTCCTTTTTTAGGTCACAGAGATCTGTCTCGGCCTATTAGGTGTTTAATGTGACACGCTCTGCTTCGCAAAGTAAAAGAGAAAGGGGAGCTTTGGGCTCAGATACAGCAGCGTTCCCCCCAAATGTATCCAACAGCCTGATTTAGTATTAAAGCTCTGAAATGATTGATTATCCATTAGGGTAGCTATTTAAAGAGTTCATTGCATCAGATTCAAACTGACAACATCTGCGCAGCGAAGGCAGCTAGGCGAGGTCAGGCAAAACCAAGTGGGATCTGAATGGAGCTGTGGATTCTGCCTTCCGTGAGGCTCCGAGACCAGACCTCCATTAAGAAAGTAACAGGGTTGCTGTCGCCACTGTGCCTGGTGAGCAGGCCTGTGCCAGTTGCTTCCTGCTGGCCTCAGGTCGGGGAGGATACCTCGCTGTGAATGAAAACACTCCCGGACACAGCTCAGAGCCAGCCCTTCCCTCTGCTCTGTGCTTCCTATCTTCCTGTGTCCCCCTGTCCCCTGCCAGCCCCTTCCCATCTCTCCCTGAGGCCTCAGACCCTGAGCTGTCCCAAGCCCACACTCCCTGTTCCCTCTTCCCTCCACAAGTCATTGCAACCCCTCCTGACCTCATCCAGCATGTCACTGACAAACTGCAAAGTGCAAGTCTAAGCCCATTGTTGTCTTCTCCTCAACCTGGCAGGTTTCCTCTGAATGGCACCACCCAACTCATCCCCTTCCCCGCCCCCCCTCCCCATTCTGCCTCCTTGTATGCTTAGCAAACAGTTTATCTTGGCAGGTTTACCAGGAAGCAATAATACTGCTAAAGCCAGGCGCTTGCTGGACTTTCACTTCTGTAGGTAGGTGTGCCTTAGGTGGGCAACTGCTGCAATTGCTCTATTGTTTGCTCAGACCTTTAAGTTTCTAGGCCGAAGTTATTGCTGCCCATGCTCAAAGGAGCAGACCTTTGGGGCTTTGGGCCTTGTCTACCTGGTGTGTCAGAGCACAGGCAATGCCCTATTCCAGGGGCACCTGGGCTGGTCCTAGGGCCTACTGTCCAAGCCAGGAAGGAGCCTGTGTCCTTGGAGCATGCCACAGTCCCCACAAAAGCTCCACGGCTGGAAAGCTGCCTGTGGATTTCTGGGACACTCATTCACAAATGCCGCTCATTCACAAACACCGCACCCAAAAGCTCTTTGTAATGGCTGCCCAAACCTCGATTCAGGGCTGGTACATTCATCCCCTAGGTACGATCTCGCAGCTGTGTCCCACCCTGAGAATTGTCCTCAGCAGAGGCGAACTGCCTCCCTCAAGGTTAAGCCCCTCCTAGAGGTTGGCCTGTGACCAATGACTGGCTGATGGGCAGGGGCCAGCAAGGCCAGGCCCCTTAGCTTCATTTGGGACCACTCCGAGGGGCCATCTCAGCTCCCACGATCCCTGATGAACACTAAAGCCTCAGGTTCAACCACAGTCTGGGTCAGTTTCTCCCTCGTCCTGATCCTGTCTTCTCCACCTCCTGTACTCACCATCAAACCTGCATACAACTTGGGGAACCCAGGGCTGCCATGACTTAGCTGAGAGAGAGGGTGGGCTGGCCCGCAGCTCCTGGCCCCTTCCACAGCCACCCTGGCTGTGCTGCTGGGATTGCTGAGACGCTGCGATTGTTCTATTGTTCTGCGCAGGCCTCCCTAAGAGGTCACTTGGGAGGCATTTGTTTGGTTTTTGGACTTGAACTTAGGAAAAACTGTGCTTCTTTGGGCCTTTAGTCCATGTTTGATTTGTGTTTATGCTACCAATACTAACAATTGGGGAAGAGACTGGGCTTTCTTTGCTTTGGCTACTAGGAAGCTCAGAGCCCAGTCTGTGGCCCATGTGCTGCAAGACATCTGACACCTTCTGAGCTCCCTTCACATGCCTCCTCACTGTTATTATTTGTGTTGTTTTGCTGTATCACACAGCTTCCTCTGAGCTGCCGCAAAGTCTGTTTGGAATGAAGTGGGGATATAAATAAATGAGCACATACATATTGCCATAGAGGTGTCCTATCAGACAGACCTAGATGCCGGTTACCAGCTCTGGGAAGTTTGCCAAGTCACACTTTCTCTAAACCATAGTTTCTTCAGCCAAGGAATAGGTCTGATACCTACATCGCAGAATTATTTTGAAGGTATATGCAATAGGCATGTGTCTGGCAGGCATCAAGTGCCCACTAAATGGTAGACTTTAATAACAAAAATTTTTAATATTTTTTAATTGATTTCAGAGAGGAAAGGAGAGGGAGAGAGAGATAGAAACATCAGTGGTGAAAGAGAACCATTGATTGGCTGCCTCCTGCACGCCCCCTACCGGGGATCGAGCCCACAACCCTTGCCCTTGACCGGAATCAAACCCGGGACTCTTCAGTCCGTGGGCCAATGCTCTATCCACTGAGCCAAACCAGCCAGGGCTAATAACAGTTTTTTATAAGAGCATGTTGCTCCTGGAAGAACATACTCTTGCGTTGGGTCGGATCTCCCTCCTTCCTTCTGTCTTGTGCTGGCTGTCAGTCAAGATGCATTCTGGCCTGTTGGGTTTT
The DNA here is from genome assembly GCF_963259705.1 of Myotis daubentonii. NCBI lineage: Eukaryota > Metazoa > Chordata > Mammalia > Chiroptera > Vespertilionidae > Myotis > Myotis daubentonii. The sequence goes on along the minus strand of NC_081854.1, from coordinate 45,730,178 downwards.
GCTTTCTTGTGGGAGAAAGATGCCCACCCACCCACCCACAGTTCACAGCTGACCGTGTGGACCAGCAGAAGAGACGGTGGAAATGTTCGCCAACTGTTAATCCAGGCGGGTGGCTGCACGGTTAAAACGCCTACAATATAAACGAGCACCTACTTGGCTGGAGAAAAACTAAAAATAAAACTCTCTCTGTAAACCGAACCTTCATAAAATGAAAAAAAAGGTTGTAGATGAGAGATTGGTGATGAGTAATTTAACCAAGACAATGTAAATCGAGGCCTTTGAATACTTTAAATATAACCATCTGATATAAAAAGAATTGCGCTAAATTTTTTAAAGCTGAGATCTTTCCTGGGGTGAGAGACTCGCTTTCCTGATAGGAACATGTTCCCTAAAAGGCAAGTGGGGAAGACAGACAACAACATCCATGTCGGCATCACACCCCCTCCAGGCAGCCTAGGAGGACTCTGCATTTGGTCGTCTACACTAGCACCCGTATGCCACACATTTGTTACCTGGCAAACCAGTTTGGAATCTATGTTGAAAGAGAACAGTCCATTTCAGAGGGGAGGTGGCTTAGGAAAGTCTTTTGTTCATTCCAAACAGCAACCAGCACCTGGCTCTGTCCCCTGAACCTTAGTCTGGAGTTCATCCAAAGATGGGTGTAAAACTGGAGTTCCTTGTCTTTCTTGGAAATGAGGAGTCTGAAGCAGGGAACCGTGCCCGAGCCAGATCTAGGACAGGCCTCCTGGGTGCATCCTCCTTGGGAGGATTGGGTGATGGAAGGAGAGCAGGATGCTGAGGAGGGGCCCAAGGGCAGAGTGAAGAGTGGGTGGCAGGAAGGCAAAACTGGACACAGAGCAGACCCGGGTTGATCTATTTGTAGGAATGGGCCTCAGGAAGGGGGAGAGGGGTAAGGGAAGAGGGGGAGACTGGTGGCAGAGCAAGAATCTGGCTGGGCCATGTAGTCCTGGAGGTGTGAGGGATGCTGGGCCGCACCCCTGGGCTGGTTTAGGAGAGGCAAGGTGGGCCTGGGGCAAATTGCCTCAGTGCTGCTGTAGCCACCAATGAGACAGGGAGAAGCTCGGGGTTGATGCCCTGAGCCAGGGTGCCCCTAGGGCAGTGGTCAGCAAACTGCGGCTCGCGAGCTACATGCGGCTCTTTGGCCCCTTGAGTGTGGCCACGAAGTTTCCATCGCACTGTACATGCGCGCCCGCACGTGGTATTTTGTGGAAGAGCCACACTCAAGGGGCCGCAGTTTGCCGACCACTGCCCGAGGGGGACTGGCTGAAATTCTGAGACCTGGACTGAGCATAGTAACCAGCCTCAGGAGTTTGGGCCCGACTTCAGGAACCTTTCTTTAGGGGACCAGCCAGTGCAAGAGGGAAAGTAGATAGACTAGGGGACCAGGGTCCTCCTAGCCTATCACACACAGGTAGCCCCTTGCTTACCAAATGTGGGGACAATGTCCCCTTCAGTGCAGAGCCTGAGGAAGGAGGCAGGGTGGGGCTGCACTGTCAGTCTCCTTTAGCATCTAATGACTGTTCTCCTTAAAAACCTGTTACCTACACATTTCCTCATACCGCCAGAGTTTGGATGAGTGATAAAATCCACCTACATGATCTTCATGTTGATAACAAGAAGGTTATTTCCTTCCTATGGAAGATAGAGGGTCAGAGAGACTCAGCACCCCTTCCCCTGCCCGACAGCACCGAAGCCTCCGGGTCCAGTCTCTGAACACTGGCTGGTACGTCTGCCTCATGTAATAATGGTGGTGATGATGATAACGAAGCGCACAGTCTTATTCCTAAAATGAGTATAATGACCATCGTGATAAAGGCAGCATCGGTGAGTGGGGAAGAGAACAGACTTCGAAGTTAGGCAGCCTGGGCCTGCATCCCGGTGCCATTGCTCACCAGCGGCGGGAGCCATGACGCTGTGCCATGCTCCCTCGGCTTATAACCGGACTGGGTGGCTAATTGGGGAATGTGTTTAGAAGGGTGCCTGGCACAGGGTAGTGTCCTTGCCTGCTATTACTATTATTATTACTCTTCTTACTGTTGATATCATTACAATAGTTACAAGGCCTTTTCATGTAGTGTATCAGTTGAATCTCACAATCCTATAAGGGAGAATGTAAGATGATTACTATCTCACTTTCAAGGTGAGGAAACTGAGCCTCAGCGAGGTTGAGGGACTTGCCCAAAGACACCCAGCCTGATGACAGAGCCTGTCTGATGCCCCAGACAGGCAGGCTAACCCAGGCTAACCCTGTCTGGCTAACCCTGGCAAGGCTGAACAGCCTGGTTACCAGGATTAAAAGAGACGCTCCACCAGTACCTGACAGTCCTCCCATTAGTCCTGCCCAGCGGGGTGGGAGGTTTCATCACCTCTACTAATGCATGGAGATAATGACCAGGTGAGTGAAGTGGCTCCCAGACGGACCTGCCTCCTCCAGTTAAGCTGCTTTTGAGCCAGCTGATCAGGACCGCTCTTCAAAATCACAATTTAACTGCTGCATCCATTGTTCTGGTATGGAGGCAGCTGCCCCACAGGCCACCCCACTTGGCGCTATGGCAGTGATTAATAAGGATGGTCTATGTTCACGCGAGGCCTCTCAGCCAAGGCCTCAGAGCACTTTGCAAGCACTAATTAAGCTTCATGGTGATGGCTCGGGTAGGTGGGGCCCCGGATCCACTTTACATATTTTTAACTGATGCAAAATCTCTCCTCCAGAAAGCCATGGCCTTCAGCCTGGCCAGGCCCCCCCACTCCCACCCCCATCCCCATAGGCATTCCCTACCCCTGGAATGTGGCCAAAATAATTTACAGAGAAAAGACTTCCTCACTGTCCTTCCAGACTTCAAAATAATAACCAGCACTCAGAAGCCATTTCCCACTTGAGTTAGGACCAGGCTGAAAGCTCCATGGCTGGGCTCTACCTGGTGCCAAACCCAGTGGCCCACCTCGGCTAACTTGGGGCTGATGCAACTCACACCCTGCACCTGCCAGCATATCAGAGCTACTGCACCTGTACATGGGGCCTTGGGGTCAGGCCCATCCCTGCAACACTATCTGCATAGTAACCCCCACCCTCCATCCCTCATCTGTTTCACTCTCATCCCAGGCTATGCCCTCACACATCTGCCACCTGCTTGCTGTGGCTGTAACATCCTGGAGCGTGTCGGGAGGCAGAGAGAGACTGTATCTCTCAGGATCTAGAGCTTGGGCTTCTACCCAAGGATGAGGGGAAACACAGAAGGGAGGGACATAGTCAGATTTGTGCTTTGGGATGATAGTTCAGGGAGGTATGGATGTGGTGAGGGGTAGTGGGGCGGGCAGAGGCAGTGGGGCCCAGAGGAGGCCATGGCAATGAGCCAAGGAGCACAGATGGCGCTCTGTTTGGCTTATGGCAGTGGGGTGGAAAAAAGAGGCTTGTGGGGCATTTAGAAAGGAGACCTACAGGACTTGGTGACTACCTGGTGGCAGGCATGAGGGAGAAGAGGAGCCCTAGACGGGCCTCCTGGTCACTAGACAGATCCACTCCACTGGCACTTGTGCCCTCTCTGTCCAGCACTGGGCTTGGTCAACTTCTGACAGACGTGGCCATGTTAGTGCAAACCAACTCCCCCGGCTCCCCGGAGAAGCCCTCAGGTAGAAGCACCAAGCCCAAACCCTGCTCCCGTGAGTGCCATCCCCCAGGCACCATTCTTTCTGGCTGGGCCAGGGAATGAGATCTGCCATTCAGAGCTCAGCCTCCATTCCTGGGCCATGGACGTGCCAGGGCACCATTGAGCTTGTTCTCCCACACAGGGCCTGCCTTTTCGTTTTGTTACGGGTTTCTTTGCTGTGGAGACCATGGAGTCTGACCCACAGAAGAGCCCCACGGCTGGGCTTTTGTTCCCCATTTGATGAAAGCAAGGCTGGGGCTAAGTGACCTGCTTGTTATATGGCCCCTGAGAGATGTCCGTGCCCGAACCCCAGAAACTACAGGCCTGCTCCCTGTGACTATGTCCTTTTATATCAGTGGTTCTCAACCTTCTGGCCCTTTATATACAGTTCCTCATGTTGTGACCCAACCATAAAATTATTTCCGTTGCTACTTCATAACTGTCATGTTGCTACTGTTATGAATCGTCATGTAAACATCTGATATGCAGGATGGTCTTAGGCGACCCCTGGGAAAGGGTCGTTCGACCGCCAAAGGGGTCGCGACCCACAGGTTGAGAACCGCTGCTTTATATGGTAAAAGGAACTCTATAGACGTGATTAGTTTAAGGATCTTGAGCTGTGGCGGGTATCCTGGATTATCCAGGTGGGCCCAATTAAATTATAAGGACGGCAAGAACGCCAAATGTGGGAAAAGGTGACGGCAACAGAAGGAATGTGCTTTAAAGGTGGAGGGAGGAGCCACAAGCCAAGGACCACAAGCACGTCTCGAAGATACAAAAAGCAAGGAAGCGGATTCTCCCTTAGAGCTCCCAGAAGGAACGCCAGCCTGCTGACACTTGGATTTAAGCCCAATGAAGTTGATTTTGGACTTCTGACCACCAAAACTGTAAGATAATTAACCCCTCGGTATCATCCAACTACAACAGAGATCCTCACAGGAGGTGCGACTTATCCCGGGCAAGGGAAGCGGTTTATTTGGTTTCTGCAGGGGCCCTCACAAAAACCTCCGAACTGGGACACCCATAGACACTGGGCCTGGTCCGCATTTGAGTTCTGACCTGGGTCAGGCATTTGGGCAAGACAGAGGGATAAAACCCCTGAAAAGGGGCTGGAAGAGTGTGTTGGAAGCAGAGGATAAGACAGTGGTCAGAGGAGGAAAACAAGCATTTTGCTGTTGTCACAACAGTATGGGCCCCAGCTGCTTGGAGCCCCTGGTGAGGGGAGTAATGATGGTGAGGGTTTCTGTTGTCGTCTCTAATGCCAGGGTCTGGGAGAGAAGGGGCGGGGCTTTCTCCATAGCCACACAGATCTGAGGTGACTGCAAATGGCTTTCTGTTACAGTCTCCTCATCTGAACCTCGGCCTCCCATGGGCGCACCTGCCACAGAGAGGGAGGTGGGGCTGGAAAAGACCGGGTGGGGCTGGGCGGCTTCTCTCACTAGAGTGAGGGGGTTAAAGTTAGGATCTCTGAGGCCCCATTCAGCTTCTCCTTGAAAAGGAACAGTTTTGGGAACCATTGTACACGTATATAAGTGCCTCCCTAGTTTATGGGATTTTAGTTATGATTGTTAATGTTCGCACACTCTTCAAGGGACTTTGCAGTCATTTTCAAAGTTATTAGGTCATTGATCTTCACATCAACCTATGAGGCAGATATTGGTATCGTCTCATTTTGCAGTTGAGGAAACGGAGGCTTGGAGAGGAGATGTGATTTGTTCAAGTTAGGTGTCAGGGCCCAGGTTTGGCCCAGGTTTTCTGGCCTCCTTTATGGCACCAAAAGCAGCTTAAAGAGCATCCTGTTCACCCCATTCTGTGACTTCCTGAGATTCCACAGGCAGATACCAGCAAACTGGGTTGGGTCTTTCTTTCTAGGGGTATTATCTCTGGACCCCAGGTTCCTGCTTCAGGCCTGGACAAGGGACATTGGCCCACCACAGTGTTTACATACTAACAAGTAGGCTTTGCGCTATTCCAGGCTCCGTGGGGAGCTCTGAGCATGGACGGACACAGATGAAACAAGTCATGGAGGCTGATGTGGGTGGCTCTGCAGCCCAGCAGTGCCTGAGGGGGTGCTGCAGAAGCCATTGGGGTGCTGTTAAAAGCAGAGAAGTGCTAGGCAGAGGGCTATCTTAAGGGCTCAGTAGGAGCTGGGCACTCCACACCAAGAGTGGACATGGCCCAAGGTGAGAGGGTAGGAGGTCAAGGTGACCAGGGACTTGGAGGTCTCCTGCTCGATCCAGGCACAAAGCCAGAGGATCTGCTGCTGCACTTTTGGGGGGTTGCCTTCCTCACTAGCCCTTCTCTTTGCTTCATCAGAGGACACACCTGCAGAGCCCTTCAGGGTTCTGGCAGTGGGGGTGCCGGGCCAGCCCATGGCAGGTTGGGGCTGAAGGGTGACCACAGCCCTCCCTCTCTGGCCATTGGCCTCATGGCATCTGTCTCTTCTGATCTCTCTCTTTTTTTTTGGCCTGGAGGACTGCCATGCCCTCACATTGCTAGAGAGTCCCTGCGTGGACATGTCAGAGTGTAGTTATCCTACCGATGCTATCTCAGGGCTTTGAATCCTGAGTCCTCCCCTGGGGCATTAACCTTACTCTTCTGCCCACTTCACTGGCCCCTCCACACGGTGCCATGGGGACTGCAGAAAGGTAGGCATCTTCAGAGACCCTTGTGACTGCTGGGCACCGTCTGTAGAGCATTGGTATTGTGTGCCAGGGACCTGTGCATCATGGTTAAATAGTCAGGCCTTCAAGTTGAGCCTGATTTCATTGTGACCTAGATGAAGGTCACTTCGCCTTTGAGCCCCAGTTCTCTCCTCTGTAAAATGGAGGTAATCACAACAGCCACAGTATAACATGGTTGAGAGGAAGAAATGAGGAAATCATACAGAATGTTTCCGCACCGTGCTGGGCAACAGAATGCTCAATAGGTGCTGTGTTCTTCAAAGCTGTGGTCCTGGTGACTCTATTATAAACCAAAAGAACATTCTTAAGGAAATGGTCCCTAATAAAGATGCAGAAACCTCATGGGAAGGTGTGTAAGAGAAGCCTGGGCCTCAACTCACGATGGGATGGTGCCCCTCGGCACTCATCATCCGATAGTGGGACTTACAAAGGCCAGAATCAGAACCTCTGTCTTTAGATCTTTGGTTGCCAACTCTCAGCATATGAATAATAGAAAGTGAAGCTTATGGACATCCTGGAGATGCCCCCCAGTCAAGGCTGGAACTGAGGAGGGAGGACATCCCCTATTCCAAAGAGAACAGCTGTCTGGGGAGGAGGTAGCATGGGCAGGAGCCCTGCATGCCAATAGGGTCTCCTCCAGATGGAAGGTTCATAGATGCCACGTGAGGAGTCAGTGGCTGGGTTTACTCCAGAAGAGAAGGAAGGGGCTCAGCTACCTCACCTCTCCCAGAGAGTGCCTGTGACTGGGGCACTGAGGCAGGGGTGGGTAAACTCCACTGGATGCCACGAGGACAGGGGAGGCCCCTAAAAAGCCAGAGTAGCTCCACTGGCCACTGGAGCAGATCCAGGATGGGAAGAAGGAACAATTCAAATCAGGAGGCCATGAGGACAGAGGCAGGAAGGTGGAGGCCCTATGGGTAGCAAAAAACCCCAAGCCCTTTGGATTTAGCTAGACCTGTGAGAGGATAAGGATGGGTAACTCCTAGGCTGGAAGGCTGTTTGACAAGCTGTTTGGCCGAGGCCCAGCCCAGGCTGATAGTGAGTGGTGGGGGTCTGGAGAACTGCAGTCCTGCTGAGAGAGGGAGACGGACACTAACTGGGACCTCTTGTGCTTTGCTTCATGGAAGTCAATCACCTTATCCTGAGGCGGAGGACGTACCCTCGGCAGGGAGCCTGGCACGTGAAGGGTGCTCTGAGGAGCACTGGGTAAGGGGGCTTGGCCAAAAAAGAATCCCTGATACCGACCACAGACCAGATTTCTCAAGAAAAATAAACTTCAGACTTCAGAGTAGAACAAAGGTGGAAATAAAATAGAGTCTCTATTTTAGACTATCTTATCTTTGGCGCTATTAATAATCTTGTCCCACTTTTGCACAGTGCATGGCATAATTCTAAACAGGATCTGTACACAATCGGCCATCCAGTCAACATGTTTGCCAAGCATCTACTAAGGTTTAATGCAGAACCAGGCCTCATGGCTGCCAGACACAGGTGTACCCACAAGGAAATGAATGTTGATTCAATAACCTCATTTGATCTTTGACAACCCCATTCATTATGTCATTATGGGGGCTGGGCACTGAAAGAAGAGGAAACAAAGAGTGTTGAGCTGGCCGGCCAACATTACTAGTACACTAATAGCCAGTTCATGACCATACCACGAAGTTCCTGTAGGTCTCCCTATGTGGCCTGGATCTGACCCCAGCTGGCCCAGCAGTCCACTCCGGCTTGGCTCCTACAGAAGTGATTTATTGACTGGGATTTTCAGTGGTAGCTACTGAATACCTGAGGGAGTGACGTGCCTCAGAAAACTGTGAAACAATGAAAAGCTCTTAACAATTGATTTAAAATCAATACGGTGAGGAAATGGCACCCAAAATAGAAATATCCCCAAGAGGCTAAGGTAAGGGACAGATCTACACTCCTCACTGCTGCTTCTACCACGCCACTCATTTTCCAGGCCCAACCATGTGCTTGCATTTCAAAACCTCATCCATAATCAGGCCTCAACCCTGTGCTATTCGACAATTTATCAATAACAAAACTCAGATTTAAACTCATCTGTCAGTTTCGAACAAAGATGGTCTTCCTACTTCTCTGTGGCCATCAAGGTGGCAGCTGGCGGGGAAGGGCAGGGAGGAATCGTGAATGCATTCAGTGAGAGAACCAGGACTCCAAAGTATCTTGAGTCCCTGGGTACACTGTCCAACTGAACGTTCTGCAGTGATGAAAACGTTCCGTCTCTGTGCTGTCCACTATGGTGGCCACTCGCCACTCATGGCTGCAGAGAACTTGACAAATAAATTTAAACTTAAATAGCCAGCTGTGGCTAGTGGCTGCTGCACTAGACCATACCTAACACTCTAGGCGGAAACCAATGGGATGGTTCTGGATCAGGATCTGTGTAACTCCTGCATTGGGGTCATAGGAACAGAATTAGGAGTTGAAAATGATCTGGGGTCCCCGATGCACTGTGAGCTCAGGTCTCAGTGGGTGAGGCCTCTGCAGTCACCTCTAGATGTGGGAGCGGAGACACTGAATCAGAGAAAAGAAGGAGCGAGGGAGTGGGTGGGGCAGAGGGGAGAGGAGGGGCTTGGAAAGCGGGGGTAGGTACAAGACAGGTTCACCTGAGGATCTAATCCCGTTCCCTGTGCCCTAGAAATGCAAAGGAAAGACATCTTCAGGAACGGGGAGGCTCGGTGCCAGTTAATGACTCTGCCCCAAAGGGACGCACCTGCCCGTTCCCCTGCCAGGCGCCCTGCACTTCCTGTGAGCTTGTGCCCACCTTTGCCTGCTTTCCATTTCTCTGTTTGTTTTGGAGCATCAGAGCAGCCTCTGCCTCATCCTGGGAGCAGAGAAATAAACATCACCGTGGAGACAAACTCACTTGACTCCACTTACAGCGACTAATAGCCCATGATTTTCCAGTTTGAAGGCCCTTTTGCTTCTGTGAGCATCGCCCAAGAAGATTTGGCCATGGAAAAAAAGACACAATGTGAAAGCTGAGGACAATAAACTGCTTGTGATCAGACAGACATGGGACAAATTCCTGACAGGGGCTTGGGCAGCAACAGGACAGCCACACAGGCGGCCTCACAACAGCCTCTCTGCCTCTGGTTTGTAAGTTAAATATGCCCCTCAGCCCACTCCCACACTACTCTGCAGATGGGGGGGGTAGGGCAGGTGCAATAGCAGAAGGGCCTGGATGGACTACTTGCTCCAGAGGGAGATCCTTGCCTTGAGCTTTCAAAGACGGGGTGGGGTTCTCCTTTTGTCCTCATTCTGTCTTGAGTCTGGACTTCAAAGGGCAAGAGGCCAGTAGCAGCACTGGTCACGGGGAGAAAAGGGACTTCCTGGAAATTGTGCTGAGAAATGAAGTATCTAACCCCCTCTGCTCTGTTCTGATTATGGAAGGAGAAGAAAGAGTGACCTTGCGAGGTTGACAAAAGGCATTCCCTAAGGTCCCTACATCATAGAGCCCTTTATCTGGGTCTGAGTCTGAACTTGGCGCGGGAGGGGTCAGATTTGGTTCCTGCCTGGAGGAAAGAGGCAGAGAGGGGTGAGGTCTAGGTCACTGCAGGGTTGTGGATCTGGAGTTGGTCCTGGCCTACCAGGGACCCCAAGGTAGAGGGATGGGAACCCCAGAGCTGCATTACTGGTGATCGGGCCTTCAATGTGGACAAAGTTAAGGCCTGTCTGCTTTCCTGCTGGACATAGTGGGCTGGAGTCCAGTCAATCCACTTGCCAGACCTTGCATTTGGGGTAAGGGTCAGTGTCAGAGAGGCTACCAGAGCCAGGCGCCAGGCAGGGCTGCATGAGGGCTGGTTAGGGCTCTGTGCCTGAGCAGGGTTGCTCTGAAAAACTCAGCAAGCCTCTGTGTCTGGTGACCAGGGGACTCTGACTGCCCTGGCAACCCTAGTGTTGGGCTGGATTTCCTGAGAAGAATCTGGGTGGATTGGGGGGGGGGGGGGGCGCACTGGGCCTCAAGGCTACTACATTGATTCCAGAACTGTTTCTTCTGCTCTCAGCAAAAGTTGGGGTTAGGCAGGAGAAGCTTGGGGGCACCCCAGGCCTTTCCTCTTTGGCTTGTGGTGTAGCGTGATCAGCTGTAGTCTGGTTAGGGAGGAGGGGGCTGTGTAGCCGGGCTGACACCGGCCTGTCCTAGTTATCCTTGTCTGCAATGAATCTCTATGAGCCCTTTGGGCTGTGCCTTTCCCTGCTCTTTTCCAAATGAAGGACATGAGGACCATGGGAGGAAATTGTTCCCAGGACCAAGCAGTGGGTCTCCTCTTAGGAGATGGGAGTGAAGTCCAGGTCTGCAGTGAGGAAGGGAACTTGAAGTGGGGCCAGGCTTCCAGCACGAATATAGAGGAGGTAACACCCAAGGTCAGCTTTGACCTGACAGCAGCAGAAGCTGCTCTCCCTTCTCCTCAGTTCCCCCATCTGTCCCTTTCCCTCTTCCCTCTTCCGCTCTCTCCAGGAATGTCTTCCAGAGATAACGCATAGGCCTCAGCAAAGTCCACTGTGGTGCCCTTCTGTAAATATTGGTTGCAGATGCTTTCTACTGCCTCCCCAGTCACACTTTTTATCGACTACAGTGCCTGGACCACGGGTTGTGATTCTGTGGTGAGAATCCATTTCATAGATGTCAATAAACTAAGATAAGGATTAATTCAGAACCTGAGGCTGAGCATGACAGCTATTTTGGGTCAAGTCCACATTTCATTCCTGAATGGACTCTGGCTTACCTACCCTTTCCCTGGTCCAGCTTCTTACTCTTCATTTTGAGTGCAGCACACTGAGTTTGGCCACATGCCTATGCAGTAGCCCTGGGCTAATTTCCAATCCTGGGGGCCTTTTCCCTCCAATCACCCCACTGCTGACTGTAAAAACCAAACAATATAAAAGATCATTTGGAAACACGTCAGGCAGAAACACGCCCCTCTTGTAGCAACAAATTCTGTCTGGCTTTCCCCATCAGTCTGGGGCCATATATGTGATGGCTGGACCGGGACACTCTCTTTATGGTCTATTTATTCAACTAATGGTAGCTGCATCTCTGTGTGGCCTTTGAGTCTTTGAGAGCGTCGTTGCCAGTGGCTGCAGGATGTCGTGTCAAGTGGATCGACATGTTATTTAATCATTCGCCTTCTGTGCACATTATTACTGGAAGCCAAGTCACCTGACCTGATTTTGGATCACAGTGCACATTTGCCAGTCCCAGTGCAGGGAGGTGCAACAGTGGAGCCAGAATTCAGGTGCATTTATTCCTGACACATTTATTAACTGTCAGCTAAAGGCAAGGGACCGTATGAGGGAGAGGAGAGGGCCTGGGGGAGTAAAAATATGTGACCCTAGATCCCCAGTTGTTTGAGAGTCTGCCTGGGGCAAGGATACAGGCCCCCAGGTCTTGCATGATGTAGGGAGATGTTAGGGCTTCTGACACTGGAAGTGATGACATGTGTGGTTCTGAGAAACAAGGTCCTCCAATCGTTGCGACTTGTCTTTTAGACATTGGTCCTTCCCCATTTAGTTGTTACTGATGAGAACGTAATAAAATTTGGAACTAATTTCTAGGGGCTTTTCCTATAATCAATTCCATTTCAGCCATGTGCCCTCTGATGTTTGTTGAGTGGGAGGAGAAAGGATGTGGAGTTAGAACGATACTGCTAGGAACTGTAGGAAATGGGGAGTATTTCCCTTGTGTACTCATCCAGCATGTGCAAGGGCAGGGACCGGGAGGCTGAAAACCACTGTTTGATCTGAAAATAATAACAACTGCTATGTTTACCGAGCTCCTGCTGCAAGACAAATACTCTGTAGTAGGCACTTCATGCAAGAAAACAGGATTTTCTTGGCAACTGTATTTTATGGTAGATACTATTTCCTTTAAAGGAGGTTGTGTATTAGAAAAGGTAATTGACTTGTGAGAGGTTACTCAGCAATAACTCTTCTCCAAAACCAGATAGTTGCAGAGTATTTCATGAAACCCTTTTTCCAGAGAGTGCCTCCATACACGTTTGCTTTTCAAAATAAAATGGTAACTGAATAGCAATCCAGACCTAGGGACGAAAGAGAATTATATGTGGTAATTTTAGAAAGCTCTCTTAAAGTAATTTACTTTCAAAAGAGAGTATTACTTAGAGCTGAAATTTATAAGAATTTATGTTTAGAATTAGTACTTAAGTTTATTTTTGTCATTTTCATAAGAAACTGTACCTTTAAATTAACATCCCACATCAGTGGGCTAAAACCTGATCTCCTCCTCACTCTTTTTTTCGGGTAGATTAAAGACTTCGGGGTATTTGCAGACTTTCTGCTCTGCCCTGCAAGGTCGGGCCAGGCCAGGAACCACTGACCAGCAAGTCCCAGTGGTGGGGCAGGGCGTGCCCACAGAACTGGCGGTGTGTGGTGGACAGAAGAGGCTTTGAGGGACCCAGGTTGAGCATCCCGAGGGCCAGGGCAGCCCGGGCCTGGATTTTAAATTTGACTTTGTTGTTTTTCTTGACTATTGCCACAACCATAATCCAGAGTCCCATAATCAGAGCCATAGGTTTTGTTTTCAGATAGTCGTGCTCAAGGTGATGATTTATTCTGATTCTTTCATGGGGGCCTACATCTGTGGATGCCTAAATGTCGCCTCCCCTGGGACATCCATCCTGTGCTCAGAGGGGCCTCCCTGGCAGTCTCCTCTGCCGGCGTGTTCACCATGCCTCCCTCACGTCTATGGGGTGACATCTAGTCCGTATGCCCTTGACACTTTGTGATGAGTTTGAAGCGAGAGGTAACGTTGGAAGCCCTTGGCATGTAGAGAGGAAGGAACTGTGTCGCTCTACAAGAGTAAGTGAGGTTGTGGGGAAAGCATGGGGACTGGGGTCTACCTTGGGGCAAACACATTTGAGCTGCCAGGGGAGGATGGAAGGATCAAGGAGGCACAGTAGAGGAGACAGGAGCTCAGTTGGGAAAACTGCCCTGAGGAGAAGCAGCTGAGGGTTTCTAGGAGGGAGTGGCCAGGAGGGCCTACAAGGATTCCTGTCTGCTGCTCTTGTTACTCTTTTTTTAAATTCATCTCTTTAAAGTCATAAAAATTTAAAACCTGAATTCCAATTTTCATAAACATGCTAAACGTTAACATTTTGATATGTTTTCTTTCAGTAGCTTTCAGTGGTTTAGGGTTTTAAATGTTACAATTAAGTTTGTACTCAATTTAACATTTATATCACAAGCATAAGTCTATGATGGTCTTTTTTTGTTTGTTGTTAATCCTCATGTGAGGATATTTTTCCATTGATTTTTAGGGAGATTGGAAGAGAGAGGGAAAGACAGAGAAACATCCATGTGAGAGAAGCACATCGATTGGTTGCCTATCGCATGACCCCCAACCAGGACCCTGGCCACGGAGGAGTCTGCAACCAAGGTATGTGCCCTTGACCAGAATCGAACCTGGGACCCTTGTCTGATGCTCTGTCCACTGAGCCAAACTGGCTAGAGCAGCGGTTCTCAACCTGTGGGTCACGACCCTTTCACAGGGGTCGCCTAAGACCATCAGAAATCACATATATAATTACATGTTGTTTTTGTGATTAATCACTATGCTTTAATTATGTTCAATTTGTAACAGTGAAAATACATCCTGCATATCAGATATTTACATTATGATTCATAATAGTAGCAAAATTACAGTTATGAGGTAGCAACGCAAATAATTTTATGGTTGGGGGTCACCACAACATGAGGAACTGTATTAAAGGGTCGCGGCATTAGGAAGGTTGAGAACCACTGGGCTAGAGCCTATGATGGTCTTTTAAAACATGGCAAACATTATTCAGGCTGCTAGAATGTTCAGCACCACCTTTCAATTCATCTTCTTCATTATATTACTCCTTTCTGTCGTTACATATATTCTGGCTACTTGATGTCAGGTACTGAGAGTAGTATGCACATTTACTGTCTTTGTCTTGTATTTCCAAGGTAACAGATTTTGCCTCCAGTATTTTGATGTTAAAATATTGAGTGTACAAATGTTCAGAACAGTAATGCTTTCACAATTGCTCCTATGAATATAAAATTACCCGTATTATACTGCTTGACACTGCTCATTGCCTTAAATTGTGCTTTGTCTGCTGTAGCCACTCATGCTTTTTCTTTTGTTTGCATTTACCGGGTATAGCTTTGCCTCTCCTGGAGTTGTTTTATTTTAGGTGAGTCTCTTGCATTAGTTTAATCAGGGGGACTTTTTTTCCTCACAAGGGAATGTTAAATGCTTACATTTATTGTCATAACCATTTTGAGCGGCTGCCCATAATGTTGTTTTAGGTTTTCTGCATTTCCTTTCTTTTCTGACTTTTGAGCCATCGCTGATGATTTGTTTTATCTTCTGCAGTGATTTGGAAGGGAGACATCTTGCTTCTCACTCCACTGATCTGCATTCTGTCGCCTCCAACAAATGTTTTAATTTGTCTCTGAGTTCGCTTTCTAAGCAGCTCTGCTTATCTCGGCCAGGCCCCTCTCATCTCCTTTGGTGGAGGCGACATTCTCTGCAGAATGGTTTTAAAGGCCCTATGTTTATTTTTCTTTGTTTGCTCCCTGGGAAGAGAGTCCGACACAGCTGGAGCAGGAGAGCTGAGGGCCACTCCCAGGAGGTGCCTTGGTGCTTCCCGTGGGATTGAAGGGACCAGCCAGGCCCTAACCAGAGAGAGGAAGGGGGTGTTTGGTGTTGGTGATGGGGCAAGGCAGAAAGTGTCATCACCACGCCTATGGAAGCCACAGGTACAGGTGCCTGCTGGCCCCTGGTTGAGAAAAGCAGTCTGAGCAGACTGGTCCCAGCTGGCAGGGATGAGCTCTATGCAGAGAGAGGGTCCCAGGGCTGAGGGACCAGAGTAAGGGCGGGGTGGGAGGTGGGTGACTGGAGATGGTGGGGTTGTGACCCTGGCCTAGATAGTGGTTCAGGAACTGTTGGGCTCAGGCGTGAAACTTCTGGGCACATGAATTACTTTAAAATATGCTTTTTAAGACTTCTAAATGGAATTTCAGCGAGGGCTCTTTTAGTGCCTCCATTTGTCTACTCTCTTAACCAGGTGTTGCTCTAATGTATTGTATATTAAAACTCTCTCTCTCTCTGGGGCAATTAAAAGCTTTAAATGACTTGTTTAGATCTAAGTCCTCTGGCATTTTTTCCATTTATGCAAGCTAGCTGCTCCTCTGTATCCTCTAACACGGAGGTGCAGGTTCTTGGCAGGGCACTGCCACACCCACAGACAGGGGAGAGCTGGGTCTGGGACAGACAGGCCAGGCTGGGCTGGCTGGGGAGGACAGGTGTCCAGGGCCCAAGAAGGTCTCTAGAGAGAGATACAGGCTGGCTAAGGCTTTTCTTTTCTTCCCCCGCTCCCAGCTTTATGGAGATGTTATTTTTTTAAAAATATTTCTTTCTTTTTTTAAATTGTTTAAAGTATTACATGTCTCCTTCCCCCCCCCCCATTAATCCCCCCCTGGCCACTCCCACCCCCGAGGGCAAGCCCCCACCGTTCCAGTGTCTGTGCCCATTGGTCATGCTAATATGTATGCATACAAGTCCTTTGGTTGATCTCTAACCCCCCCTCCCCTGCCTTCTCCCCGAGACTGGACGGTCTGCTCAGTGCCACCTTGTCTCTGGATCCGTTTTTGTTCATCAAATTATGTTGATCATTATATCCCACATATGAGTGAGATCATGTGATATTTATCTTTCTCTGACTGGCTTATTTTGCTTGGCATAATGCTCTCCAGTTATGGAGATATTATTGACATATAACGTATAAGTTTAAGGTATACAATGATTTGATACACATATATACTGCAAAATGATTACCACAGGTCTTCATCTTGTAGGGGGCATGAGAGGTGGGAGGGGCAGGGGGACTGGCCTGACACCAGCAACCCTCTGCCTGACAGGGCCAAGACTTTCTGAAGAGTGACCTTAGGGACCTGCTGGTGGGAAGGGGCCAGGATAGTGCATGCACAGATAGGGCTCTGAGGGGGCAGCCTCGCCCCTGGGGAGGGTAGTGAAGCCAAATAGCGACTCAGGGGAGCTAGACCATTTCCACTGGACGCCAAAGACTGATCCCTCACAAACACCAAGAGCTCTGGGATCAGCATCTCCGCTGATCCTCTGGATACCTAGGAAATTTTAACCAGAATCGACAGTAGCCTCACCAGGGTCCACCAGCAGGCTCCACGAAGGCCTTAGGACAGGCCTGGCCACTGGAGATCAGGTCACTGCTCTCATCTCCATGTTGCTCCAGCTTCTCAGGCCCTCGGGGTGCCAGATGAGGAAACTGGGTTCCAGAAATGCAGATGCTGTAATCCAAAGTCACTCAGCGCGCCAATCCCAGCTCCCTACAGTGCCTCAAAATAGTCCAACCCATGTAAGGTATAAGGGCTTTCTTTTCTCCTTCTATATGTGTTTAGTGTAAACATTCTGACTCAGTTATTAACAGATAGACCCAACGCATATGAGTGTGTGTTTGTGTGTGTGTGTGTGTGTGTGTATTCCCCCAACAGAGTTAGTCCTCTTCTGTGCTTCTAGTGCTGTCTGCCCATTCCCCCATTATACCATTTCTCTCACTGCACTGGAATTATCTATTTGTGTTTGTCCTCCTCACAGGAGTGAGTACATAAGGGCAGGGACTTTATGTTGTTCTTTGTAAAGTGTACAGTTGGCATACACAAATTTTGTTAAATAAATGTTAATGAATTCACACCTCTCCACTCACTATACATAGGTTACAGCAGCGTGGTCCCAATAAATGTGCAATCCTTTTATAATCAAATGTTTTTAAATTATGTTCTTCTGTAGGTTAACAACCTAAAAACTGTACTTTGCTCAGCATACTTGTGCCTGTGGAGACCGCGCCTCTAGGGAGAGCATGGCTGCTTCAAGGTGCCACGGCACAGGGTCTCAAGTGTGGGTCTTTCCAATGAAGTGTGCAAAGAAGAATATTTTCACCGAATGTACCCAATAAGTTTCTGAAACACACCAGCCTCTGCCTCCTTTGCCTTTCATGCTGCTACTTCAGATCCACAGTTGAACCTGCTCAGGCTTGACGTGAGACAAGGTTGGCAGAATTTATAAGATCCGAATTTGGCTCAACTGCTGGGCTGCATTGTTCCAGAGGTGTGAGGAAACACCTAAAGGGAACATCATGAGGTAGCCACGTTCATTTGTGCATTTCCTACACTGCATTCTTTGTTCTATTTTAGAACTGATAGACTGCCTAAGGGCAGGGACTGTGTCTCATTTACCTACAGCTCTCCAGAGCTTGGCCCAGGGCTTAACACAGGTAGATGCCAGGTGCATGAGCAAGCTTTGAACACTTGCTGAGCACTTACTGTGTGCCAGGCCCTATGCTGGGAGCTGATCATAGGAATCTCTAAAAATTGACATTCCTTGGGGTCACAATGATCAAGTAAAAGTGGCCTGGTTGGTGAAGCTGCTCTGAAGTAACTATGGCTGTAACTTCTGATGTCAGTCATTCTAAGCATCTGTGCCTTTATTATCACTATTCCAATCTCTCAATTTGATTTTATTCTTCAGAAGTCATCATCCCACCCTGTTGTGTTCAGTGTATGCTGTCACACATTAATCATTACTTGGGTCAATGGCCAGATGAGCCCTTAGCATTCCATTACCAAGTGTTTGTCATTTCTCATTAGTGATATGTTTATAATCACTAGGGACTTACTGCTGGACAACTTGTCAAAATCCGTGTGGCCTTGCCAACCCGTGTATTTATCCTTCTATAACTGTGGAGGACATCTGGAACCCAAGCATGACTTTCCAGAGAAAACAGTATGGCACCATGATCCCTTTCATCTTCTATCATCTTCTACATCAAAATCCCTCTTTACTTATCAAAGGGCTCTCTCATATCTGTGAACGTTACTTCCCCTCTGCCTCACATCCTTCACAGAACTGCGGGTGCCTCTTGGAAGAACTGCATCTGTGGTCCTCTCCTTCCTGCCTTTGTTTTCCATTGTTATTGGAAGTGTAGCCATGGAGAGAAATCTAGTGGGCAGCAGCAACTGCAGCCATTAGAAAAGATAGATTTTCCCTCTAACCAGCCTGAGGAGAAGGGGATTTGGTTTCCAGTCCCTGCACTGTGCAGAGAAATAAGCTGAATTCATTCGAAACGGGAAGTCCAGAACATCTTTTGTCAAACAAGATCTCTGCATGGGAAGGAGCCCTGACTGACAGGTTCTGCATCCAGAAAGGTCTGTGGGATTTGCAGTGACCCTGACTCAGGCCCTCACAATAGCCATCCCAGGAGGCAGCTACTCAGAGTGTCACCGGGAAACCGTGGACCAAAGTATAACACAGCCTGCCTCCTGGAACACAGAAAAATGGCCTCAGCCTTGCGGGGAGGCTTATGCCTCCTTCCTCTCAGAAAGAGCCATCCTAAACTGCCTAGATTTGGGCACGATAGCTGTGCTTGGCATCTCTGCTTCCCAGCAGCCCATGCTGCCTGCCACCTGACCCAGGCAGCAATCCGTAGAGCAGACCTCCCGCCCTTCTAGTGCCTAGGACTTTTGTAAAAACCAAACGGGAGAAAAGGCCATGCACATTCCTTGAACAGTGCAGAGCGCTGGTAGGAACACTGGACTTTGACGCTGTGTGGCCATGCCCTCCACAAGATCGAGCTTTGCGCATACTTGGTGAGCATGCTCCACACTGCAACAGGATGCCCGGATGGAGGGCGATACCTTCAATTGCTGGTTTCTAATTTCACATCCCTTCTTCTGCCTAGGAACTTTTTTGGTTCTCTAACACTTATTGGCCTGACATCCAAGGCTTTCCAAATCCTTATTTCCAAACATCTATTTCCTACTGAAACCCTCTTTTCCATCTCAGGGGCCCCAGAAGACGCCATTGGCATTCTCAACCCTGTTCATTTGGTCACAGCTTTTCCCTGTCTTCCTTCCCCACCCGCGTTACCCCTCAGAGCCTCTCCAAAGTGTACCCATCCTTGAAGATCAAGCAGAAGACCTCCATGCAGGCTGACCCACAAATCACTTCACTCGTCTTCAAAACAGTGCTGACTGGTTTCCTGCTGACTGGAACCAGGGAGGCAGCGATCACAATGGTTAAGAGCAGGCTCTGAAATCAGGTTGCCTAGGTCGGGGTCCTGGTCCCACTTCTCGCTGCTTATGTCACCTTGGGCCAGTTACTTAAAGGTCCGGAGCACTGCTTTCCTCAGCTATAAGGTAGGGATAATAAGGGTAGCTCTTTTATGCACATAGAGTTCTGAGCACAATGCCTGGCGCACTGTAAGCACTAGATAAAGGAAGATTGGTATTATCCCAGGTAACAGCCGTAGCCCAGGAAAAGTAGATGTTATCATCCCAGCTGAGGTAAATGAGGCCCAGAAAGTTTCAAACATTTGGCCAACATCACACATTTAGTGAAAAAACTGAGATTCAGACTCAGGTCTGTCTGCTTGGGATCCACAGCTTTCCCACTGCCGTAGCCAACCCACCCTAATCAGGCTTCCTGTTGTTACGTCAGCCCTTGTTCAACACAAGGCACCTCTCCTCTCCACAGCCAGACCCTGGGCTCCGCGAGAGCAAGGTTTCTCAGAATGATCCCACGCCAGCTATCCACCATTCAGTATTTGTTGAGGGAAAAGTGGGGGAAAGTGCATTTCAAGACCAGACTCTAACCCAAAAGAACTTAGTACTGGTACTTAGGTGCCCAGAAGTCAGGGGCCTCTCCAAGAATCAGGGTAGGACTACCTCCAGGCTCTTCCCCACCTAAATCCACCCAACACACTTGGGTGCATCTGACCATATTGCTCTCCTGCCAAACACTTCCAGGGAACCCCATGCACCCTGTGAGACTGGTCTGAGTGTTTTCTCTGGAGTCCAACATGCTCAATTAACATAAGTCTTCGCTGAGCTTGACATGTATTTCTTTGGTCCAGAAGGCAAACTTTCAGGAGAGGAAGAGATGGTCAAGGACAGCAACAACGTGCTCTCTCAGAGCGGTGCAGCGAAGGGACCCATGGCCTGCGCTAGGAGGCAGGGAACTTTGGTTCTACTGGGGCTATGATTCCCAGATTTATGTCCCTTCATTTTTAAAGCAAAGCTGCATGTGAAGTGCTCTGTACACCAAATTCATAAGGTCAGAATTTCATGGTAAACATGATGGAGAACCGTGCCCATTTTGCTGTTTGCCTCGTCATCCAAGTAAAAAAGCCTCATGTGTGTTAATGGGACAGAGAGAAGAACATGACAAGTAGTGTAGTGTGCCCAAAGTTACTGAGGCCCTACACTTTCATGTAGATACACTTAATCAAATGAAACTATCCTTCCAACCTCCTCAGGGACCAAGCGAAGATGGGGAATGAAGAGTGGGATTGTAAAAAAGTCCATGAAGACTCTGGATAGAAAATTCTCTGTTAACACCTAAAATCCCATTTAGTCAAAGCTATTATTATTTTTAGTGCCTGTTATATACTAGGTGTTTTATTTGCATTATCTAATTTACTCCTCACCACAACCTGCCGGAGAGGTGGTACTATCTCCATTTTGCAGAAGAGGAAACTGAGACTCCATGTCGTGGTCAAGGCCAGTGGGTGGAAGAGTGGCTTTGACCTCACATACGTCTGACTCCTGTCCAGAATCTTTCTCCTAAAGCACAAGGCTTACATTTCCTTAAGGAATCTTGGAGTCCAAAAGACTCAGATCTCTTGGGTCATCTGTTACAATCACCCTCTAGACATCCTCTCCCTCAGCCCATTAGCAGAGGTTAAGACCTGTGCATAATGCAGTTAGCTAATTTACTTATTGTATGTAAACGCTTGAGATCTTTCCTCAGTATATTTATCTGCCAGAAAATCAGGACCACAACAACGCTTAGCAAGTGTTTTCAATCATGTGTTAACTAGCAGTAAATCTTTTGCTTAATTTTGCTGAAAATTGTCTGCTTGTTCCCTTTCCTGTTACCCTATCTTGTAAAATTCTATAAGCTCCATTTGATAATAACAACAGCTAAAGTTAATTGAGCACTCACTATGTACCAGTCAAGTGATTTAATTCATAACTGAGGAGGTAGGCTCTGTTATCATCCTCATTGTACAGGTGAGGAAAAAGAAGCGCAGAGAGATTTGTCAACTTGCCCAAGGTCACACAGCCCAAATGGTAGAGCCAGGGATTCATCTCAGACTGACTGATTACAGAACCCACTTTGCTAAATGCCTCAGTTTCTGAAGAAAATTTTCTCCTAAAGGAAAACACTCTAGAATAGCCCAACACAAATATAATGTGAGTTATAAATGCAAGCTATATATGTAATTACAAATTTTCTAGTAGATACTTAAACAAGTAAACAGTGAAATGAAGTTTAATAATAATTTTATTTTGACCCGATATATAAAAATATTAACATTATTAATGAGCTATTATATATTCTTTTTTATATTGGTTTTTCAAAATCTGGTGTATATTTTATACTTACAGCACATTTCAATTCAGACTAGCCACATTTTAGGTGTTCAATAGGCACATGTGGCTATTATATTGGACAACGTGGATTTATAAATGGACATTCTCCTTGTCCTATTTCATCAATTTTTTTGTTTCTATTTCAGCTTTAAATTTGAGTCGCAAATTATGATTGGGTCAAATAAGTCTATGTTAATGGAAAGATGCCCTGTGGGTAATTTAATGAACAGAGCAGCAGGTTAGGACAGTGGAAGGAATAAGCTTTTAGGAGTTGTAACATCTGGGTTCTGATCCCCATCTTTCCCATTATCTGGGTCTCTGGCCAGTGGCAATCCTCAACTTCCCTCAGCCTCTTATGTTAAAAAAGAGTTGATGGTTTGTGATTATTAAGGTTCTTTTCATTTCTAAAAAACTCTGCTAACTGCACACACCCTTTTCAGGGTTTTGGCATCTGTTTCCACTTTCCACTCAAGATTTCTACATGGCAGGGCTTATCCTAAGTTGGGTTGTGTTCCCTGTGCCCACCTCTGTGCCTGATACACTGCAGGCACAAGAAGAAATGAAAATCCAGTTCTTCTTTGAGGGACCCCTAGGCGTCCCGGTTTTTGCCAGAATAACTATAGCAGCCTTAGCAATTAATTACACTTTCATTTCCTTTCTCATACTGGCCTAAAATCTTGACAATCCAAGCTTTCGGAAGGGTTATAGCCAGGATTAAAAATCATTTCCTGATCCTGTTAGCAAAGACCATAGTGCTCAGCTGTAGGCACAGCTGCCGAGAGACCCCCCCCACAAATGGCCTCGCTCTTATTACATGCTGTTCTGATGCTGAGGAGAGTTAATTAATGACTCTAAATAAGAAAACAATCAAATCTGTCTGCGGTCATATGAGTCAGAGCAGACCCAGATGGGGAGCCAGGTCTCTGGCCTCCAAGTGCCCTCGGGAAAAGCAATAGCAGCCTTCACTCCATGTGTCAGAACCCTGCAAATCCCCAACCTAAAAGGAGAAGGAATGACTCCAGGAGGATTGGAGACCCAGCTTGATGCCAAGCATTTTCTTAAAAGGCCAGGCCCCCTATCTGCGTGTTGTGCAGAGTGAGGTTCAGGGAGAGGAGGAACAGCATGAGTCTGTTTCTCTCTATTTTCTTTAGATTCCCAAACCTACAGCTGCTGGATGGGGGGTTCTCAGGCACAGGCCCCTGGTGTGTGTGGCAAGATTGGTGTAGCTGGCACTGCCACCTTGGGAAGACTGAAGGACATGTGGCCTGAAGCCCATCAAGCCCCAACCTGTCCTCCCTCAGGAGTCCTGCAGCCACATATGACGGCAGAACTCTGATTCTGAGGACATGGAGGCAGGAATGTGATGCTTCCCTGAGATTTGTTGAGGTTAACAGCCGTGAAAACTTTTATTTCGGTGTTAGAGGCTTTGCTGTGAAGATCGGAGAGTGGAATAGGTGGAAAAAGCCTCTTAACATTATCCACGTGTCCTCAGAATTGGACAGGATGCTAGCAAATAAAGACAAGCCTTACTTTGGCTCTGTACGTACTCTGGCAAATAATAACAGCCTCCTCGTGGCTCCCTCCTCCCCCATTCTTGCAGATTATTAAAACTGGTAGTGCTGCCATCCAGGCTTGGCTCCCTGTGAAATTTTTCCACTCTGGAAAGAAAACCCTGGGCTACTGGCCATGCGGGTCATTATGCTTTCCTCTTCTTTGGTAATCAACTTCAGGTAACAAACTTTTTGTCAGGATAATATGTAAAGTGGGTGGTAACAACCCTTGAGGAAAGTGAAAGGACTTTTTGTGGTTTCTGTCTGAATTGTAGTGGGCCCCAATCCCATTCCTCTAAAATTTGGTTAGAACCTCACATAGAAATGGCCCAACACTTCAATTTCACTTCTAAAATAGGACAAAAAAACAGCGGTAAGAAGGAGGCTCCGGAGTTCAAGAGACCCAGATTGGGACCTAAACTCCGTCCCTTCTGGCCTGTGTGATTGTGGGCAAGCCCCTTTCCTCTCAAAGCTTCATTTCCTCATCTCGGAGGTGGGAATAACACCACCACCTATCTCACGAGGCTGTGAGGATGAAATACGTTCTCACATGTGAAGAGCCTGACTCGGAAACGTTTCTTCTTCTTATTAGCTCATCACTCTTTAAATAGGGATCGCCAAAGGGTTCATTCGAAGTGATGCGCTGGAAGCCTCCACAGCATTATGTGATGAGCTTTGGGAAAATCCTCACAGAGGCTGGCTGTCGTCCTCAGAGCTGGCCTCATGCCCTAAAATCCTCCCTTCTCACTAATGGGGCTGAGGCCAGTGCTGTACAACCTTGGACAGCTCCACTCCTTAGCCATTGCCGGCTGCCTGAGGGTGCAAAATGCTTGGGGGGGATTTTCCCAAGAAAGGTTGTGTTCATGGGAGGGTTTAGGATTCACCAGGGCTGCAGTCTCCCAACACGCATGCCACTTGCATTCTTCAACTAACCTCAGGGAAGCATCACATTCGTGCCTCCTGGAATATTCTGAGGGACCTGGCCTCAGAAACCCATGAAGTCTACTCATAGATGTACTGAATCTTCAGGCCCTTTCCTTCTCTCTGATGAACTCCAAGGATTTCCACCCCCCCCAACAAGAACAGAAACACCACCCACATCTTCCTGTATCTGATGATATTTCATTTGTTTGGCTTCAGCACAAGGATTAAAGATTCTCGATTAACTTCAAGTGAAAGTAATAATGTGTGAGCACGAAGAAAGGTTTTACAAGACAAGGAGATTCAGGTATGAATTAAAAGGAACATAAAATAACGGTATTGCCTGTAGGTGAGGTTGAGCGTCATTCTCTAATCAGAATAAAGCAGGTGGTTCAATTTATGAAATAATTTAGTTTTTCACTCTCCAATGCAGAACACAATATACAGTCACCTTCTGAACAGGCAGGGAAGATATTAAGTCCTATTTTTACTTTATGATACTGAGTCACATAGTTCAATGCAAATCACATGGATGCCAAAGTAAGAACAATACCAGGTATTTAAATACCTCCTTTCCTTTGAGGCGCTTAAAAGAGTTTGTGGCTGCGCGAAATCCCTTTACAGCAACTCCCGGAGAAGGGACACTGTCACCAGGTGGGCATTTGAGACTGAGCTCATCTCATCCATCTCATCCATCTCCCACACTCCCATCATTAGGCCTGGAAGAGCCAGTGTTTGCCAGTTCTTTATAGTCTCCTGATACCTGCATTTTCTGGGCCACATTGCCAACTAGGAAAAGAAGGCTCATGTTTGAAAAATATGGTATTGACCAATAAGAGGAAGAGAAGAGCATCAAAGTGAAATAGGGGAAAAAGGAGAAAGAAATCATAGAGTGAGAGGAAGAAACAGGAAAGATGCTTACACCTCTCTGATTTTGATAAATGTTTGCTATGCATTTTCCTCATAGATGGATTTGATGCCCAGCCCCAACGGGATGAAAACATAAACAAAGGCCTTTATTTGGGCCCCCTTTAAATATTTCCCTGTGGGTAAGGACAGCGGCAGTCCCACTGCTAGAATTAGCTTGAAGAAACTGCAGACAAGCACATCAGCTCAGGACTCCAACGGCAGACAGGGAGTCTCCAAATAGAAGGGTTTATGGTTTTCACCTAACAATGCTCACACCCACCCTGAACCTCCACACCATGGTTTAGCTTCTTCCCAGCAGAGGTCGCTGTGGATACTGGCAATGGATACTTGAGCCTGGACGTGGCGGGGCTGGGTGGTGGCTCCACTGTCCGCTCTTCTTGCGGTTCCACTGGGAAAGGTGGTCTCAGGCAGGGATTTTATCGAAGCACAGCACCTTTGTCATGAAAGTACTATGAGGCTGAGGTCACTTGCTGGGAGTGGCAGGTCTTGGAGGGCTGTTCTCATCCTCTGAGGGTGTCTTCCCACAGCGGTACCTCGGTGTCACACCAGTGCCCTCTCTGCAAGTGTCCCTGGTGTTCCTGAGAGGCCACCTGTCACTGACCAGCAACCCCAGCCCATGGTCCTTCCAGACACGGAGACCAAAGTGACAAAAGTCTTGCTGCACAATCTTGCACCCCCTTCTAAGGGACTCCGTTGATTCACACTCCCCAACCCCATTTGGAGCCTATGCTGGTGACGGGTGCGGAATTCTCTTCAGCCTGAATATTCTGAGGGATGGAAAGGGCAGGGCTCTGGTGAGGGTGTGAGGTTCAGACCTGAGACCGCCCCCCGCAAAGAGCCCACATTCTGGGTCGCACCCAGGCATGCAGGCCAGGCCCAAGGTGGCCTGAAGCTACCTCCACCCTGAGACATCCACTTGGACCCTCGTTCATTACTGTGGCTTGAGAGTGGAAGCAGAGACCACCCTGCACCCATCCCCATCCCCCACATCCAAGGCCACCAGTGAGTGGTGGTTCTCACACACACCCAGCCAGGTGCCCAGGCTCACCATGACACGCAGCGAACACTGGAGCACTCACTTGTGCATTCTACCCAGTTATGCACATTCACACACTCACATTGACCCATGCACACACCATTACCCATGCACACACACTGTGACACACAAACACACTCAAACCCGGGAACCAAATTTGACTTATCATGGCTGATGGCACGTGTTGGGGTGGGGGTGGGGGTCGGGGTCCACTCAGGATATCCCTCTGGCCCACTCAGGACTGCTGAACCGTGGGCCCTTCCCCGGGAGATGGAGTCTCCCAACTGTCCACATCCTTGTGGTCCCAGGTCTTGAACGCCCCCAGAAGGGACCCTGGTTACCATCGCACACATGGCATCAGGGTGCTGGGCTGGCAGCGGGTGTGTGTGGGGGGGGGGGGCGTGCGGAGGAGAAGAGTGCGGGGCATAGTGCCCTGCCCGGGCTCAGCCGCCTCCTCTCCTGGGATTTTCCATCTCTGCTCGCGCGGGCCTGTGGGGAGCGAGCGCGCTTTGTCTCCCGCCCGGCATCTGGCACGTTTCCGCGGAAGCTCCCCGCGCCGCGCCCGAAGCCCCCCCTCTCCTGGCCGCGCCCCCCGCTCAGCCCTTGGCGCAGGCCCGCCAGTGCGGCGACCGCCGCTTTGTCCTCCCGCGGATGCCAGGGCGGAGAGCGAAGCCCCGTGCCCGGAGCGCCCGCCGCGTGCCGGGGGTGTAGGTCTCCGCGCCTGATTTGGGGCGCACCCTGGCCGAGGGGAGCAGCCCCTAGGGTCTGCGGACGCGGGGGGTGTCTGCCCGGAGCTCCAGGGTGCCTGCGAGGGACCACCCTGTCCCGCCCCGCACCGGTCCGCCCGGGTCTAGCTCCCCTCCGGGTGCAGGAGCGCGCGCCCCCGGGGCGGGGCGGGGCGGGGTAGGAGGGTGGTTTCGACTTGGTGTCCCTGGCCTGGATCCAGGTAGAGAGGGCCTCGGAGATCAGACCGGGGAGGGCTCCGGTCGGGAGGGCTCTCTCGATCCCTCTTACTGTCCCCCACCGCACACCTCGCCCCCAGGCCACTCCGACCTTAGGCGCCGGGCGAGCGCGGAGGACCCCGAGAATCCGTCGGTGCTTTCCTGTTCCCGCGACGCCAAGCAGGTGCGGGGAGGTCCGCCGCCTTTGCCTCTTACGCCCCAATCCCCTCTCCCTCAATAACATAGGCGGGTCCAGTAAGAGGGGAGGAGTCCCCTGTCTCCATCTATCCCCTCTTCACAAAACCCCGGGCTTCGGGGACAGGGTGGGCACGGGGAAGGGTCATCCTGATTCCCAACAGCCCTTCCGGAATAACCCGGGAGGGTCTGGGCAGAAGGAATCCTGTGGTCTCCTCCATCACAGCCAGACCCCCTTTGCAGCCTCAAGCAGCCGAGGTCCTGTGGGGAAGGGTCCCTGCCTCCGGACCTCCATCCCTCCCGTCCTCAATGATCCAAGCAGCGAGACTTCAGACACCGGGGAGGGAGGCTCCCAGCTCCGGACGCCCCCAGGAGAGACGGGGCGGGGGAGTGGCCCCTCAGCTTGCCCCTCACACTCAAGAGCCCCCTCCACCATAAAACAAAAACTAACCCAAGCCGCTCCGACCTCAGGCGCCGGGCTAGAGGGAGGCCGGCCAGGAGTCAGCAGCTCCCTCGGACAGATGGTGTGGAGGGCGGCGAGGACAGGTCCCATCAACTCCCCAGGCCCCCCCACTCCCTCTCCAATAAAACAAACACGAATTCAGCAGCACCGACCTCAAAGAGGCAGGAGAGCGGTCAACGCCAGGCAGTGCACCCAGCTCCTCCGGGCTCCTTGCGGCTTCCCGAAGGTAGTTCTCGCGGCGGCGGCGGCGGCGGCGGCGGCGGAGGCGGCCGCAGCTCCCGCGGCTCCCGCGTTCCGAGCCTCCCTCGGACTCAGCACCTGGAGCGGGGAACAGCTCCGCGCCTCATTCCGATGGCCCCGCCTCCTGTGCGCCGCCATAGCCAATGGCGACCCGGGCCCCGCCTAGGAGGCCGCCCATTGGGGGGGGCGTCTTCCCCTCACCCTTCGGCTCCGCCCGAGGGTTCCTAGGTCTCTCTGTCAAGACCACATCCCCCAGAGACCGCCTGCGTTTTCGCACTGCCTTCTGGAACTTGTAGTCCTTCATGGACCCGGGATGAGCTCCTGCCGCGGGAAGGTGGTCAGAGATGGACTGCATTTTCCAGGATGCATTGAAGAAACGGAGGCTCTGAGGAGGGCGGGAGGGCTGTTTCCATAGCAAAGGCGGCTGGTTGCAGATGGCTGAGGGGGAGAGGGGAAACCTCGAAGGATTGTGCGTGACTTCGGGAGCCTCTTGGGAGGCCGTTCGGATTCTTTTTTCTCTTTGGTCCCCACCCCGGAATTCGTGGCCTTAGTTTTACTGTCTGAGAAGAAGGCGTGGAGCCGTCCCCCCCCCCCGCCCACACTCCGCGGTGATGGGGCAAATCCAGGGCGAGCAGCTTTGGTTTGCCCAACAAAGGTGAGAGGGGACGGAGGAGACCTTCCCACCACATTCTGAACTTTATCCCTTTACTTTTTTTTTGGTCTCTATCTTGTCATAGGAGAGTATGTTATTTATTTGTTTATTTATTTTATCATAACGTTTGGGGCCATGAAAGCCTTCGCATCCCCTCTGCCCGGGTTCTGGCCTCCTTCACGCCAGATACCGCAGCGCCTCCCTTAGCGTAGCCAGAGGGCGCTTCTCCTGCTTCAAATCCTTCACAGGCTTCCCATTACCTCAGGCATGAAACCCACACTCCTCCGCATCGTTGGAAAAACCCTTCAAGATCTGGACTCCGCTTTCTTTCCTTTTTTTTTTTTTAACCTTTGGCATCGGATATTCCCAGGTCTCCCCTCCAAGAACTAGCCAGGCCCGACTCCTCCAAGAACTAGCCTCCCAGATGAGGCGGGTTCCGGGAGAAATATGGCCTTACACTCTGGTGGCAGCCAGGACTCCACCTTATTGCAACACTGAACTTCTTGGGAAGCAGAGAAGCCTTAAGAACCCGTTTTCTGTTACTCCCGTGGGTCCCTCCACCTTGCATTTAGCTAACTCTTTAGACTCTTCAAGCCCCAGCCTAGATGCCTGCCTTCCTGTTCGGTCCCCCACCTTATGTTTGCGCAGCGCCCTCTCCTTCCCCTGTTCTACTTGCGTGCTCATCTGTCTATCTTCCACATTAGATTATAAGACCCACGGAGCAGGGCCCATGTCTATAGTATTCATACTTTCAGTACAGTGCCTGGCACATGGTAGGCACTCAATAGATATTTGTTGAATTGCAAATGAATTGAACTTTAATTGAGTTGCACTCATGCCTTCATAAACTTGATTTCCTAAGCTTGGGTGTTCCCCAGTGCTGGAAGTGTTCAACTAGAGGGATGCCGCGTGGTTGAAGAAATGTTTATGTCATTTTTACAGTGGATTGGAATTTTGCCTGAATGCTGGGAGGGCCCTTCTCCAGTCCTTTTGACGCTAGGGAGTGATAGATTCATGCCTTTTCCTTGGAAGTCCTATAAATTCTCTCCTAAATGTCACCAGTTCTTCTTGTTCCTTCCCCCCCCCCCCCCCCCCCCCCCCGTTGATGGCCCTTCTCCTTTCTGTGCCTAGATGCCCTATACCCCACTCTCTTTCTGGGAAAGATCTTCTGACCCGGAAGTAAAGACGGTCTGAGATTCCTGCCCATCTTTCAACCCTCTGTTCAGCTTCATGGGGCCTTGGTGGTGATGTCCCACCATGCCAAGTAGCATCTTCTCTGAATCTTTCCCCATTCAGGGCCCTGGTGTTGGCTAAATAGTCCAATTAATCCCACACATGCTTCATATGTCACTTTACCCAGGCATTTTGGGTGTATTTCAGCTAAAGCATTCTTGGGAGAATGCCTTAATAATATGGGAATAATTTGTGGCCAAAGAAGTAACCAGGGGGACTATTACCCTGAACCTGATTTAAACCAAAAAGACAGAGCCTGGGTAAAGGTAACTCTGTCATCTTTGAGTTGATGACATCCAGGGAAAGAAAGCTAGCATGAGGGAGAGAGTGAAATGGGTGGCATTTAGGGAAGAACTAATGACCTCTAAGAGGCATGGCAGAGGGGCTTTGATCCTGGGTCAGCCATGAGGGAAAGCCATTGGAGCTGGACGAATAGATGGGACCTCATTACTGAAGATAGAGAACTGGAAGGAGGCAGGGGGAAGTGGGATTCGTCCTGAAGCCTGATTCTGTGGATGCAGTGAGAGTAGAGGCTGTTGGGAAAGTGGGTAAGGGGAGGACTACGCCACAGGGCAGGCATTAGCACAGTATCAGCAGAGGTTTTAGAGCCACGGCTGAAACTCTAGAGTTCGGTTTAGCCCTTCAGGAGTAGTACTAGCTTTCAAAAATTTGTTACAAATAAGGGGAAAGTTGGGTTCCACCAATCTTCTTAAACTAGCATCTGCTCAGCCAACTAGAGCCAGGAAACCTGGGTTCTAATTCTAACTTTGCCTCTGATTTGATATGTGATCCTGGGCTGGACCTGTTTCGTCAGTCAGTTGTAAAATGAAATTTATTGGTGTTAAGAAGCAGCTCATAAGGTTGAGGTGGGGGAATTCAAATCTATTTACTAGCTGTGTGGCCTTGCACAACCTTCTCAGATCTGCAGTTTGCTTACTTGAAAATGTTGTAATGGATAAATGAGATGCCTTATGTAAAACATAAATATCAAGCACTTAAATATTAATCCGGTTCCACATTTTTTATCTTGCGTTATCAGAAATTGGTTTGACTGTGAATAAACAGGCAGGAGGTAATGCCCTTGGTAATCTGAGTTCAAACCACCATTCTCTTGCTAGTTGACTTTGGTCAGGTATGACTTCGGTCAGGTATATGCTCAATCTATTTGTTTTGGCCCTAGCCAGTTTGGCTCAGTGAATAGAGCATTGGCCTGTGTACTGAAGGGTTGTGGGTTTGATTCTGGTCAAGGATATGTAGCTCAATTGCAGGTTTGATCCCCAGCCCTGGTTGGGGTGCATACGGGAGGCAACCAATTGATGTGTCTCTCTCACATCGATGCTTCTCTCTCTGTGTCGCTCCCCTTCCCTTCCACTCTCTCTAAAAATCATTGGAAAATGACCTTGGGTGAGGATTAAGCAAAATATATATATTTGTCATTTTTTAGAGGTGATTTAGAGCAGAGAACATTAAGAGAATAGAATTCTAGATACTTAAAAGCTAGAGTTTCAAAGTTTGTTAGAGGGGGAAAAGGTCTCAGTAAAGTTCCATAGGTCTTCTAATTAGGGGATTAACCAGAATGCTGAATCTCAGACATGGGGTTGGAATGATTAACCAGGGCTGGGTCCCAAAGAGCCTGGTATACCAGACTGAGGAATATAATCTATAATAATAAAAGTGTAATATGCTAAATAGACCAGATGTCCTTCCGGATGAAGCTAGGGCTGCAAGGGAAGCCTGGGTCCTGGTTGCCAGAGGGAAGCTGGTATCGGCAGCCAGGGGAAGGAAGTCCTACTCTTGCACGAATTTTGTGCATCAGGCCTCTAGTTTTATTCTAAAGATAATGAAAGTTTTTAAGGAAATGTGCATTTTGAAAACGGTCTAGGGCAGGGGTGGGCAAACTTTTTGACTCGAGGGCCACAATGGGTTCTTAAACTGGACCGGAGGGCCGGAACAAAAGCATGGATGGAGTGTTTGTGTGAACTAATATAAATTCAAAGTAAACATCATTACATAGAAGGGTACGGTCTTTTTTTTCAATAGTTTTATTCATTTCAAACGGGCCGTAGTTTGCCCACGGCTGGTCTAGGGCCTGTGTGGAGAAAGGTCAGAAGATGAGTCTGGGATGTAGGTCAGAAGTGATCCAGCATCATTACTATGAAGATGTAAAAGAGGGGGTGGATCTGAGATGTATAAGGAGGTAAATATTCAAAGGACTTCGTGAGTGATGAGTTGAAGGTGTGGAGGAGTGGTGAGTCAAGGATGATGCCCAGATGTCTGCCTTAGAAAGCTCAGTGGGTGGATGGTGGTGTTTTCCTCTGAATGCGGAATAGTAAAGGAGCAGGTTTAGGCAGGAAGAGGAGAAGATGAGTTTGAGGTGAGTGGGAGACATCCAGGTGAAATGTCTAGTAGGTGATTTGGAGCTTATCTTGGGAAAATGCCTTAATATATGGGAATAATTCATTCGTGGCCAAAGAAGTAACTAGGGGAACTATTACTCTGAACCTAATTCAACCCAAAAAGACAGAGCCTGAGAACTTGTCATCCTTGAGAGAACTGATCTGAAGAAACTCTTAAGTTATCATGTTATCAATATATACATCATAATTGAAGCCATGGGACTGGATGAATTCCTTCAATAGAGAGGGTCAAAGAGAAGACCAAACTCCCTTGGGAAATACCAACATTTATGGGACAGGTAGAGGAAGAGGGGCTTAAAAGGAAAAGTGAGAGAATAGTCAGAAAGATAGGAGGAGGAAACAGACATCTCTCGTAGCAATATGTTTACGGGTACATCTCCTAGGGCCGTGGTCGGCAAACTGTGGCTCACGAGCCACATGCGGCTCTTTGGCCCCTTGAGTGTGGCTCTTCCACAAAATACCACGTGAGGGCAACAACATACAAACCTGACTTACCCAAACTTTCCAAGGAGATGCAAGGCCATTGTTCACATTAGTGTTTGTCAGTCATTGTCATGATTTAATTTTATGGATGTTGTAAGGTAAATTGTAAGGAATTTAATTTTATCAATAAATAATATCGTTATTAAGTATGATATCAAGTTTTATTCAACGTACCTATAGTTTAACTAAGACTTAAAACTTTAAAGTTTATTAAGTTAATTTTAGAGAACGTTGTGGAGTGAAAGGAGATGTAGTGTCGAGGATTGAGAAAGGTATGTTGAGATGGTTTGGACATATAGAGAGGATGAATGAAAGGAGATAGACGAAACAAGTATACAAGACGAGTGTGGATGGAAGAGTTGGAAGGGGTCGACCTCAGCGAACATACCTCAATCAGATTGAGCACGTTTTTAGCAAAGGCCAGTTTAGGAGTACCCTAATTAAGTTAATAACAATGTACCTACCTATATAGTTTAAGTTTAAAAAATTTGGCTCTCAAAAGAAATTTCAGTCATTGTACTATTGATATTTGGCTCTGTTGACTAATGAGTTTGCCGACCACTGTCCTATGGCAGAGGAAACTAAGGAGAAAATAAACAAATGGCACTACATCAAAATAAAAAGCTTCTGCACAGCAAAAGAAACCATCAACAAAACGAAAAGGGAGCCCACTGTATGGGAGAACATAGTTGGCAATGATACATCTGATAAAGGGTTAATATCCAAAATATATAAGGAACTCATACAACTTAACAGAAGGAAGACAAACAATCCAATTAAAAAATGGGCAAAGGACCGAAATACACACTTCTCCAAAGTGGACATACAGATGGCCAAGAGACATTTGAAAAAATGCTCAAAATCACTGATCACCAGAGATATGAAACTTAAAACGACAATGAGGTATAACCTCACATCTGTCAGAATGGCTGCCATCAAAAATCAACAAATGACAAGCCGAAACCAGTTTGGCTCAGTGGATAGAGCGTCGGCCTTTGGACTGAAGGGTCCCAGGTTCGATTCCGGTCAAGGGCATGTACCTGGGTTGCGGGCACATCCCCAGTGGGGGATGTGCAGGAGGCAGCTGATCGATGTTTCTCTCTCATCGATGTTTCTAACTCTCTATCTCTCTCCCTTCCTCTCTGTGGAAAATCAATAAAACATATTTAAAAAAAAAACACAAAACAAAAACAAAAAAAACAAAAAACAAATGACAAGTGCTGGCAAGGATATGGAGAAAAGGGAATCCTAGTGCACTGCTGGTGGGAATGCAGACTGATGCAGCCACTGTGGAAAACAATATGGAGTTTCCTCAAAATATTAAATATGGAACTGCCATTTGACCCAGTGATCCCACTTCTAGGAATACTAGTATATCCCAAGAAACTCGAAACACCAATCAGAAAAAAACGTATGCACCCCTATGTTCATAGCAGTACCATTTACAACAGCCAAGATCTGGAAACAGCCCAAGTGCCCATCAGTAGATGAGTGGATAAAAAAGCTGTGGTACATTTATACCATGGGATACTATGCAGCAGTACAAAAGAAGAATCTCTTACCCTTTGAGACAGCATGGAGGGACCTGGAGAGTATCATGCTGAGTAAAATGAGTCAGTCAGAGAAAGACAAGTATCACCCGATCACACTCATTCGTGGAATCTAAGTAACAAAATAAACTGATGATTGGAGTGGATCCAGAGACGTGGAAGCATGGAACAGAGTGCGGAATCTCGGAGGGAAGGCGGGGAGGATGGATGGGCGGGAGGTAATCACCCAAGGACCTTGTATGCATATATACATGGCCCATGGACACAGACAATGGGGTGGTGAGTCCCTGGGCAGGGGGTCGGGGAGGGCTGGAGAGAGTCAATGGAGAGGAAAGGGGGACATATGTAATACTTTCTCCAATAAAGAATTATTTTCTTAAAAAAGAATGAAAGATAGGAAAACCAAAGAATGGTATGCCACAGAAGCCAAATGGAGGAAGTGAGGTCACATGGTGCAGAATGGTCAAGTTAGCCAACGTCTGAACAAGTGAACACCAAGTTTAGTAACCAAGAGGTCCCTGGCAACTTTGGAGAGGTTCAGTGGAGCTGCAGGGACAGAAATCTAAGTGCATGGGAAGTGGATATAGATAATTGTTGGGAGTTGTTTTGAAGGAGAGGAAGGAGAAAAACAGAGAGGATGTAGAGTTGAGAGACAATTTTGTTTTAAATTGGAAGAGAAAAGGACATTTAAAAATGCTGGTGGGGGAAGGTTAGTTGAGGTTACAGGAAAGAGAGTGATTGAAGGATGCAGAGAGGTCCAGTAGGAGAGTGGGAAGTGAGAGGGTTCAGAGTGAGTCTCAAGCATGAGGAGGGCCCAGGTTTCCTCTAAGATGGGAGGAGAGAAAGGAAGGCGGAGTTGGAGATGCAGTTAAGTCAGTAGGTTGGTAGGTCCGTGGGAAGCTTATAGAAAGAGGAAAATATTCAAGATGACCAATAGCAAAAAGGAGAGAAAGCTAATAGCAACCCACAGAGACTGAAGGGCAGTGGTGAGAGCCTGCTGAAGTTGGGGGCACACATATTAAGGCATTCTCCCAAGATAACCTGTGTGGTTGTGGGCTTTTTTCCAGCATCTCATCAGACCTGAAATAGACATAGAGAAGGCTACTGGTGTGGCTGATCCAGGGCTGAGCTTTGTTGGACAAGGGAGACTAGAAAGCAAGGAAGTGGAAGTGGTGGTCCACAAGAGGAAGGAGGTGAAGCCAGGAGGGAATGGACAGATGGGAGGGGTGGGGTTCTCAGTGGAGGGAGAGGGTAGATATGACGGGTGGGAGGGAAGAGTAGGAAGGGCAGTCGAGACTGGTCAGAGGTGAATGAATTCTGGTCAGGGGCGGCGTCAGGGTGGCTGGATTGGACAGAAGAGCTCATGGGATTAAAACACAAGCTCTCCCAGAAAGTTGGCTGCTTTGGAGGAGAGAAGGACCCCTAGTGGGCTCTATGCCAACCTGTACAGTGAATGGGAAGTTAACAGATGATGACAAGGAGTAGGGGTAGGGTGCAGAGCCCTCTGACATGAGTGTCACAGAAATCAAGATGTCGGGGAACTAAGAAGAAGTTTTCTTACCCAAGTCATGAGGGTTAAGGAGAAAGAGAACCAATGAGCTTTCTCATACATTTTTACAGAAGTATTATCTCAACATCATCTAAAAA
This sequence comes from Myotis daubentonii, assembly GCF_963259705.1. Taxonomy (NCBI): domain Eukaryota; kingdom Metazoa; phylum Chordata; class Mammalia; order Chiroptera; family Vespertilionidae; genus Myotis; species Myotis daubentonii. The sequence continues at coordinate 45,694,091 of NC_081854.1, read as the reverse complement.
CGATTAGTTTTATACACACCTAAAAGGCAGGATGTCTAGGAATAAAATGAACCAAACAAAAGACATTTCCATATTTCATAGTGAAGTTGTATCAACCAAGTTCAAGGGTAGTGATTCTTACAATTTATATTTTGGTGTAGTGTGTAGATTTAAATATGTGCATATCAACTAGAAAATGTGTTTGAGAATTTTGCAGATTTCATTTCTTAGCAATGATTTGTTTTCTCAGTTTAGAACATAAATTAGAGAGCTTGTGTTAATTTTTTTCAAATGTAGAGCTTAGAGCTTAATTCATGCCTTTGAAATGCCATGAATTTGAAATGCAGCCATTTTCCTTTCTGCATCCTTGAAAAGGATTACAAGGATTTTATTAGTTTTTCAGATAATCTTGCCAGCACATACAGACTTCCCACAAGGGTCTCCTATCAGTAAGGTTGGATTGTGAGTAATGCTGCAGAAGTGTTGTGCATGAGATATTTAAGACAAGTCAAATAAATCCAACTTTAGGATTTCCCAAACAGCAGCTTAGTTCACAATTATGGGACTTGATATAGAATATGAAATGTGTATCTAAATGTTAATTGAGAAAAATGATCCCCATAATTTCCAAAGAAAAAAAGGATATAATCAGTTAATTGCTCTGAGCAATTTCTGTCTTTAAAACAAGGCGATGTTATTTAAAAATATTTCTGTATGGTTGATAAATCTTTGTAATCTTGAAATAAGCCTGCTACTCCAGCCCCTTGGAACAGTGGGTGTTCAGGAAATATTTTGTGAATCAATTCATGAATGTTGTGATAATCTGTCCATGTTTAAAAGTCTTCCTTTCATCTCAAACTTTTATAAATATTCTTATATAAGGGTTGGTTCTTTTAAAACGTAAGTCAGATCATTTCACACCTCTACTCAAATTTCTCCAGTGGCTTCTTTGTCTCATTGCAAACAAAACCTAAAGCCCAGGATGGCCTGTAGCAGCAGTTCTCAACCTGTGGGTCACCAAACTGTGGGTTGCGACCCCTTTGGGGGTCAATTGACCCTTTCACAGGGGTCGCCTAAGACCATCGGAAAACAAAAATATAATTACATATTGTTTTTGTGATTAATCACTATGCTTTAATTATGTTCAATTTGTAACAATGAAAATACATCCTGCATATCAGATATTTACATTACGATTCATCACAGTAGCAAAATGACAGTTATGAAGTAGCAACGAAAATAATTTTATGGTTGGGGGTCACCACCACATGAGGAACTGTACTAAAGGGTCGTGGCATTAGGAAGGTTGAGAACCACTGGCCTATAGGGTCATGTACACGGACTCCTGTAGCCTCTCTGCCTCATCCCGGAGGTTCCCTCTGCTGCAGCACATTGACCCTCCATGCTGTTCCTTGTTTGCCTCAAGTACACTCTAGCCCAGGGGTGGGCAAACTTTTTGACTCGAGGGCCACAATGGGTTCTTAAACTGGACCGGAGGGCCGGAACAAAAGCATGGATGGAGTGTTTGTGTGAACTAATATAAATTCAAAGTAAACATCATTACATAAAAGGGTGCGGTCTTTTTTTTTTTTTTAGTTTTATTCATTTCAAACAGGCCGGATCCGGCCCGCGGGCCGTAGTTTGCCCACGGCTGCTCTAGCCTCAGGGCCTTTGCACTTGCTGTTCCCTCTGCTTTGAAGCTCTTTCCCTAGATATCCTCATGGATATTCCATATAAAATGGCATCCTTGCCCTGGCCAGTGTGGTTCAGTTTGTTGGAGCATTGCCCCATACACTGAAAGGTCACTGGTTCGATTCCTGGTCAGGACACATACCCACATTGCGGGTTTGATCCCTGGTGTGAACAATGCTTCTCTCTCTCAAATCAATTAAAAAATACAAATATAGATAAATAAATAAATACATAAATAGTAAACATACTTTAAAAAATAAATAAAAATTTAAAAAATTTAAATGGCAGCTTTTCCTCTCCTAGCACTCGCTACCCTCCAGTATTATCATCTGATATTTTATATATTCTCTTATCTGTTTATGGTCTGTCTCTCCCCCACTATTACTCCTCCAGTAATCCACTAGAATAAACTCTCCATTAGGGTAGATATTTTGTCTATTTTGTTTACTGCTGTACTCACCGAATGTGGCACAGCACCTATACATAGCAGGTGCTCAGTGAAACATGTTGAATGAATAAGAATAACACATAATCCATAGTATGTGACCCTAACACTTATTTTTTATTTTTCTGCATTACAGTCCTCATGTAGGACACATGTATATATAACCTTTCACATTATGGAAATCATAGTGTAGATATAATTTTGAGTTCTGCTTTTATTTTTCTAACATCACATGTTATAAGCATTTTCCCTTGCTAAGATTGAATTCATTTGTTCAGTTGCTCATTCACTCATTTAGTCAATGAATATTTAATGAGGCATTTCTATGTTCCAGACAGTACTTGGTCTATAGTGGTAAACGGGACACAGGACTTGCCCTTGAGGAACAGAGATTCTTTATAAATGCAATCTGTAATGGTTGCCTAATATTCCATCAAATATCACACTATATTTAACCTCGCCCCTAGTTAAGACTTTTTATTACTTAAAATAATGTAATGAAATACTCCAAGTTTATAGCAATTACCCTTTACAAATTATTCTTTAAGGTAAATTCCCAAATGAACAGTTATTGAGTTGAAGGGTTAAACATGATTTTGGTGTTTTTATACCATCTGCCATATTGATTTCAAAAAGGGCGGTACCCATTTTGCCCAGTTGCCAGCATGAATGTCCCCGCTTCATCACAGTCTCTTCAGCATTAGATATTACTTTCACTTTTGGCTAATGCAGAGTATAACATGATCCTTCCTTTTATTTATAATTTATGTCTATTAAGAATGCACATTTTTTTGTTTTCTTCTTTTGTCACTGGTTAGGTCAGTAGGTCCTCAGGAGGCTCTTGGAGGGCCATTGCCCTACCTTGTAGATCATGCCCAATGTCTATAGCGCACATTGGAGGTTTATAGCATCTTAGAGTTGGAAGGGCCTGCATTCATCATCTAGTTTAGTGGAAATTCCGATAGATGGCTTTCTAGCCTTTGCTTGCATAGCCTGGCAGTGAGGACCTCGCCATCTCATGGAAGCTTGTCTTGTTTTTGGCCGGCTCTACAGGTCTTGAACTAGCTTCTGGTCGTCGTGGCTCCCATGTGGTCCCATTCCTGCCCTCTGAAGCAGCAGAGCCCACATACCAGATGTTACAGAACCTCCCTGCCTTTGCTGCTCATCTCTGCAAATAGATGACTAGAATGGTCAACTCCAGGTAAGTCTGGCAGGCCTGGTGGCAAAGACACTGCCCCACACACAAGTCTGCACTGGCCACATCAGCAGCCTCTTCAGCTGGGTTCATATGGAACTTAAAGTCAGCTGAAATTCTAAGACCTTTATGTGGACCTGCAGCCAAACCTACTTCCTCTCAGCCCACATTTCTGTAGTTGATCTTTTCAAACCTGAAAACAAGACTTTGCTTTTCTCCCTATTTTTGTTTTCCAATGTTGGTGGAGAGGCTGCCCTGGCCCCACTCCTGCTGTCTAAGATGGGGACAATAAGAGTCGGTCTGACAGCTTCACATGCTGGCGTGATAATCAAATGAGATGAAGTTGGACATTTGTCACTCATTTTGGTTGCCTGGCAGCTGAGCCTCCTTCCTGTGCTTGAGGGATTCCGTGTCTCATGAGGTGGAACCATTCCTTTGCAGCGAGGCCTGGGCATCAGCCTGAGCCTCAGGCTCCTCCAGTCCAAGAAGCTCTCTCTCTCCCCGATGCCACTCCTCTCCAAGTTTGAATTGGAAGCCAGTGACAGCAAAAAAGGAGGGTCTGCTTTGCACCCCTTTTAGTGCTTTGATGGGTTTCTTCTCAGTTTCCAGTGAGAGTTCAATGGACAGCATCCCTCAGAAGGTGTCTGTGGTGTAGGTGGCAGGGACGGTAGGCCAGACTCAGTGGTCACAACGGTGTCTTCTAAGACTACTGCTGAGTTGGAGTTCGGGACATTGTTCTTGATTGTGTGCTTCCAAACCTGATTTTCTACCTTCCTGGAGATATTGTGAGCTACTCACTATCTTTTAATTTATGTTCTTTGCTGTGCACATCAGCCAAAGTTAGTTACTTTTGCTTACAACTAAAAATTCCAACCAATACATGCAGGATATGAAAAGTAAATGGAAAAGTGCTAAACACCACACACATACAAGATATTATTGTTTGGGATTTTGATTTCTAAGTAGTGGGTGTAGGCGGAAATAAGCCTGATTTCTCTACCTGCTAGGAGTTCAGATGGGTCTAAGGCAGGGGCGGGCAAACTTTTTGACTCGAGGGCCGCAATGGGTTCTTAAACTGGACCGGAGGGCCGGAACAAAAGCATGGATGGAGTGTTTGTGTGAACTAATATAAATTCAAAGTAAACATCATTACATGAAAGGGTACGGTCTTTTTTTTTTTTTAGTTGTATTCATTTCAAACGGGCCGGATTCGGCCCGCGGGCCGTAGTTTGCCCACGGCTGGTCTAAGGCATGCCTGGAAAGCTGGCCAGCATGAGGGGGTGCCAGTAGGAACTTGAGTGCTGGACACTGGCTCCACAGTTAAAGACTGACCTCTGACCCTAAGGCATCTAATGTGGGATGGCAGCTGCCAGAAGGCCTGCTGGGCACACATAAATGGATTGGCTGCTTGCCCCTCCTACCCTTGGGCCATTACCAATAGCCAGGGCCAGGAGGTGGGGCTGGGCTGTAAAGCAGTTCACCTGGGGCTGTGCAACTGTTCCTGCGATGCCCTCACTGGGGTGGAAGAGGAAACCTGTCTGGATAGGCCCCCCACACCTGGAACCACAAAAGGGATTATGAGTAGGTTGGGATTCCATCTTGAGCTGCCCTTGTCCCACTGAACTATGGTTTGGCTCTCCAGCCCGGCCTGTGCCTCCGGAGTCCTGTCCCACGTTGCCATCTGAGTCTACAGCCCTGGGTATCCCAGAGTGGGGCTGAGACTGGCACTGCTGCCCTGGTCAGTAATGAGCCCTTGGGAGTTTTGTGGCATTAAGCACAGCTTCTCTGGGGACATCCTATTTTAAACCCCGGGTTACCGCCAGAGTAGCCCTTCTGGGTATGTGTATAGGGCAGTGATGGCGAACCTATGACACGCGTGTCAGAGGTGACACGCGAACTCGTTTTTCTGGTTGATTTTTCTTTGTTAAATGGCATTTAAATATATAAAATAAATATCAAAAATATAAGTCTTTGTTTTACTATGGTTGCAAATATCAAAAAATTTCTATATGTGACACGACACCAGAGTTAAGTTAGGGTTTTTCAAATACATACGCCGAGCTCAAATGGTTTGACATCACTGGTATAGGGTAATGGTGCTCCTGCCTTAGCGATTCTGTGATTCAAGTATACACTGAACACTGGTGCTGGCCTTATCCCAGTACCGTGGTGCACCTCCAGGGAGGACCAAGATCATGATGTGTCCAAATCATGGGATTTTACAAAAATCCAAAGCCAGGGATAATGTATCAGGCCTGGACCACAGTCATATCAGAAATGTGGTGGCATCGTTCAGAGGGTTCCTCATAGAACTGTAGGTTCTATCCCTGCCATAGCCACAGATTTTTGTGATGTTAAGATCTCAACTACCAATTTTAATGTTCTTGCCAAATACGACTGTATATAATATTGTTTTGATATCAAGTCAAAACAAATCCACTATAAAAACAGCATAGAAGATAAGTTCTTACACTTTATCATCTGATCTAAATAGCTTTTCAGTGTCTAAGTTACTCTGGGTCAGGCACTTTAAGTACCCTGACACTGTACATGCTTTCTCTTATTTAACAATCACCACAATCCTATTTATAAGATACTATTTATAAAAGTACCATATATAAGGTACCATTATAATTCCCATTTTACAGGCAGGGGAACTGAGGCCCATAGTGGTTATGGGACTAGCCCAACGTCACATAACCAGTAAGTGGCAGAGCTGGGCTGGTCATCCACCCCCTAGAGCCTGAAAACTGCCTTTCCCTCAGCCCATTCCATTGTGGGGGCAGCTCTGGCTGTTGAAATGTTTTCCCTCACATGGAGCTAAAATCTGTGTCTCCCTAAATCAGTCCTATTCCTATTTCTGCGTATCCCATCGCCTACCACGACAGTTCCTGGTCTCCCAGTATTCCAGCTCAGGTCTCTATTAATGATCGGGGGCACTTAAGCTTCTTCCTATGGGAACATCTGGACCATTTTGTATCAACTAAGTCCTTAGGATAATTGCTGCAAGAAGGTCGTGGCTAGGTAGCTCTCCAATTCTACAAGTACTGCCATCCATTCTGCCCACTTCTGGCAGGGTTATGTCAAGAAATAGTCGACCCGCCCTAACTGGTTTGGCTCAGTGGATAGAGCGTCAGCCTGTGGACTGAAGGGTCCCAGGTTCGATTCCAGTCAGGGGCATGTACCTTGGCTGCAGGCACATCCCAGTAGAGGGTGTGCAGGAGGCAGCTGATTGATGTTTCTCTCTCATCCATGTTTCTACCTCTCTATCCCTCTCTCCTCCTCTCTGTAAAAAAACCAATAAAATATATTTTAAAAAGAAAAGAAAAAGAAATAGTCAACCCAATCACTAGTTTTAGAAGGGCATTATTAGAAAGTTCTTCTCTAAGAAAAGTGGCAGGACGACAGTCAAAACAGCAGCAGCATGATTAATACTATGCTAAGGATTGGATTGCTGCATGGGAATCTTCTGTCTCCCTTGTATTCTGACTGGAATACAGGATTCATGCGGACAGGAATTTTTGCTAGTTTTGTTTGCTGCTGTATCCCCAATGCCTACGATGGTGGCTGGAATGGCAAATATGCAAATATTTATTGAATGAATTATGAGTACAGTTTCATGTCTGATGTCACCTACTCGGGTTTGTAAGGTGTTTTGGATAATAATGTGATCTCCCAAGGCCATGGTTTTGAATTTTGTTTTCCATTACCTCACCAGCAGTTTCTTAGTTTTGTTGTGATTTTGATTCATAAGAAGATAACCTTAACCATATGCCAAATACATTGGATAAATAACTCTACCTCAAAAGCAGTTTAATTTGATCTTGTAAACCTAAGTCTAAACTGAAATTTGGTTTAGCTGGATAAAGGGGCTATTGGATTTCTAGTCTTTTATCCTATGAAACACATTCTGTGACCTTCTGCTTTGAATATTGAACTTGAATTCAAAATGTAAAATCATCAGGAAACAGCTAAATGAGAGGAATGTTAGCATTTACATTTTTTTCATTGTCTATACACAAATAATACATGTTCATTGTTGAAAATGAGAAAATACAGGTAAGCAAAATGAGGGAAATATAAACCACTTATATCCTCACTGTTCAGAGATGGTCACCGCTACCATTTTTCTGTTATATATCAAATACTGAAATTAGCTAATATGGTGATTGACTCATTTTTTCTTATGAGAAAATGAACATGGGAGATCTGGTTCTCCACCCAGGTCGCCCTGTGCTAAGAGGAGCCCACAGATCTGAGTCCAGTAGGGCCCAGACAGCAAAGGTAAATGGATGGAGTCATCTCTAGTTCAAATCTCAGAATCTGACTTTGGAAGGTGACCCCAGAAGTGGCAGGAGGTCACAATGGAGAGAGAGTAAGGAAAACAACTTTGACCTGGCTAAACATCCCAGATTTGACATAGAGCAGATTTCCTAGAAATAGGAGTGTGTTTTCCTAAGAATTGGAGGTGAGATAATTTTGGAAGAGCTGGCCACAAGATGACTTGCAAGTCAGAAAGGCAGAATGTGCAAGCAAGGTTTGGAGATAGCCCTCGTGCTCATTGTGTAGTTGGCTGGTTTATCCTGGACCAGTGTTCTTCCACCCTGATTTGCTAGGAGGGGACCATGTCACTTCCGGTTCATGACTCACTATAGGAAAAGGTGGAGATCTGTGTGAATTGGACCTGAGGTCATGTCCTTGGGCATCTTAGTATTTTCCAGTTGGGGTGCAGGATTCCTGGGAAGTCAGTCATGAGCAAAAGACTCATATTTTTCTTTGAAGTTAATGTAAATTTTGTATTCTTCTCCATAAGATTTGTCTTTAAATAACAAAATAACATTAAAATAATATTTTTAAAAATCTTTAAGTGAAGTCAGTGTTCCAGGATGCTAAGCATATAGGCACATTTTGTAAACATTGGTTGAAGGAAAGAATATTGTTTACCCCAATCTACAGGATGCTCTTGCTCAGGCCATGACAAGTCTGAAAAGGAATGATGGGATCACTGGGCTGGGAGGTAAATTAATAGTCTCTGGGTACCACCTATATGCAAGATAAGGTGCCAGATGTTTTACCTGCATAGCCTCAGTTTAAACACCATAACCCTACAAAGATCCATATTTCATAGGCAAGTCATTGGAGAATCAGATAGACTAGGTAATTTTTCAAGGTCTGGATGAAAATCCTGGTCTCCTTGGGCTCCTGTTCTCTCCATATTCCTTGCGGCCCCCTGAGGCCAGTTTACCCATCAATTTCTTGGAGATAGCATGGAGAATGCAGCTCACTGCTGTGTTCTCGGGCATGAAAAAAACTCCCATGTTCTGTCTTCCTGTACTGAAGACTGACATTGCAGGGATCATAGGGCTTGACTGTGGGCAGAGGAAGGCAGCACCTCTGGGGGCCTGGAGTACACCCCTTGTTCCTGAGTGGGCCAAGTAGGGGCACACGGAGATGCTCCAGGAGGAAAAGAGCCCACGTGCCAAGTTATTTCAGGATAGCATTCATTCAGAATCGTCGTTGGCATTTTTAGCTTGTTTAATCTTTTGAACTTTGTTCCTAGCCTGTTATGACTTAAGTTCAAGTTGTTGTTGTTTTTCAGGTTTACTGGCTCCTCTCAGCTGTGAGTTGAGTGTCCCTGGTTGAGGGATCCAACATGGCTTTGTGGAGCTCTCCAAAAGCACAAATTATAAGGCTCCAGATTATTCACAGATGTCTGGGGGTGGCTGTTAACATGATTATTCAGTGACGGCATTGCAGTCCCTGAAGCAGATGTGGCCATTCCAAGGGGAGCACACGATGGTGTTCTCCTCCCTCTTAGGTTAGCCTCACAGCACCCTCAACTCTTGCCTCCAAAACTCCTTCCCTAGGGCAAAGGGCCAGCAGGTGTGTGAGAGGTACATAGGGGATTGAGCCTGAAGGCAATTATAAGTGGTTGCAAAAAGTAAGTACAGCGTGAACCCACTGTATGCAGCTTAGAGAAGGAGAGGGAGGAATGCTCCTGGGTGTTAACTAGCAGTGGTGTCTCTACGAAGGAGTACACACATCCCTCAGTTCTCCTTTCACCTGTCTGCATTTTTAATTTTTCTGTCATGAACATGCATTGTTTTTCCAATAAGAAAAAAGAGAATTATAAACAAATCCTCTCACTGGCTATTTAGGTAATTCTGACTTCTTATGAGTATAAACAGTGCAGAGCAGGAATAATTGGCGGAAAAATGAGTTCAAAATGATAAAGCACAGAAAAGTAGACCTCATCTCTAAATTCTGAAAAGCTAACAAAGTTTCTTCAAGATGGTTAAGAGGGCTATAATACTACTGCAATACTGGGCAGCATGGTTCCTATTCAAAAAGCAACAACTAGGCTTAATCGTTTTCAACCTAGTCATTTTTTCAATAATAGTTCATCAGGTTGATCAAAGTACCACATTTAGAAACTTAAAAACTTTTCTTTTTATGTACCTTTGGCGCCAGTCACCTGCACGGGGCTGGGAAGTAAAGACGAGAATTCATCCCATTGTTACCTCTGAGTTTGTGGGGTGAAAATGAGGCTGAGAGATATAGCTGATAAGGTCGTGTGCTCACATAAAGCACTTGACCCTAGTCAGTGACCCAGAAGCAAGTTTGGGTGCAAGTTGCTACTTCAGTGTTGAAAACATCAATTCCAGTCATTCAAGTGGCTTTTTTTATTTAATACATTTTAAGTTACAACAGAATATTATCCCTTATAAAAAAGGAAAGTGGAAAAGACTCTTTTTAAAATATATAAATTTCTTTATTGATTTCAGAGAGGAAGGAAGAGGGAGAGAGAGATAGAAACATCAATGATGAAAATCATTGATCGGCGGCCTCGTGCACGCCCCCTACTGGGGATTGAGCCCTCAACCCGGGCAGGTGCCCTTGGTCAGAATCGAACCTGGATCCTTCAGTCTGCAGGCCGATACTCTGTCCACTGAGCCAAACTGGCTAGGGCTGGAAAAGACTCTTTTGTCTGCTAACCCTAGCTGTTCCCAGAGCTGCTGTTGGCTAACCAGCAGTCTGGTGGCCTCAAGCCCCGTATCCAGCTGTACCTTCTCTGTCTACCCTAGCCTGGAATAATCCAGCCTTCCACCTTCTCTGCGGGACTTCAGAGCTGTCAAGCTTTACTGTGACAAAAAGAAAATTAGTACCACCATGGAGATGTGGTTTCCAATTCAGCCAGCAGTTTGCCAGTCCTTTTATCCACACCTGGCCAGACACTACGCTCATTCCCCATCCTAGCTGTTCCCTGATTGTCCAACTCTTCTCAAATTGTCCACCTACCGCTGTCTATATCCAACTTCTGCAGCCCTGGGAGAGTGAAGCATATCAGGTTTTCAGCTCCTCTCTTCCTTGCTTCTAAGAAGATCTACATGGCATTGCCAAGACTAGCCTCCCTCTTAGGATCTCCCTCCCACCCTCCCTTGCCTCTTCCAGAATCCAGTTCAATAAATTACCCTCTTTCTTTGATTCTCTCATCCTTCCCTTGTGCCTGGTTCCTTTTCTTCGCCCTGTAAGTACAATTCTTTCCCAATTTAGAAAAGCTTACCTTTACTTTCTCTTCCTGGGAATCTCCCACCCTGCCCTTTATAAGCAAACTTCTTGAAGTTAGACCATACTTTGTGTCTCCATTTCCTCAGCTTCTTTTACTTCCCACAAAATCTAGATTCTACCCCTATCATTATACAAAGACTGCCCTTGCTAAGGCCACCAATGAATTTTTGATTGTCAGATTATTAAATGAATCTTTTCACCTGAACGGACCTATCTGTGTGATATATATTCAGTTTCTATAACTCCTTAAAACTCTTGTAATTCCGTTGGCATTTCTTCATGCTTTTCAGCTGCTTCCTCTCACCTCTCTCTCTGACCAATTCTTAAATACTGGTGTGCCCCAAATTTTGTCCTTGAACCTGCCTTGGTTTCCATGATCTTTTTAGTGAGAAGGGGTTGGGTCTGTGCCCAGTAGTTGCCCAGCAGAGAACTGTAGAAGTGGAAACCATTGGGTCTCTTTGATCTCCAACACAGCACATAGCGCTGACCCAGAGGAGTACGTTTCTAATAATGGAAATTTGGGCATTAGACCTTTGGTGGATTGGAAGCAGGTGAGTCTTGTATGTGACTCACATTCACCCAGGAGGCCATCCCTTTCCTTGCTCCAGGACTCAGCCAACTTGGAAGGACATAGAGCTGTGCCTCATGAAGGCTGTGTGCCCACAGGGCTGCTCCATGTCACATTCTAGAGTCTTTCATGTTGACACGTGTAGCTCTAATTCATTTGTCTTCATCTATAATAATAAAAGCACAATATGCAAGTTGACCAAATGGTCGAATAGCGGAACAACTGTCCGGACAACCTTCTGGACGAAGCCAGGGCTGCGGGGGCCAAGCCCCTTGCACGAATTTCATACATCAGGCCTCTAGTTGCCTATAATATTCCACTACATGAATATACTACCATATCCATTCTCCTGATAAACATTAAGATTGTTCCCAGTTTTTTATATTTCCCACAATATTACTATAACAATCTCATACTTGTGAGCATGTGCAGAAGAGGGTGTATGCATCTTAAACTTTACTAGTGAATGCCGCATGGCTTCCCAAAGGTTGTATCAATGTGTACTCGACAGGTGGGGAAACTGAGGCACAGAGCAGGACAGTCACTTGGCCACGGCCACAGAGTGGAGAAGCTGCAGAAGCTGTTGGCTCAAACCACTTTGTCCTGAAGAGTAGCAGTGAGTCTGGTGCCGAGCCCTGTGCCCTGGGGGAGGAAGCTGAATGTCTCTGAGGGCACGCACGCCTCTGGTCTGGTTCTCCTTTCTTTGTTCTCCTTTCAGCTGTCCTTGGTCACTCGGGGCCACATGGAGAGAATTGCCTGCTTTCAGAGGCAGGCCCCTGAGTGCTGTGCTGGCTGAGCCATCCACCAGCCACAGAGGTTCAGAGGAAATTCCATTTCTCTAACAGTGGAAAATGAATGGCCCGGACAAGTCTTTATCCAGAGCTCAGCCCAGCCAGAGTGAGCCATGTCAGAGGGCGAAGCTCCCCTCTGCAGCCTGACACAGGGCAGGGAGTGTTTTGCAGATCAAGAATCTGAGGCCAGGAGATCCCACAGCAAAAATTGTGGCAGAACCTGGCTCAGTGCTGGGCTTCTCGCTGGCCAGCATGGACCAGGTAGTTGCAGGTGGTTGTAGTGTCGGACTGGTGGGTGTTGGCATCTCAGCATCATTCTTATTTATTAGGAGCCTGGGAGCCACATCCTTCTTGGAACATGATTATATGTTTCTGAAACTGAATTCACTCTTGGATATTTGAGATCCTGGGATTTTGAATTGTTATATGTCTCATGTCTCATCCCAACTCTGCTCCAGATTTTGGATGATGAACTGATGGGAGCAGTTAACCTGAAATTCCTCAGGACAAGATTTACTAACTGTCTGTAGGCTGCAGGAGCTAAAAAAAAAAACACAAAAAAAAAACCTTCCTGAAGTGCCATACCCACAGAGTGCCATGCCCTGGGGAGAATCTAGCTTGGGCGGCAAGGTGAGTGAGCTAGCATTCTCTTCAGAGCACCCAGCAGGCTGCCTCCCTCCCCTCAGAGAGGAGCCATCTTGGTCACTGTGGCTTTCTCTTTGGTTGGCCAGTCCCATCTATCTGGTTTGCTGTGCCCTGACCTGTCAGAGGGCAGCAATATCTCTGAGATGCTGCTGGACAAGAACAAGTGAGCCTAAGTGAGAAAGATGCCCAGTTTGACAATTGTCCTCAGCCACTTACTGAGTTGCCTGCTGTCTCTCAGATTCCTGGCCTCAGGCCTTGCTTAGCAGCTCTCAACACCTCTTAGCTCAGCTCTGGGAACTCCAGGAGACTTCCCAGCTTTAGCCCCTTCAAACCTTGAACCAAACCTGCCTCCAGCTCATGCCTGCCCATCCTTGGTCCCCTCCCCATCCAGCTCCTCAGTGGTCCCTGGTTGCTTACCAAAATTCCCGGCACTTAGCCACATCCCTGTTCTGTCTGAACCATCCTCCATCAAGTGGGGTCAGGGAAAGCCCTGTGGGATCCAGCCAGCTAACCTGATACTTTGGCAGGTGAGTATGGAGAGGGAACAGAGTTGGGTCATGTAGGAGCCAGAATAACCAGAGGACAGGGAGGGCAGCTGGACATGCGGCCACCCAGGAGTCGGGCCAAGGAAGTCCAACTCTGATATGAAGTCCATATCAGAGATCAGACTGGACACAGATGACACAGCCAAGGAGGCCACTGCCTGGGAAAGGTGGCTTGGAGGGAAGTGGCAAGTGAAAAGCAGAGACTGGAGGCAGCGACAGCAACGTAGGGTCTCTTGCAATCATGCCTCTCAACTGGGGACGTGTGGGAGATGCAGCCATGGGTCTACAGTCCTGACTTGAGGATGCCCCTTATGCTGTGACACTGTTGCCCATCCTTTATTGTCACCTTTATGCCAAGTTGGGCTGCTCCTCTCTGTCCCTCCCTCAGGCCCACCTTCTGAACCTCTCTGCTCACTTGTTCACTACTCCCTATTTCCCCACAAGCCCAGCCTTTTCCCAAGCCCACACTGCTTGACCTCTAGACCCAGGCTGGTGCAGGAGTTGCCCTGCTCAGACCAAGAGCAGTGCCTCAAGCTTCCAGGAGAGACCCTGCTGTATGTAGCCTCTGACTCCCTTCAGACCCTCGTGGCGCTCCGTTAGACATCACCATTCACTGAACCCAGCTAAGACACACACACACACACACACACACACACACACACACACACATACACACCTGTTGACCTACCTACCTACCTGTTTGCTTTTGGCTGAGATGTCAGCTGCTTTCTGGGGTTCTGTCAGGGATGCTTTTGGCACCCAACCTGGCCAGCCCTGTTCTTGCTTCATGACCTCTCATGGCTAACGTCACAGTGCTGAGGCTATGAAAAATGTGCAGGCTGGGCCTAGTCCATCTTGTTTACCACTGAATACTCAGTGCCAGCACATAGTAGATACCCAATAAATATTTGAACAGGGGCTTGAGTTTCCGATAGGGAGGTGGTTGGTATTAGGGTCAGGGCCCTGGTGCCCCTACCCCATCCTGCTTAGATGTATGTCTGCGAGTGGCAGGTTAAACACACACGTTAAACACCAGGTGTGTCTGAGCACTGAGATGTGTCTTAGATCTCAGAACCCTGTGTCCTTCTCCATCGGACTCTGCCGTTGGCTGTAGTACCCAGCTTGTTCATGCCCTCATTTTCCCCTGTGCTAGTGGGGATGGGAACTCTCCTGGAAAGACCACGTTCAGTTACAACACAAGTGCTTTTGGGAAACGTGTGCTGTGCCAATGTGAGCCTTGTGTAGATACTTGGTCAAGAGAGAGGTCACTCCGTTTTGTTGGGGTGGCCATTCTGGGCACATGATTTCAATTTGAATTCATCAGGAGGATTTGCTGGGTTAGCTGGCTACGTGGTGAGTTGTGATCGGTGTCTCCTGAGTGAGAGATCTAGAAAGCAGGCCTTCCCCACCATATGAGGGGCCAAGCTCAGTCAGGAGTGTCTGGGAGTATGGGGAGGGGGGGTGCTCCCATTGTTCTGAGCCTATAGAGACACGGGGTTAAGAGGAGAATGTAGATGCTGGCCAGAGCCAGACAGCAGAACTAGGTCTGTGGTGTCCATGGAGGTCAGCAGGGCATTTGTAATGGCCTAGAGAGGAAGCTCAGACTCTTTGCGACACACACACCCTCGCCCACTCACTGCAGCCTGGTCTCTCTCAAAGTCAAGGTGAACTTCCTGAGGAAATGAAGCCATAGAAGAACCCAAAGAAGAGGACAGCTCTCATTAGAACAGTCACCCTGCTTCTCAGGCATCCCCGAAAATCTATCTTAGCAGTTCTCTGAAAACCACACTATTTTGTGGATGCCCATGAGAGAATGGGTGATTTAAAGGAATGCTGAGGACACTTGTCCATCCGGTGACTAATTCCTTTGTCATTGTGGTGGTGTGATACAATCAGAAACTGGTCTTTGTCCCCAGTTCCGGGCACAGAGCTTCTAATACTCTTGTATTTTCCTGAGTGATAAAGGTGAGAGGAGCATTTTTGGTTACTCATATAAGCCCCTTGCTACCATACCTGAGTTTATGCTGATGAGATGACTTTTGGAGGATAGAGGAACCATTCCTGTGTGCTTAGGTGGTTGGAACTTTCACTCCCTCCCACCCCACCTGCAGGGAGGGGAGAGGGGCTGGACAATGAGTTTACCACCAATGGCGATGATTTGATCAATATAAAGGAACTTCCATAAAACCCTAAGTGAAAGGTTTAGAGAACTTCCAGTTGGTGAGCACACGGAGGTGCTGGGAGGGTGGTGCATGGCATCTTTGTGCCCCTTCCCCATACCTTGCTATATGTGTCTCTTCCATGTGGCTGCTCCTGACTTGTAGCCTTTATAATTAACTGGTAATAGTAAGTAAATTGTTTCCCTGAGTTCAGTGAGGCATATAGAAAAGTATGGAACCTGAAGAGAGAGGTCTTGGGAACCTCAGTTTGTAGCCAAGTCAGACAGAAGTGTGGGTAACGTGGGGGGCCCACTACTTGGGATTGGTGTCTGAAGGGAGGCAATCTTGTGGGACTGAGCCCTTAACCTTTGAGGTCTGGGCTAACTCCAGGTAGTGAGTGTCAGAATTGTTTAATGTGAGGGAAAAACCCCATACATTTGGTGTCAGAAGTGTTGTGAGGAGAGGAAACAATTTTTGCTTTAGTCCTATAAATAGTAACCTCAATACATATGTTCACTTTGTGGTTGAATTTTTGAATGAAGCAGGAAAATCCACAGCGGTTGAAGGCGGATCGGAGATGTTGGCAGGAATGACAAACGGGTGGAGAATTGCATTCTTAGCCAAGTCTGTACTTTGGTTTACACAAATGCATGGGAACCATCACTACTGAAGGCCCTTGTGGTGCTTGAGTGCAATAAAAATTAACTCTTTCATATAGAGTTGAGTGTTTGGCCCGTAGAAAGTCCAAGCCTACTGACATGAAGGATTGCTGGCTTGGCTTCTAGAAGAAAGAAAACTATGGATTTGGTTTAGCAATTTTCACCAGCCTCTGGGTGCCTCAGCCAGAATGACAGTTTGACCACAGGACCATAGAGACTTCAATCAGGTCAGTGTAGTAAAGACTAGAATCTGGGTTCAGCCAATTGCTGGATGAGCACCTTGCACATGGCATTGGCTTCCGGGCTCCGGAATTTCACGACTCACTGTAGGTTATGTAATGACGGTCTTGTCTGACAGCTCCGACCTGAAGGGTAAGCCCTGGTGGTTCAGGAGATGAGCGTGGCTCAGCATCTTACCTCCGCCTTAGCCAGTTCCACAGCAATGTTGGGAGTAATCCTGGGGTAAGTGGCTGCACATTCCACAATCACGACAGGAATGACAGTGGTCCACGTGCTCCACAGTTGGGTGGACTCCAGGATCTGGGTGTGATCACCAGTGGGCCCTGTGATAGACCAGCTCAACTTAAAAAATGGGCAAAGGGTGTGAAGAGACACTTCTCCAAAGAAAATATAGGGATGGCAAGTAAACACATGAAAAGATTTAAGTTGAGTTGTTTATATTAATATTATATACATAATATATAAATATTTGCAAATTATATATCCAACAAGGAGGCTTGTATTTCAAGTATACAGGGTGTCCCCCAAAAATGTATACACACTTTAACAGCTGATAGCTCAATTTTGAAAATGTAAGGTATTTCAATAAATACTGCCTTTATAATTATTCAAAGGGTGTATACAAATTTTGGGGGGGGACACTCTATATATTAAAATTTACTATATTCCCTCTTAGAACTTAGTGACAACAATGTCTGTGGTGAAATGGCACAAGGTAACAACTATGTTGAAATATCAAGGAGGAGACTAAAAGTTATATTTGCTTGTTAAAAACAATATATGCATTTATGTAGTTATGTACAACTTAACAATAGGGATACGTTCTGAGAAATGAGTCATTAGACAGTTCTGTCGTGTGGACATCATAGAGTGTATTTATACAGACCTAGATGATGCAGCCTACGATACACCTAGGCTACATGGTATAGCCTATCGCTCCTCGGCTACAAGCCAATGTAGCATGTTACTGTATAAAACAACATGAGATTAAATCAATTACAAGAGAAAATGATGTGATCGTGAGAGGCAATAAACAGGAGGTATATGAGGCTGCTGCTGGCATAACACACATACTGTTTTACCGCAAACTTTTTTTTATCAGTAGAAAGAGTACACTCTAAAATAATGCTAAAAATTACAGTATAGGCCCTGCTGGGTGGCTCAGTTGGTTGGAACATTGTCCCATACACCAAAAAGTTGTGTTTGATTTCTGGTCGGGGCAGAAATAAATAGGAGGCAACTGATCAATGTTTCTTTCTCCTTTCCTTTCTCTCTAAAATCAATGAAAACATATCTTCGGGTGAGGACTTAAAAAAAAAAAAAAAAGGATATTATAGTATAGTACCAGTAAATAGAGGGTGGGCCAATCTGGGTTAGTATTGTTTTCTCCCCACCACACCTCCATCTCCACCCCTTCATGAAGCCACCATTCTGTTCCAGTAACTGATGTCTCTTAAGCTATTCAATCTCTGACCTCCTGCTGCATACTTAAGCACTTGGTGAGGACAGAGGATTCCCCCCTGGGAATGCCCTGGAGCACCATCTGGCATTAATCATGGAGACAAGACCAGACAGCATACCTTTGAGGCCATTTCACTCTTTTAAATGTATGTGTATATATAATATACAATCAATAAATATATATATTTTATTGATTTCAGAGAGAGGAAGGGAGAGGGAGAGAGAGATAGAAACATCAATGATGAGAATCATTGATAGGCTGCCTCCTGCACGCCCTCTACTGGGGATCAAGCCCCCCCAGGCATGTGTCCTGACCAGGAATCAAACCATGACCTCCTGGTTCATGAGTTGACACTCAACCACTGAGCCACACTATCTGGGCAAGGCCATTTGAATCTTGATGGCTATTTAGTTCTAGTGACAATTTGTCTTCCCAGCATCTGTCTCCTGCAGTGACAGTCAAAGGACCTAGAATTCCTCACTGGGAGAGCTAACCAGACTCTTAGAATTCTAAAAACCAACTGGAATCTCAATTAGCCTGGCATTCTATTGGCACTTGCAGAAACCCATGTGTGTGGCAGGTAGGGAGAGCTCCCTTCCTGAGGGAGGGCAGGGGTTGTTGTCTTCATATCAGGAGTGAGCAAACTGAAGTTTCATAAAATTCAGTGACTTGCCCAAATCACCCGACTGGCTCATCACAGAATGTCTTCACCCCTGGGTGCAGAAAGGACCCAGGCTCAGACCTCCTGCTCCCAGGCCAGTGGCTCCCATTCCGTCAATGCTACCAGTTGCATGTGAATTTTTCTGTCAATGAAAAATTCAAACTGCTGCCGCGTATTCTTTTATGGTCTCAAAGAAAAGCAACTTCAGTGGATGAAGGGATTCAAAGGGTATATTTAAGGTCTTGGGTGCAAGTCAAAGAGCTAGATTTGGGGAAAGGTTGGTTTTGCCTTTTTCAACTAGATCTCTAGGCTTTATTTCTTCTTCTGTCTTTTGTTAGGTCCAGAAAAGGAGTGTGTGACCCAATAGGATTCAGGGGTCAGCTCACAGCACTGAGTCTGTGGAGGAAAGAAGGTAGAGGAGGTCTGATGTACAAAGCAGGCCCTCCAAGGTGCCTCACTGTCCCCATCAAGGCCCAGGTTCCTCAGCCTGGTGTTCCCAGCCTGGCCCATTTCCAACTGCGGCCTCTTTCCCCGGCCCTTTCATCACCCCTCTGTCCACCCAGCCAGGCTGCCGCCTCCGGGACACCCACGCCCTTTACCTGATGTGCACCCTTCCCCTTTTCTCAGCCTTGCATGCATAAGTGCCCCGGTACTCAGTCCCCCGAGAAGCAGCGTGGGTCCCAGTTTCTCTCAGCTAGATGGGCCTGCTCCTGCCCTGGCATCTTCAGGCCAGGCTGTCCTCACGTGTACTAAGTCTGTCTCTGAGGCTCAGTCTTGCGAAACCTCTTCCTCCATGGCCTGTAATTAGGCCGCATCCCGTTCCCCTGTGCATAGCTTTCCCATGTGTCTTATCTCCACACCTAGACTGTAAGCTCCTCCTGGGCATGGACAGGTCTGATCCTTCCTCGTGCCATCAAATCTCAGCACCTGGCATCGTCCACGCTGTACCAATCTATATGGCTCGCTTCGAGTTGTTTAGCCTGCGTCTGAGTCTTGGCAGGAAGACGGGAGGTTCGCCAGCTGCAGTTTAGTTTTCCTGTGAATTCTGGAAAGGAAACGGGCAATAGTGGCACAGAGATACATACTGCACTCCCAGCTGGAGGCTGGAGGTTCATAGAAGCTGGTGTTCATCTCTGAAGGCGAGAGAAATGCGGTCCACTGAGGAGTACTCCTGCCCACAGAAACTTCTCCCTTGCTTCACACACAGGGAGGGCATGGGGTTGGGACAATCACACAGCAGGCGCACAAATGCTCCACGTGCCAATCTCCTGGAGAAGGTGCCCTGTCCTCCAAGCTGGACTGCCTGGGAAAGGATCTGCTGTGTATAACTTCTTCCCATTTGCTTGAACTGGATTTAAAGAATTCAGAAAGCATGGACATCATGTACCAGAGAGGGTACGTCCAGGGCCTGAAGGATGAACCAGGCATAGTCTTGGCTCTCAGCGAACTTTCTGCCTAACAGGGCGGGTGACGCATGAGCATACTTGATCATGATGCAAGTCCCTGACAATCGCTAAAGTCAGAATCTCTTTAAGATGAGACTTCCAGAATGGGGGGGAGGGGACTTCGAAGAAGGACATTTCAGGAGGAGGGTCTGTGTAAGCAAAGATAAGGAATTAGGATCACGTAGGGCATGTTCAGAGGACAGAACAGAGTGTCGCTTGCGTTTACACTGAGACCAGAGCTTGGGACCAGTGTGTACAAATCCTTGGGAGCCAAGAGACAGAGTAGAATGGTGGTTGCCAGGGACTTGGAGGAGGGGGAAGGGAAGTTGTGTAATGGGTACAGAGTCCCAGCTTTGTAAGATAAAGATAATTTTGGAGAATGGATGTTTTGGTGGCGATTGTACAACAATGTGATTGTTTTACTACCACTGAACTGGACACAGGAAACTGGCTCAGATGGTAAATTTTATATTATGTGGGCAATTTAAAAAAAAATTATTGAAAACCAGCTTAATCCTTAAGGGCAGGACCTCTGAATCAGATAGGCAGACCTGGGTTTGTTGCTTCATAGTTGGGCAACCTTGGTCAAATTTGTTTATTTTTCAAAGCCTCAGTTTCCTCATTAGTAAAACTGAGACGATGTTAAAACCAACTCATAGAGTAGCTGTGAGGAGTAAACGGAGGTATTGCTGTGGTGTGCACAGTGTGTGCCTGCATGCAGGACGCAATCAACACATGATCACAGTTGATGCCATAAGCTATCTTTTACCTCAGGGAGCCCTACATTGATGGGGTGTGGAATCAGCAGAAAGGGTGTGATGTGAAGCCTGGTAGTGCTCAGACACAGGCAGAAGACAAGTAGTGCTGGGGGCTGTGTCAGGAGACGATAGGGGTGCCCTGGGAATGGAAGAGACTTTCCAAAGCCATGTGGAGCCAGGAACAAGACCCACCTTCACCACACACACACACACACACACACACACACACACACACAGTGATCTTGAATCCACTATCTATCCTATTTATACTTTCAATTTTTTTTCTATATTTTTTGTGTTTATTTCTCTTTTGGATTGATTATTTTTACTATTATTCTTTTTATCCTCTACTAATTGGAAGTTACACACTTTGTTTCTTTTTCTTTTTCTGTTAGTAGTTACCCTAGGTATTGCCACATGCATACTTATCAAGATCTAAAGTTAGTCAATTACTCTACCTTCCTCTTCCCTAATGCAAAATCGTAACACATCTTAACTCTATTTAACCCCTCCTAACTGTTACATTATTGTCATGTACTTTAATTCTATCTTGTTTTTTTGTAACTGCACAGAACCTTACAATGGTACTATATCACACAGCCAATGCGTGTTTAGCTTTACCCACATATTTGCCACTTTTTTTTTTTTTTTTTTTTTGGCTCTTTATACCTCTTGCTTCACAGATCTTCCATCTGGGGTCATTTTCTTTCTGCCTGACAATATCCTTTAATGAGAGTTACCTGGTTACACATTCTCTCAGTTTTTGTTTGTCTGAAAATGTGTTTGTTTTGTGCTCATTCATGGAAGATATTTTCACTGGATAAAGAATTCCGGGTTGTCAGCCCCTTCCACTCCCAGCTTCTATTGTTGCCGTAAGTCGGCTATTAGTCTAAGTTACAAAGGACTTCTTTGGTTCTCTCTCTCTCTCTCTCTCTCTCTCTCTCTCTCTCTCTCTCTAGCTCTCTCTCTCTCTCACTCTGTAATTCACTATATACATTTAAGCACATACTTATTTTTCTCCTCTTTTTAAAAATCCTACTTGGGATTCTTAAGATCTATAAATGGTGTCTCTTATCAATTCTGGAAAATTCTCAACCTCTTTCAATTCTCTCCTCCCCTCTACAACTCCTAATAATCATAGGCCACCTTTTTCCATGTCCCTTAACCTTTATTCCACATTTTCGATCTTGTGGTCTCTCTATGCTGGTTTCTGTTGCTTATTTTCTAACCCATCTGCCAGTTTACAAATAGTGTCTTTAGCTAAGTCTAATCTTCCGCTGCATTTAAAATTTTCAGTTATGATATTTTTCGTTTCTGGAAGTTCCATTTGCTTCTTTTGCAAATCTGTCAGGTGGATCTTTATAGTTTTCTCTTTCCTGCAGATATTTCAAGTGTGTTTCATTGAACAGAGTCAGCATGGTTGTTTGAAAATCCGTACTCAGTAATGCCATTATCTGAAGTTCTTCTACTGGTTCTTGTTCGTTGTTTCCTGGTGTGCTTGGTTATTTGGGGCTTGTGTGCTGCCCATACACTGCATATTTATTGGTGGCCACTTACTGAGGCCTAGGATGAAGACACCTTCCCCCAGAGAGGATTTGCAGATCCTGCCTGGAGCCTCAGGGTATTAGCTGTCCAGGAGCATTTTTAACTAAACTCATGACTTGGTTTTTGACCCACGCAAATGATAGAAACTTGGGCTGCTACTCTGCGTGAAGACTGGCGTGCAGTTACAGCTTCTCGGGGACAGCCCCATCCCCCTTCTTTTCCATTCCCCTTAGGGCGAGGCCTTTTAGGTGCCAGCATAATCTAGGACAGGGGTGGGCAAACTTTTTGACTCGAGGGCCACAATGGGTTCTTAAACTGGACCGGAGGGCCGGAACAAAAGCATGGATGGAGTGTTTGTGTGAACTAATATAAATTCAAAGTAAACATCATTACATAAAAGGGTACGGTCTTTTTTTTTTTTTTTAGTTTTATTCATTTCAAACGGGCGGATCCGGCCAGCCGGCCGTAGTTTGCCCACGGCCGATCTAGGAGGATCTCCTGGTAGATTCTCCACTTGGGACAGTCCCTGAGTTTTGACACTTATCCACATTCCCCCTCAAAGCCACTAAAACTGAGATTCAGATAGACGAATATCAACAAATCCCCACAGAGCCTAAAGGACTTCAGCACTCCTTACTTTTCTCCGCTCCCGCCTCTCCTTCAATTTTGACCGTATTCCTTTCTCTCTTGCCAATTCATTGATGCTCTCAGAAGGCGCTTTTCATATTGCATTCAGCAGTTTGGTTGTTTTCAGCAACAACATTCCCCAAAACAGTTGGCAGATCTTCTCATGCTATGTAACCTTGAATAAGTCCTTTCTCTTTTGGGGGGCCTCAGCCTCACCTACCCCATAAGGTGGCTGGGAAAATTAAATGAGAAAATGAAGGTAAAGGATCTTGCATAATGATTTGCACATGGTGCTTGTGCTTGGCACACTAAGGCCCTGGGGACTGATGCCCAGAGTTCCCCTCCTCCTCCTTTAACCCCTGAGGTACCAGCTATTGTTCGACCCCACAGATGGAAGTCTGTAGCCCAACCAAGCTGGGCCTGGTGCCAGTGAGAGGGAAGGCACCTGACCACCCCTACGGGGGCCGGCGGGGGGGGGACAAGGAGGGTGGTTTGGATCCGTGGCCTCAGCAGCATACCCAGAAGCACCACCATCAGGGCTACAAGGGTGTTTGGGTGTTTGACTGCAGGAGGTTTGGATGACTTGGCTTGTGGGCTGAGCCCCTGGGAAAAAAACGCCCCTTGGGTTTAGAAGCCCACTATTCCCTGAGGCCAGGAGTGCCCCCCTCCACCCTGGAGAGCTAGAAGAAGGGAGTCCCTGGGGCCATGCAGGTGACCTCTCCCCCTGTCCATGACAGCCCTCCCACCTGGCCACCCCTGCCAGCCCTGGGCACCGCAGCTATCCCTGACACCAGTGTTCTAATGTGTTTCCAAACACACAGACACTGCTTTCTGTGGGCAGCGTTTTCTCCCCAGTGAGAGGTCCCCAAATCCAAGTCTGTCCCCTCAGCCTCACGGTGTTGGTTGGGGAACCACCTGTCCTTCCCTGAGCTTAACCTCAATCATTTCTGTTCCCATGGCTCTTCTGTCTGTTCCCTGGGAGGTGAGGCGTGGCCAGGGAGTCCACTCTGACAGTGTGCACTTCAGGGTCCCAGCCCAGGGAGACCTAGATTTCAGAGTCAGGTGTTATGGGGAGCAGGTTGGAAACCATTGCATTAGCTCTAGAGTAGCCCAGGTCTAGAACAAAATCCCTGTGGTCCCTAAATCGTAACAAAGCCACTTTCTTTTTTTTTTATTGTTATTATTTATTGCTTAAAGTATTACAAAGAGTATTACATATGTCTCCTTTTTTTCCCTGCCCTTGACAATCCCCTGGCCTCTCCTACCCCCGTGTCTTATGTCCATTGGTTATGCTTATATGCCAAAGCCACTTTCTTATCAAAGGCAGCACTGTTTGCCATTTTACCTGTATACATGCATTAAATAGACAAACTTTTTAAACAAACTCATCCAGCTTAAAAAAAAAATGGACTTCCTTACAAAATGGAAAGTGGATATTCAACTGTAGATAAAATATATCAATTAAGGGGCCCTAGTCCCTGGACTTCTGCTGTTTATACTCTTTAGAAAACACAGCCATTCTCAGAAGGTTCAGCTATGTCCTAATTATCCAGTGGGGAATCGGTGTGTCTTCGGAGGAAAACATTACTAAGGGCTTTTAGGAAGAGCTGTCTCCGAGAAATCCCTACTGAGCACAGGCGGGAGCAGGAGGCCTGCCCCGGACTCAGGCACACATTCTTGTATCAAGAGGCAAATGATGTCACTGTGATTTTTTTTTTTTAATTCTGCTGAAATTCTTTGAATCCCCAAAGCAAAGTTCGTACTTCTTTTTTTTGTTGTTGTTAAATCTTTAAATTCTTTATTAGTTAAGGAATTACAAATGTGTCCTCATCCCCCCCCCATTAACCCCCATCCTCCCCACCCCCCCCACCCCCACTCATGCTCTCATCCCCCTATTGTCCATGTCCATTTTGTACTTCTTTTAAGGCATTTCTTATCTCACACCATAAGATGTTTTTCTGAGATTTGTGTTGTTTCCTTGGCCTGGTCTGCTCTTCCTCCCTTTATCTGCCTGGCAGACCTCTGTGTATTACTCAGAGAGTACTCAAGCAGCCCCTCTCCACAAAGCCAGCCCTGGCCCTGACACACCCGAGAGAAAGACCATCTTACCCAACTCTGCTGAAGAGTGAGGTATGAATGAGAATGACATAAAACAGGCGCTATTTTCATCTTCCTTCCCATGCACCTATGCTGGAACATTCTTTTAAAAAAATATATATATATTATTGATTTTTTACAGAGAGGAAGGGAGAGGGACAGAGAGTTAGAAACAGCGATGAGAGAGAAACATTGATTTCAATGAGAGAGAAACATCGATCAGCTGCCTCCTGCACACCCCCAACTGGGGATGTGCCCGCAACCAAGGTACATGCCCTTGACCGGAATCGAACCCGGGACCCTTCAGTCCTCAGGCCGACACTCTATCCACCGAGCCAAACCAGTTAGGGCTGGAACAATCTTTGATCCATTCACAGAGCACTTTGAATTGTGTTAGCCTCTCGATGCCCCCACCGGGTTGTGAGTCCTTTGAGAACAGGGCTGAGTCTCGCCCTCCCACCCATCACCCCCACTCTCCCCATCCCCAGAGACCTTTGCTGGACTTGGCTCTGCAGGCTGTTGGGGTCAGTGAGTGTCCGAGTGCTGGCTGCAAACCTCCATCTGTAGGGAATTCATGTCTTCCTGGAGGCATTTAATTCAGAGCCCCACATGCAGGAAGTGTCCAAAGAGTAAGGGATATGAAAGGAAGGGTTATAATTACCGACCATTTGCCATGGAAGACGCTGAGGTGCTGAGAATCTTAAACTAGAGTGTATGAGCTTAAGAATGAGTATCTAGGCCCTAACCAGTTTGGCTCAGTGGATAGAGCATCGGCCTGTGGACTGAAAGGTCCCAGGTTCGATTCTGGTCAAGGGCATGTACCTTGGTGGCGGGCACATCCCCAGTAGGAGGTGTGCAGGAGGCAGCTGATTGATGTTTCTAACTCTCTATCCCTCTCTCTTCCTCTCTGTAAAAAATCAATAAAATATATTTTAAAAAAAGAATGAGTATCTAGGACAGTGATGACGAACCTATGACACACGTGTCAGAGGTGACACGCGATCTCATTTTTTTGGTTGATTTTTCTTTGTTAAATGTCATTTAAATATATAAAATAAATATAAAAAATATAAGTCTTTTACTATGGTTGTAAATATCAAAAAATTTCATATGTGACACGGCACCAGAGTTAGTTAGGGTTTTTCAAAATGCTGACACGCCAAGCTCAAAAGGTTCACCATCACTGATCTAGGACCTCCCTTTGGGATGCCAACTTGGGAAATTTTTAACTAATTGGTTGCTATGAAAGAAAGAAATAAGAGGAGAGGCCAGAGAGGGTGTCCAGGCTTCTGGAAAGGTCTTGCAGACTGAGATGAGTGTTGACTGAGATGAGATGATGGAAAAAGACTGCAGTGAGGGTCCAAGGAGATTTTTCCCTTTCTTCTTCTTCTTCTTCTTCCTCCTCCTCCTCCTCCTCTTCCTCCTCCTCCTCCTTCTTCTTCCTTCTTTCTTCTTTCTTCTTTCTTCTTTCTTCATTCTTCTTTCTTCTTCTTCTTCTTACTAGAAGCCCATTACACAAAGATTCGTGCAATAGATCTTCCTTCCCCTGGCTGCCGGCACTGGTTTTCCTCCAGCTCCCAGGACCCAGGCTTTTGGTCCGGCTGCAGCAAGGCTTGGCTTCTCCGCTGCGAGGCTTGGCTTCTCTGCTGTGGCTACAATGAGGCGTGGCTTCTCCAGTCTTCAGTCTTCAGTCCAGCCGGAGCCTTCAGTCTCCGCTCTGTGCCTGCATATGCAAATTAACCGCCATCTTTGTTGGGTTAATTTGCATACCCATCTGATTGGCTGGTGGGCATAGCAGAGTAACACCAATTTGCATGTTTCTCTTTTATTAGTATAGACTAGAGGCCCGGTGCACAAAATTTGTGCACGGGTAGGTCCCTAGGCCTGGCCGGCAATCAGGGCCGATCTGTGGGGCGATCAGCGGGGCGATCAGGGGCCCTCGCTGGCACCTACCTTGGCCGGCCTGTTGCCACCTGCTTGCTGGCCTCCCATCCCCACCCCCCTCCCCCCACCACTACTCTATGGGAGGCAGTTGGGGGCAGTACTGGCCAGGTCACCGGCTGGCCCCACCCTCGCTGGCACACGCCTTGGCTGGCCTGGGGCCTGCGGGCTGGGGGCAGCTCCTGTGTTGAGCGCCTGCCCCCTGGTGGTCAGTGTGTGTCATAGCAACCAGTTATTCCACCGGTTGTTCTGCTGTTCAGTTGATTTGCATATTAGGCTTTTATTATATAGGATTATTATTAAAAGAGCTTTACTAAGGTATAATCGATATATAAACTGAAAATATTTAAAGTATAAAATCTGATGAGTTTTAACACCTGTGAAACCATCACACAATAAAGATAATAAACACATTTATTACCCCCCAAAGTTCTTCATGTCCCTTTGTCATCCTTCCCTGCCATCCCCCCTATCTATAGGCAACCACCCATTTGCTGCCCTCAGTCAGTACAGATAGATTGTATTGTCTGAATTTTATCCAGTATTTACTATTTTTGCTTGTTCTTCTTATTACTGAGCATATTTATTTTGAAATTCACCTGTGTTGTTGAGTATATTAGTAGTTCATTTCTTTTCATTGCTAAGTAGCATTTCATTGTATGAATTATATCATAATTTTATTATCTCTCCACCTGTTTTTTTCTTTTAAATATGTTTTTATTGACTTCAGAGAGAGGAAGAGAGAGGGAAAGAGAGAGAAACATCAATGATGAGAGAGAATCATTGATCAGCTGCTTCCTGCATGCCCCCCACCAGGGACCAAGCCCATAAATGGGGCATGTGCCCTGACTTGGGAATCGAACTGTGACCTCCTGGTTCATGGGTTGATGCTCAACCTCTGAGCCACACCGGCTGGGCTCTGTACCTGTTGATGGAAATTTGGATGGTGTCTAATTTGGGGCTATTACAAAGAAGCTGCTATGAGTGGCTGCATGCAAATGTTCGTGTGGATATACACTTTTATTTCTCTTGGGTAACCACATAGGTATGGAATGGCAATGACTGGGTCATATGGCAAATATATATTTAACTTGTAAAGAAATTACCAAACTGTTTTCCAACTAGTTGTTCCATTTTCCATTCCCTTCAACAATGTATGAATTTTGCACATACACTTTTTTAACTAGCTACAAACTGTAGAGTGAACCTTCAGGACTGAGTCTCCATTAGATTTGCCCAGCTGGTAACTAGAGCTAAAGCCCCAAGACATGCCCTCCGTGGGCCCAGTACAGGGAGGGATGAGGATCCTGGAAGTCCTTCCTGAAGATAGCATTGGACTTGGCCTCATCACAGGAGAGTTGTTGATCACTGATAATGCACCAGGGGCTGAAGAAATTGAGCAAGCCCTGAGGAGGAGCATGAACTAAGGCATTCCTCTAGCTCAGCACTCGAGAAAATCCTGCTGGACCTGAAAAAGGCACAGTCCAACAGATTACAGCTCAGCTTCCAAAGAAACTAATTTTTTATAAATAAATTATTTCAGCTGGTGTCAGGGCCCCAACCAGTCGGGGAGTGGCCCTGGTCCCTGGCTCAGAGCCTTGTTTCAGGGAGGTGGCCCTCTGGCCAGAGTGCTCCTGGAGGAGCCATAGAATGGAGAGTTCCAGAGTGCATGGGACTCCTAGGTGCTGAGCCAGGCCTGTTCCTCACAGGAAGGAGTCGTGGAGCAGCATCCAGCACTAGAGGGCAAGGCCGGTGTCCATGTCCCTCTGTCCATTGCTGGGGCCTGGCCTTGCTGGTTCCTCGTGCCTGTAGAGTGTGAGCCCTCCCAGAGTTTGGAGTATGCCGTTCATTTGTTCATTCATTCATTCATCAACATTCATCAGTGCTGCTTTGGGACCACAGATGAATCAGGCAGGTTGGAGTCAGCTTGTGCAACCCTCCAAGTCCTGCCAAGGGATTCGGATGGTATTTATGAGAGGGTCACACATGGTGATTAGATTAGAATTGTGTTTTAGAAAGGGATGTGGAGGATGGGTTTGAGAATGGACAGACCATAGGCAGGGAGGTCATCAGGAAGAAGCGTGGGAGGGTCTGAGCAGGTGGCGGCAGTGCCTCCGCAAGGGAGGCACAAGATGTGGGCCGAGAGAGAGAGGAGTCAGTTCCTGCAGTCACATAGCCGCCATTTCTTTCCTTTCATGGCTTCAGCTGTACTGCTCTCTCCAGTTCACACCAAACACTAAATGCATAAATAGTAAATAAATGGAGGGTGGTTGGAGGGATAGAGGGATGGCTATTTGGCTCAGGAGTGAGTCAAGACACACATCTCCCCACCCGCTCATCCATTACCTTCTGGATGAGCAGCCATCCTTCACTGAGGTGAGGGTGGGGACCCCGATGTCCTCCCAGTCTAGCAGAATGTCACTGACTCACGTCTGACAGCTCCCAGCATGGACTGACTTCTGGAGGCTTAGTTAGTCACCTGTGAAACAAGGGTACTGCTTTCCCTTCTTGCTCTGAATTCCTAAGGCAGGAAGATCCCCTGGGGCCATAACTTTGAAATTCTAGGAAGAAATAGTCTCCGTTTCTTATGGAGACCCATCTTTGGGGGCAGGAGAGGAGCCTGGTGGGGAGGTCTCAGTTTGGTGCCTGCCTAGGAACTGGCTCTCAGCTGTGATCACTGAGCGTTGACATCATGTGATCTTTTTCTGGTTACGCACAGTGAGTACAGCTCGGTGCAGGCACGTTCCTGTCCTTTAGGCTGACCTGCCAAAAACTCCATCCACCGGTGACCTCAGACCGTCATTCACCATAACCAGCGTTCACCTTCAAAATAGTGTGTGAGGGTGAGGGTCAGGGGAGGAGAGATGAGAGGGGACATGGGCAGGGGCTGCTGAATTTGTGTGTGTGAAGGAAAGGTGCCACGCAGGAGAAGCCCGGAGTCTTGGGCTCCAACCCCTTATGCCACCTGCACTGGGCAGCCACAGGAGAGAACCACTTTACCTCTCTGTGCTGATCTGGGCCCCCATCACAGTGGCTGTAAGCTGGTGTTTGCAAGTGCTGCTGTAGTCTGGGCCCTGTGCAAGTGGAGGCCTGGACACAGACCCGCAGAACTGGGTCTGAGGAGGCAGAGCAAAGATGTTCACTCTTGTTTCTCTTGCTCAGGCTGCAACTTGTCGATCAGTTGATGCCCAAAGTTTATAGCCAGAGAATCTTAACATTTCAGAGCCAGGAGGGCATATAGAAGTCCCCTCAACCCTTTGTTTGATGTGAGATGAAATGGAGGCCCAGAGAGGGAGGAAGAGCAGCAAGGTCCTGGCCGGAAATGGCCAAGCTTGTCCATGTGGGCGCCAAGGGCTCCCAGGGGACCTCAGTGCTTGGCCTTCTGGGCTGCAGTATGAGGGGCATCCAACTCAGAACCACCTTGTTCCCTGCCCCGTGGCACCACCAGCAGGGCCCCTCCTGCCCTTGTCCATCGAACCACTGAGAGAAGAGAGTTTGCCTAGGCGGACCTCGTGGGTGAATGTGGCTTTCCTATCCACACCGCGGTAGCAGCAGCAGGACTGGTGCAGGCACAGACAATTTGCTGCCTCATGTTTGGGTGAGAAACCCCAGGGCAGGGTGGGGGCAGGAGAGGCCCAGTGCTAGGAGACAAGACTTGCGATAAGCCAAGCGGTACCTGGCACAGGGAGCAGGAGTCTGGCTTTGTTACTGTCAGTCCAGGGCATTCCCCTGCATTGGAGGGTAAAGGCCAGAGCAGGCCCTGAATGGTGGTGCCAGCCTGAGGAGCCCCGGGAAGGAGGCCTGGCCATGAGGTGTTTGGCCACAGGCCAGATAGTTCAGGCTGGGCATCCCTGAACGCAAGGCATGAATTCCTGTCAGCAGCTCAGGAACTTTGAAGCAGAAAGGTGCTCTATAAATCTCAGCGGCTCTGCCAGGAAGCCCACCTGGTGTGACTGCAACTGTATCGGGTGAGTGAGGAGGAACGCGGAAGAACTGGGTAGGGCCTGACCCCAGGGAGGGAGGCTGTGATCTTTGTCCTGCGTCTGTGCACAAGCACTCCCCCAGGCTTCCTGGTGCCACCTGGGAGCCACAGATATGGGGTGCACAGTCCAGGGTGGCATGGCCCTACCCTAAGCTTCCTCAGAGCTTTTCTCTATGTCCTCCATGCCCTGCCTGCTCAGAGGAGAAGAAATGCCCCTGGCTGCTTGCTGAACAAGTGATGGAAGGGGAGAAGCAAGTGGCCACGCAGACGGTCCCTCAGCCCCTGGGCTCCCACCTGCCAGCGTGGGTAGGAGGAGTATGGGTATGTCTGGGTGGGGGGATGGTGGGGGGAAATGAGACAGTGACCTTGGCCTGCTTGATGGCCACCAAGCACTTCCAGAATCAAACATCAAGCCCTTCAGATGTGGGAAGACACTCTCCCACCCTCCCCTCTAATGTCCGCAGATCCCCAGCAGTGCCCCTCCTTCTGCCTCTTGACCATCCTTTCCTTCCTTTCCCAAACCTTCCCTAACCCCCAGCCCAGCTGAGTTCCTCCACCTCCTGCAGGAAGTCTTCCCTGATGCACCAACCCTTGCAGACCTTCTGTCTTTATCAGTTCCCGCCCTGTACCCGTCTTAGGCAGGTTGGGGAGCAGGTGTAGGAGGCAGCCAGAGAAGGAAGGCAGGAGGAGAGTAAGGCCCCTGCCAGCCTATCTACACTTGGGCGGGAGCCCAGAGTAGAGGCTGGAGGCATCAAGACTCCCGAGAAAGCAGGCCTGAGGCAGTGGTCACTTCTCTGGGATCTGCCAGCGGGGACTGGGCACAGGGATAGATGAACAATGAGCCCTGGTCTGAGGGCCTGGCTGGTGGGGCCAGGCAAGTGCTTCACTGGGGGTTGGGGCTGTGGTCAGTGGAAGAGAAAGAAAAATGGGGGAAAGGCCAGAGACCTGGGTCTGAGCATCTCTGGATGGTAAGGTGAAGGCTGAGGCCCTACCCGCTGCACTCTCCCTTGGGAGTTGAGGCAGTAGGAGGCAGGCAGTGGTGACAGGATCTGGTCAGGGGTCCCTGGGGGGCCCATTTTGGGTGCAGAAGCAGACACTCCCGTTTGTAGAGCTCTACCCATTAAATGGGGCAGCACCTGTTTCCTGACAGGTTTGGAGTAGAGCTCATGGGAGGAATCATGGGATCTTTGACATGGGCAGCTCCACCCCATCCTTTACTCCCACTCCTGCACCCCAGGTGGGGCCACCGTGGGTGGCTGGAGGTATTCTCAGCACCAGCTGTTACAGCCTGGCCCAAGTCCCCACCCACCCAGCCAGACTTTGTGAGACAGCATGCACCCATTCATTTAGAACAAAGTGAGGCTCTGCCACCGCCCTGAGCCTGCCTCCTGCCCCTGCATAGGCCTCACAGTGGCGTGGGTGAGCCTAGCGCTGCCAGTGAGCCCTGTCTGGACCTGGAAACCTGGCCAGTCAGACATCACATGCCACAGGATTGACTGGCAATAAAACACGTCGATTCAACATCACTAGGAAAATGCAGATGAAAGCCACAAGGAGATTCCACCTAATAGAATGGTCAAAGGAAAAAGCTGACAATACCAAGTGCTTATCAGGATTTGAAGGAACTGGGACTCTTAGACATGACTAGAGGGAATGCAAAATGGCACAGCCACTCTGGAAAGCAGTTTGGCATCATATTATAATACCCTAGTATGCAACTATGTATAGTGGCCTTTTATTCACAGTCACCCCCAAATGGAGACAATCCAAATGTCCTTCAACTGGCGAATGAATAAACAAACAGTGGTACATCCATACAGTGGGATACCACTCAGTAATAAAAAGGAATCAGCTACTTATATGAGCAGCAATAAGAGTCAGTCTCAAATGTGTTATGCTAAGTGGAAGAAGCCAGACTTCAAAGGCTCCATACTATTGATTCCATTTACATTTTGGAAAAAGCAAAACTATAGGCACAGAAAACAGACCAGTGGTCTCCAGGGCCTAGGGACATGGGGGAGAAGGGGTTGGAGATTGACTACCTCTCAGGCATAAGGAAAGGGGCACAAGGAAACCATTTGGGGTGATAGAACTATCCTATATAATAAAAGCCTAATATGTAAATTGTTCCTTTGACCAGGAGTTCATCCAGGGGGCTGGGCCAGCCAGCCAACCACCCATGGCCCCTCGCCATGGCCGGCCAAACCCTGGCCGGCGGGGGCCGCAGGCAGCAGGGGGGAAGGGAGGCCCTGGCCGGCGGCTGGCAGCTGGCAGCCATTAGGGACCCTACCCGTGCACGAATTTTGTGCACTGGGCCTTTCTATATATAAAAGCCTAAGTGATACCACCAGTCGCCCAAATGACCAGTCGACCAGTTGTTATGACATGCACTGACCACCAGGGGGCAGACGCAGCAGCTGCCCCCTGGTGGTCGGTGCACTCCCATGGCTGGCCTACCTCCCCAGTTCCTCTCCCCAGCCAGCCCACCTGATTGGCCCCAATTGCCAGCCAGGCCAAGGAACCCTACCCATGCACGAATTCATGCACCAGGCCTCTAGTTTTATATATGGGCTGTGGTGGTGATTATCAAAACTCATAGAACTTTATACTACAAACGGGATTTACTGTATGTACCTAAACCTGACTTTAAAAAAATATACATATTACCCTGGCCAGGTGGTTTGGTTGGTTGAAGAGTCATCCTGTACACCAAAAAAAAAGGTTGCCGATTCAATTCCCTGTCAGAGCACATACCTAGGTTATGGGTTTAATCCCTGATCAGGGTCCATACAGGAGGCAAGTGATCAATGTTTCTCTCTCACATTGATGTTTCTCTCTCTCTTCCTTCTTCTCTCTCTAAAATCAATAAACATATCCATGTGTGAGGATTAAAAATCAAACATTAATCACAGCCACTGTTTCTGAGCACCTACTAGGCACTATGTCAGGGACTCTGCGATTTGATCACTCATTCAGCAAGCACTCCACCAGCTACAGCCCCATGTCCCTAATGTCTGCAAGCCACATGGCTCCCTGAGTTGTGTATAGAAACCTGCAGGAAAATGTGGCCAGAGCCCGACCCTAGGGGCATGAAGGTTCTCTCTGGGTGGGTGTATTTCCATGGGAGGGGCATTCCTAGCTTTGTCAGCCTCTCAAGGGAGTTTGCAATCCAGAAAGAGAGGCTGGGGTGATGGAACAAAGAATAACACCCTTGCTCCGTCTCTAAGGTACTGGCCCTGCACCAATGGTCAGGCCGTGCCTTCACAGCTCTGAGCACAAAGCCTGGGCTGGGTGGAGGGTCAAGGTTCTGGGATCATTTACGTGTTCAGTTTTCTTTCTGTGGCTGGTCCTCTGCTTGGGAGCCTGTATGTATCTACCCAGCTCAGACAGGAGTGACCCTGGCTTCTCTGGTGAGAATCTAAATGTGGGAACCCCCTGGATAAACCCATTGGGACACACATTCACAGACATCAGGAGAAATTGGCAAACCATGTGTACCAACATGGATCCATCTCAAGATACAATGTGGAGTGGAGAACAAATGACACAATGGATAATATATGACACCATTTAAATGTTTTTTATAGTTGAACACCTTGTATTCATATGTGCAGATTCTTCATAAAGATCAAATTACATTTAAGGGCACTTTTTAATTTTCCCTTTTTCCCCAGTTTTATTGAGATACAGGGATGGGCAAAAGTAGGTTAATAATAATAATAAATGCAAGAATTAATAAATAAATAATAATACAAGAATAAACTCTGTTTTGTGTACTCACAACTATAAACCTACTTTTGCTAACCTTTGTATAAGTTTAAGGTGTACAGCATGTGTCGTGAAATAGTTAACCACAACAAGTTTAGTTAACATCCATCACCTCATAGATACCAAAAAGAGAAAGAAATGTTTTTTTTTCCTGTGATGAGAACTTTTTGGATCTACTCTCTTAGCAACTTTCAAATATGCCATACAGCAGTGTGAACTATAGTCACCACATTGTACATTAAATATGTTTTAAAGATACAGAACAGTGCCATAAATTGTTATTGTTATAAACTTAAAAATAGCAAAACATGAACAAGAAAGATGCGTACTAACTTCAGAGCTGGATAAGCTCGGGGGAGGATATTAGCAAAAGGGGAGGAAAGCAAATACAGCAAAAGGCTAATGAACAGATTTAAGAAATCAGAGGTGTATGGGTTAAAATAAAGGGGTGTGTTGCATACTATTTTCTGTACCTCTGGTTGAAGTATTTCATAATTAGAAACAAGCCAAAGTGAACCTTGAAAACATTATGCTAAGTGAAATAGAAGCACAAATATTGTCTGGTTCCACTTATATGAAGTACCTACATAGTAGAAATTCAGAAACAGAAAGTAGAATAGCAGTTACCAGGGTCTGGGGAAAGGATGATGGGGAGTAAATGTCTAATGAGTACAGAGTTTCAGTTTAGGAAGATGAGAAAGTTCTCAAGTTGGTGATGGTTGTACTACAATGTGAGTGCACTTAATCCCAAATGGTTAAAATGGTAAATTTTATGTCATGTATTTTACCACAACAAAAATAAATAAAAACAACCCAAAACAGGCAAATCTGTAGAGACAGAAAGTAGGTAGATTAGTGGTTGCCTAGGGCTCTGGAGGATGCCGGGAAAATCAGGGGTCATGGCCAATGGGTGCAGGGTTTCTTTTTGTGGCACTGGAAACGTGGTAATGAAAATGTAAAATTGATTGTGACCATGGATGCCCAACTCTGTGAATATACTAGATGCTTTGAATTAAATGCTTTCAATGGATGAAGTGTATGGTATGTGATTTATATTTCACCTAGAGGCCTGGTGCATGAATTTGTGCATGGATGGGGTCTGGCTGACCACCCAGATAGGGGCTGATCGGGGATGGACAGCGGGTGGGGGGGGGGTGGACGTGGGAGGTTGGCCAGCCTGCTCCACCCCTGATTGGGGTGGGGGTGCTGATTGGGGCAGGGTCGGCTCGGGGGAGGGGCCGAGGGAGGTTGGCTGGCTAGCCCCGCCCCCATCAAGCCAGTTGGCCCACAGTGCACATCATAGCAACTGGTCGTTCTGGTCATTCTGGTTGTTTCGGTCATTTGGCTTTTATACATATAGACAATGCTGTTAAAAAAAGAAAAGGCTGAAAGGTGGGAAATGGTTTCCACGTTGACTACTCTAATAGATTCCACGGTCTGTCTGGTTGAAGCTGCTCTGACATAAACGTCATGGAGTCCTCAGGAGCCCCACCGCTTCTCTGCCCTCCGCCCTGTGACATGGGAGGGAGCCCTGCCAGCCTGGCTCCCAGGGCTGGAGCCATTGCCACATTCACAGGCTCTGGAAAGGAAGCAGAGTCGGAGCCTCTGCAGAATGAGGTTAATGAGAATCTGCTCCAGGCTCCAGGGTTTTTGAGCCTTAATTAATACTTGCAAGGTCCTCGGTGATTGTGAAATCAGAGGTTCTGTAAATCTGCACCGCAATGGTCTTATTAGCATCAGTGTATCACGCAGGAGAAAGAAGCCAGCCTTCTGATCACTGACTTAGGTCCCTGGAGAGGTTGTTCCCGGGGAGTCCACACTAGGCTCTCAGGGCCCCTTTTTTGCTTTCTAGGCCATTCCTAGGGTCTGAATGGTCTGGATCAGTCTGGGGCTCCAGGGAAGAAGCAACCCTGAGCACCATGGCCAGGCTTCTGATAGAGTCACAGCCGAAGACCTTCACTTTGGGGTCTGTGCAGGGCAGCCAGGCAGACCCCCCACAGCGGTCTTGGTCATTATCCCTCCAGGCCTAGAGAAGGTAGAGCATTTCCTTTTCTATAAATCTCTGGACTCTGATGGGAGCACCAGCCACCTCACAGGCGGCCATCCATTTCATGTTTGATGTGCCTCCTAGGTACAGCCAGGTGCCCGTGGGGCCCTGAGGTTGTAGAAATAACCTGCCTAATGGCTCCTTCCTGGCCCTTCAAGCACCCTCCGCCTGGCAGGTTTTGGCACCGTCTTCTGGGGTAAATCTTCAGATCTCATCATCCTTTGGGTCACCCACCCAGAGCACCTCACACCGGCCTCAGAGGGGATGCCATGCAGAACCATCCCCTAGCAGAGCCTCACAACCCTTGGACACTGTGCCATAAACCCATTTGTAACCACTGGGATAGTTTTCTAGCCTGGGAGGTGGAATGAAGGGGGAAGCATTTGCCAGGGGCCAGGGTCTGTGTCCCTGGGTGCCCTCAGCTCTAGGGCTGGTAACTCTTGAACTTAGGGACTCTGAGGCCCATGAACTTGAATATCTGCATCCCAGTGAACTTATTTGAGCTGGGTGGCCCTGGGTATCCTCAACCCAAGGGACCCATAGCCCCCAGTGCCCACTGATACAGGCGACTGTGGCCCTGGGCCAACTTCTGGTATGTGGACCTCTCTAACCAACCACTTTGATGGGTATCTTTTAAAACATGGCACAGCCTTCCCTTCCCCCCCATGTTGGATCCTATTCCTGAGAGCTAATCCCAGCTCTCCACACTTCCCTTAGTTATATTACCTTAATGCATACAGCTTGTCACTCCTGCCAGGTAGCTCTGAGGATCATGAACATCATCCTCCACGTCAGCCATCCCTCCTTCCCTCCCTTCCTCCTGGCTTCCTGACATCCTTAAACATTGCCACAATATTATTTATCTCTTTCCTTATCCAGGGCCTGTCAAACCAGATGGGGCTGAGGCCAGAGCCCAATGGCCCCCTGCCAAAGCCTCCATCAGGCCTGATGTAAACTCTTCCACAGCCTTCTCAGGGAAGCAATAGTGTCATGGTTAGACCTAAGGACACTGGAGACAGCTTCCTGCACTCAAAACCTGTCTCCGCCTCTTACCTACTGAGTGACCCTGTTGTTTAACCTTTCTGTGCATCAACTGTAAAGTAGGGCAGTCATAATACTACTGCACAGGTTGTAAATGAGAACATTTGTGGGAAGTGCTGGGCCTGGCATACAGTAAGTACCCAAGGAAGGCCAACTGTCAATGGTGCCACACCAGCTGCTTCTAAATCTCCTGAACATCCATTGTTCATGTCTAAGAATGTGTCCTGAGAGGGTGGGCCAGCGTCTTGCCCAAGCTCAGGTGACCCCTATCCACAACCTACCCCCAGATTTGCCCCCAGCCTCCCACCCCAGCAGA
The DNA here is from genome assembly GCF_963259705.1 of Myotis daubentonii. Lineage (NCBI taxonomy): Eukaryota > Metazoa > Chordata > Mammalia > Chiroptera > Vespertilionidae > Myotis > Myotis daubentonii. Next base: position 45,655,914 of record NC_081854.1, on the reverse strand, counting down.
GGAAGCGCTGCCCACAACAGAGAGATGCCGAAACTCCCTCCCCAAAAGTTTGTGTGGCATGCCCAGTAAGCACCCCCCTGCCCCGTTGACCACCCCACGCCCCACCCAGCTGCCTCCCAGGGTCCAAGGTATGACAGTGAGGCTGCTTAATGAGAGGGTACAGGCCTCTGCCTAATCAGACCATCTTAAGGGCAGTTTGGAGACACAGGCTTTCTTCTATTTATAGTTAAACTTCTCTGCCATTATGGCCCATCTCTAATTTGGGAGCTCTTTTATTATGTTTTCTTTATGTTCTCTTTATGTGGCTGAGTGGAAAAATAAATGAAAGGGAAAATCACAGTGTGGTGGTTAGGAAAAACTGCCAGGGGGGATGGCAGGCTTCATGTTCACTGCCTTAGTGGCATGTCTGGGGTGTCCTGGGGCATCAGAATGAGACATGGCCTTTCCCAGGCATAGTTATGGGTTGCTCATGGGGCAGGGCACCCCATTCCAACTATAGAGACAGACTGCAGTTTGAATCCTGGCTTTGTCATTGGCTCCTGGCTGCCCTTGAGTAGGACCTACCTCTCCAGGCCTTACCTGTCTTACCTTTAAATGGGATAATAGGCTGCCTCAGCTTCCTGCGGGGGGGGGGGGGGGGGGGGGAATGGAATGTACAGTTCCCTTTGGAGATGACAAAGGACAGCTTAGCAGCAAGAGCAGGAGAGACTGAGGCCCGGCCTGGCCTGCCCTAGGTGCCCAAGACCGCTGTCCCCATGCCTTTTGAAGGCCAGAGAACCACTGCCCCTCCCCACTTTGCAAAGATCACTGCCCTGGGAGGTGTGGGAGCCCAGTGAGACCAGGCCAAGCTGAGAAGAGCAATCCTGTCCGGAACGGGGACTGTCCTGCAGCTCCTCATGGAGAGGCAGGAGTTCACGTGGTCACAGTGGGTCGCCGAGTTGCAATCACAGACCTCTCTGTGCACGAGTCCATTTTAGGAGGGTGGCTGGGAACTGCTCACTGTGGAGCGAGGCCTGGTTTATTTTAAGTTGGGCGGAACAAAGGGCTCCATGTCTCTGAGGCCTGTGGTCTGTGCATGTGGTGAGGCTGTGGTGGGTGGGCCTAGCTTGTGGCCCTCATCTGACTCCTGTGGGTCAGCTTGCCTGCAGGGTGTCCATTCTCCACCCCAGAGGTCTGGCTTGACTCCCATCAGGCCAACTGGACAAGGTAGGCTTATCCATAGACCTCCAACCTGAGACACTTGGGCAAGGCCGGGAAGATGCTAGGGATCAGCAGGGTAGCCAAGGTCGTGTCCAGAGGCTGTGGCTTGGTCAACATCACTCAGCCCCATAGGATTAAATGAGTTAAGTGTGAAACACTTAGAATCATGACTGACACTTTGCAGTTTTCTCGTGGCTCAGCCCTGCCCCTCTGTCAGACAGGACAGCCAGTCATCTGTGATATCCCCCCCCCCAACAAGGGGTAGATAATGAAGGATCCCCACCTCTGGGTTGGCAGTGAGGCTGGGACAAGCTACCAGCTGCTGTGGCTCCACCTGGTTAGGGTGTGGGCACATGTAGGATTCAAGACTCCCTCTCCTCCTGACTCTTAGCCCACTTTCCTTTGCTCAGGAAGGGGCCTCGGCAAGCTCTTGGCTTTCCCCATGACCCTTACCCTTAGGTTCAAGTCAGTGTGTACCATGTCTCAAACCCTGCCATGTTGGTCAGAACCCGAAGTAACCCTCTGGCACTTTGACTTTTCCTCTTCATGGCACTGGTAAGGGTATACCTGGCCACCCATGGAGACACACCTGGTGTCCTCTATATGAGGTGCTGCCCCAGCTGTTGACAGGTGTGTCTGTCAGCAGACCCAGAACTGAGTAGCTCAGTGCCCTGGCCCCAGGACAGACTTGAATTCCAGTTCCAGCTGTGTAACCAGCCAGATGTGTGGCTTTAATAAGTCACTAGGCTTTTCTGAACCTGTCTTCTCCCTGGCCGTGTGAGGGTGATGATTCCAACCTCAAGGGTCATTTGAGGATTGGGTGGAAGAACAAATGGAAGACCCAGTCTGAGGCCTGGCATGCCTGGCAGCAGGTGCTCAGCTCCTCCCACAAGGCCTCGGTGACTCATTCGGGTAGCAAGGGACCCTAGGACAAATATAGCATGGCCTGCCCGTTTCATTTCCTTAATTCCTCACCAGTCCACTCCCTCCTTATCTTACCCACCATTTTTCAGGCCTCTCTAGACCTCTTTTCTGATCCCTCCAGTCAGTTCTCCACACTCAGGATGAACTTTAGCTCATATGAGTCAGAGCATGGCACTCCCTTCCTATATCTGTGGCTCCCCACTGTCCTCAAAGTAAAGTTCAGATTACTTGACCTGACCCTTTAGACCAGTGTTATCTACCCCTGCCTGCTACTCATCACCACTTCCACAACTGCCCCAGCGTATTCTATGCAAGAGCTGCACAAAGTGACTAGTTCTCTGGACATGCCTTGCACTTTGTATCTCCCACTTTCATGTATGTAGTTTATAGAATGAGCTGGATTTGGCCTCTGCAAACCCCTTCACCCTCTTACTCTCACCTCCACCTATTAGAAAAACTCTCAGGCAGGCTCCAAATCTTTTTCAGCCACCATCACATAATCAAATATCTATCCTATGTAAACCCTGCCCAACCTCTACATGAAGCCTGCAATGGGGACAGGAGGCTGTGGTATGCCTATCTTTTCTCTCTTGCTCCAGCTCATTCTCCATTTGCTACCCACTATGTTGTCCATCTCCTTGGGGATGGACTAGGGTTGAGGAACCAGATGGAGAGAGAAGCATGAGGCCCAAGAAGGGCTTTCTTGACAGTAGAACTGGGACCTGACACCCTGGCCTTCTACATGGCAGATCTATGGATCTTTCCAAACTGCATTCTTTCATGGTTTCCTTAGAGAGCCTCCTCTCCTCTCCACTAAGAGCTTCCAAATGCAGTTTCCTTGCATGGGGTTCATCTCCTCAGGTGGCTGCTTGTGACCCACTTCAGCCTCTTTCTGTCACTGCCCCTTTACCTGGAAGAAAGCTCTGTTGGGCAGGATCCCTTTATGATGACCCCAGGCCAGCTCCCTTCTATCAGGAGTTTGGGGGTGAGTATGAAGCCCACACGCGGTAGGCACCTATAAGCCACTGAGAGAAGTTTGGATGTTGGCATTCTAAGAATGTGGAACCCACTGGAGGGTTTGAAGCAGGGAAATAACGTGATAAGTGTCTACTGCAATGATCCAAGCAAAAGATGATGGTGGTTTTTCCTAGGATGGGAATTATGGAGGTGTCAACACAAGAAACATCCCAACTTATAAGAGTTTTTTTTAAGATTTTTAAAAATTGATTTTGGGAGAGAAAAAGAAACATAAATGTGAAAGCGAAACATCGATCAGCTGCTTCCTACACATCCCCTACTGGGGATCAAACCCACAACCCAGTCATGTGCCCTGACCCAGAATCAAATCGTCAGCCTTTCGGTGCATGGGACGATGCCCAACCAACTGAGCCACACCAGCCAGAGGGAAACTTGTAAGGATTTTTGTGAGTTTATTTGAGCCAAACTGACAACAATTGCTGGAAAGCAAAATCTCAACAGATTGAGAAAATGTTCCAGAGAATAGCAGTTTTGCACCTTATTTTATACATTACAATCAAAGGAGGGGGCATAAATAGGGTTACATGAAATTTATTGGTGCCCTAACTGGTTTGGCTCAGTGGATAGAGCGTCGGCCTGCGGACTCAAGGGTCCCAGGTTCGATTCCGGTCAAGGACATGTACCTTCGTTGCGGGCACATCCCCAGTGGGGGGCGTGCAGGAGGTGGCTGATGGATGTTTCTCTCTCATCGATGTTTCTAACTCTCTATCCCTCTCCCTTCCTCTCTGTAAAAAATCAATAAAATATATTTTTTTAAAAAAGAAATTTATTGGTGATAGATTAGGAAGGTGGGAGAAAGCAAAGTGGGGAAATCTGGGATTGGATAAAGAGGAAAATGAAGAGACAAATATTTCTTTTACAGTGGTGGGTATAGGATAGTTAACAATTAACATTTATAGCACATAGAGATGATATGTGGGGGAACAAGATAATAATGAAGGGTTCTGTGGTCTTACTCTCGGACATTCCAAAGATATGTTATCTTAGATGCAAAAAGACAAGAGACAGGCTCAATTCAGGTAAAGAATGACCTTTGTCAAGGAAGATACTGGCCTAGGAAATGACTACCCGCCATGACTCACTTTTGGTTAAGAAGTTTTAATTTCAGACCATCCTATGTGGTTACTGTAGGTCTCTGAGTTTGTACGGCCACCATGCAGGCCTCCCCTGAGATTTTCAGGGTTAGTATGTGGCCCCCTCTTCTTCCATAGAGGACAGGGGAGTTGGCTGGCTTGAACGTGACGCTAATGGATTTGCCGCCAGTTTGGATGTGAATGGCAGTGAAAGAAGAAGAGTCCAATTTGGGGCTTGAGTGACTGGATGAACGGAGGTGCCAATCACTGAGAAGGGGCAGATGGGGATAAGTAGGTGAGGGGGCCAGAAATCAAGGGTTCAGTATTGGTCATGCAACATTTGAGATGCCTGTCAGATACCAAATGGAGCTATCCAGGAGGCAGATAGATGAATGCAAGGCTTTCATCTGCCCACATGGTGCCTTTGTGAAAATGGGAGAAGGGTATCCTTTCCGTCAGGCGAATGTAGCCTCCTACCAGGGCCCATGGCTTGGTGAGCAGAGTCGGACCTCAGCCCCGTGAGTCCCTTTGGCTTCGCAGCCTTGTGCAGCTAGCAAACTTTGCAGCTCTACAGGGTAGCCCTGGATATGCAGCCGGATCTCGGGGGGTTATTTGGCACCGGGGAAGAGCCATTAGCTTACAGGATACTTATCTGGATGCTGTGTGGGATGGCGACTCCCCTTGACCCCAGCCAAAGTGGGAGGAAGGACCGGAATGTACCTGGTTGGGCAGAGAGCCCTTCCTTCCCAGGGCCAGAGCTTTCCTTCTAGCTGTGCAGGTGAAGACCTCCTGCTTCCCCACGGGGCTGAGTAGCTGTGGGCCCCTCAGTCTTGGCTTCTCTAGGTTCATCCTGGGGAGCGGCACACAGGCAGGGAGTAGGGAGGCCTTGTTCTCTCTCTCATCTCACTTTCCATCCTTCCCGCAGGGGTGCTAATCCCTGTCACCATGCTGATGGCCGTAGTGTTCCCAGAGTGGCCCTGCAGCCTGGGTAAGCACCAAGCAGGAGGAGAGACCTTGAGATCTGACAAGAGTGTCCCTTGCAGTCGGACTGGAGGAACAGGTGTAGTCCACCAGGAGACCATAATGGCAGAAGAAGCAAGCAGCCAACTGTTTGAAAAAGGGACGGTTGGCGTCAGACTGCCTAGATTCAAAGCCCAGAGCCAGTCCTTACCAGCTGGGTGACCTCTGCAGGTCCATGAGCAACTTTAAACCTCAGTTTATCCTGTAGAAGGGGACCTAAAATAGCATCTACCTCCTAAGGCTTTGGTCAGAAATGAATGAGTTCTTTTCCCATAAAACAAGTAGCACAGTACTTCGAATGGTGAGCATCCACCCAGTCCGTATACACTTGTATGGTGCATTTTAGAACAGCCCTTCCCAGTGGAATCCCAAAGCTCCCTGTGCTTGCTGACCAAAGCAGGCAGGAGGGGAAGTGGCCTTGCTGAGCTGGTACAGCTCAGAAGCTTCTTCCTGCCTCCCCAAACTGAGGTCCTCAAGGGGTCACATCCCCAGAGCCTCGCGGAGGTCAGGCTCGAGTCATGGCAGCTAAACGGGGGACTCTCCCCTTTGCAAATACTTGTAGGGAAGGCGATTTCTCAACTCCTCGGGACCCGGTCCAGCACTGCACAGCCCCCGCCCTTGCATGTTTTTCTGATTGTGCCCAGCCTTGCAGTTGAACACTTGTATCTTCAGAGTAAAAGGGAAGTGAGCTCAGAGTGGAAGCTTCTGTTCTGCCACCCACAGACCTTCTCTTCAGCCTCTATGGGGTCCTGGGCCCCTTTAGAAATCTGACAAGTGCCTTTAAACTCGTTTTCTAGAAAAAAAAATTCACCCAAATACATATATCCACAGACCAAATTTCACAAGATTCCTCTCTTTTAGGGAAGGTGTCTTTTATAAGTTGAGGGTTAAGCTGGTGGGGTCTGGATTTGAGTTTCCTGAGTTCCAATGCTGATTCTGAGACCTTCAACATGTAACATCTTTATACCTCGGTTTCGCTTATCCTTAAGATGAAAGCAGCAATAGTAGCTCCTTCATAAGGTTTTGCGAGAGTTTTAAATGTAGAGTGACCAACTTGTCCCTGTTTGGTACTTTCCTGCTTAGCCCCTCCCTCAGTAGTTGATGAACAAGGACAGTTGTTCCCCCTCGTAAATGACATAAGGCCCAGGAAGCAATTAGCCAAGTGCAGGAAGTTCATCCAGGTTCCATCACTGTTAGCTGGCACTACTGGTCTTTTCCCTAATTAATCGATCTGAAAGGAATGTTGCCCTAGGGATCAGGAGCCCAGACTCGGTTTACCACTCAGTCCCCGATCCTGCTCTAATGGCTTCCTGGGCAACCCTCCAGCCTTCTTGGTCCTCAGTTTGTTCACCTCATCAAACAAGGGAGATGAACTTGAGAGTCACTGGGGATTCTTCCCATAAAGCTCGTGAGATTTCTCCAGGGATGCCCTCCCAATACCTGGCGAGGCTGCCTGGAAGGTAGATGGCACCAGCTATGCATTTGCCCACTTCACATGTCAATGAGCAAAGCCCACATGTGTTCTAGCAACACTGTCTACCCAGGAAGAAATGTGGATTGGAAATTTCATTCTCACCTCGATGGCGATGTTTTACCTACAGCTAGGGCTTATTTGTCTCATAAGAAATCTTGACCTAGGTATGGGGGCGGGGGGCGGCAATTACAAGATTACTGATGTCCTTGTGTTTTCATGAGGTTAGGAGTTGACTCCAGGAAGGAGTGTGCCATCAGGAAGTGGAGATTGCTCCCAGGAAAGTCTTTTCCTTGAAGAGATGTAAAGGGTAGGTAGAGTCTAGTTTTAACCTCTTTATAGGTCCCACCTCAACATTCAGATTTCAAGTCAAGCCATATGTCCCAGTAGGAAATAACTGGGACCCCCAGATTTTGGGGTGAGCAAGTCCTTAAGGATGTAAGTCCTAGGGTATCCACCTCCCCTGCCTGTGTACCCTAGCAGTGGACACACAGAAGATGCACAATAGTCAATATGTTTACCTTTTCATTGTCAGGCACTTCACTGTTTAGGGCCTCTGTACAGATCTTATTGAGTTGCCTGCAGCAAGCTTGGTTGTCGAGGAAGTCTGTTTTATTTTAGCTCTAACAAGGGAATAATGCCCAGGACAGAGCACCCCAGACTTTGGGACATGGACCCCCTCTCAGATTATTTGATGACTTTCTAGTTAGGAGGTTAGGGGCAATTGCCCCTGAAACCATAGTTCCCTTAGGTAACTATCCTGGAAATTAATCTTGGGGCCAGAAATGAAGCTAGCCTTTATACTGGAGGAGAGAGAGACTTCTGGATTGAGAAGCCTCTGGATTCTGATGTGTGAAGATAGTGTGATCAACCAGGCCAGTTTGGTTGATCCTTGTTTTAACACTGAAAGTCCTACATCCCAGGAAACTCCTCAGTCCCAGGCCAAGCGGGACTGTGAGACACCCCATGTAGAGATGTCTGGGTGATCCAGTGTGGGAACCAAGTGCCCACATTGAGGCAGGAAGGAGCAGGAAGGTGATCATAGGGGCCCCACTGGACAACTGCTATTGGCTGGGAGGGGTTGATGGCAACACCAACAGGGCTGACCGCAGTGAAGGACACAGCGGTGCCTGAAGGCAAGCTATTTCTGAGACAGATGACTTTTAGAAAACCTGATATCTGGCTACAAGCCTTGTCAGGACTGACCTCTTGGCCCCAAGAGGAGAGAATCCCTTCCTGAAGCCAGAGTGTGGCTCTAGGGGTGACCAGGGAGTGAGTGGGGGAGTCCTAAATGTCATCACAGTGTCCTTAGAAGAGGAGCGCAAGGTCAAAAAAGGAAGCTGGAAAGGTGATGTAATGACAGGAGCAGAGGTTGGAATGATGTCCTCTGAAGATGGAGGAAGGGGCCACAAGCCAACGAATACAAGTGGCCACCAAAAGCCGAAAAGGCAAGGACTCTTCCCTCAGACCATCCTCAGGAATCAGCTCTGCCAACACCTTGACTTTAACCGAGCGAAACTGATTTTGGACTTCTGACCTCCAGAACCATAAGGGAATAAATCTGTTTTAGCCACTAATGATCCGTTACAGCAGCAGTACAAAACTAATACTTAATTCAGACATTTCTCTCCCAGTGACACCTCCTCATTAGTGGGCTGAGAAAAATGGGAGAGAACATGGAGACCCCTTTCAGTGTGACTGTCCCGAGAATTAAGCTGCCCAGTGTTTCAGACCCCACACCTAGAACAGAACTTGAAACACAGTAGGTGCCCAAGAAACATTTGCAACGTGAATGACTACATTTCAGTCTGGTGATGGAATCAGAGTAGCTTGGGAGGGAGAAGCAATGCCCTATAGGAGTCACTGACATGAACTCCCACTAAAGACCATGGATCCTGACCCCAAGAGTGCCCCTCTTCAGGTGACCCAGCTGTTTCCGGACTCAGAGGGTTCAAGGGGTCTCACTGGATGAGTCATCTGGGAAGGACTGCTAAGTAGTTTCAACAAAAATGTCAGACACTCTGAAAAATTTGTCAACTAAGACACTCCACACCACATGAGATTATTAATGAAGTCCTCATGTGTCTCATATTTTACATGGTGCTGTGTGGCTCTTATTCATTTAATTCCTCTTTCTGTTTCTGGGGAAATGAGAGCTGACTTTAGGAGGCCGCAAGATCTCTCCTTGCTGCCCCAACACCTGACCTAGGCGTCCACTGGCCCGTACATTGCCCTTGACATTAACGCACATCCACTTCATAATTGTCCATAGAGATTAAAGCAATTTTCGAATTGGAGCAACAGCTTATTTTACTGCAGAAAAATTTTATTCCTCTTACTAAGAAGAGTTCTCAAGAGAACTGAACATTGTGTCCAAGGAAAATTGGGGAGGTGCGCTTCCCTCTAAGCCTTCACATCTAAGGTGAAAACAGGCAGGTTTGAAATTATTTGTCACCAATTGTATGTTCATAAAAGGAAAGTGTCCAGATCACCTGATAGCTATGTGAAGGCACTTAGGGACTCGTTCTGGCTGCTGAGAGAGGCCTGAAGTGATGCAGGGTGTGCCGTGAGGGGGCTCCTCCACCTCCGGGGATGGAGTCCCCACTGTGTTCGTCCTGGCTTCATTGTGATTGTATCCACCAGGCTGTACACCACACAGGGTACGGACTAGCTGTGCCTTGTCCACTTACTGTCGGCTCTGCAGAGCCCATGGCTGGGCCTGGCGTAAGGTAGTGTTCCACAAATGCTTCCAGAATTTCACTGAATTGTCCCTGCAGCTGGGGTAGTGGAATTCTTTACATGACAGGCACACACAGTTCTGTTGGTAAAAGCTTCCCACCCTCCTTCCCATCTCAGAAGTGAGTCCTGTGGGGGAGGGCATGTGTCATCGGGGCCCTAGCCTGCAGGCTCTATTGATCACAGGGCTGTCTCCGCCTGTCAACTCACCAAGAACCCCGGAGCCACCTGCCCCACCCCAGCAAATGAGAAGCTGGCTTTCCTGTTTCTCCCTCCCTTTGATCCCTTCCTTCCACTCACACTGACAAGCACCTGGTTGGCTAGCCAGTGTTCTAAGCGCTGGGGTCACAAGCAAGGCCCCTGCTTGGAAAGCTTTGTATTGAGATGCACAGAGGGAAAGGTTGATCTTTACTTCTGAGAGAGAAGGGGAAGGGCTTGAAGTCAAGTTACCCAGAGAAGTGGACAGTTGCTATTGTGTGCCTCCTAGCATCCATTCCCCCTTCCCTTGGTGCTGTATTCCACATTTTATCTGGATGCCCACCCTTTCCTTATGCAGCCTGTGGACTTCCCACCCTACCCTCCCCAAGCTGCAGTGGAGCCAATCAGCATGTCCCATCCACCTGGCCACAGCGATTGGCTAAGGGGTGGACATCAGACCCAATCTGGGCCAATCAGACCAGAGGGACTTTTGATGAAACTGTAGGGAAATGTTTTCCTGAAAGACCCACTGACTCAGCTGGACAGTCAGAGTATGCACATGGGTTCGGAATAGTTTTGAGCCCTTTGTGGCCTTGGATGTGGCTGTGCTGGGGATGAAGCCCCTAGCCAGAGGCAGGCAGGACTGAGAGAATTCCAGCGTCGTCAAGTCAGCGCTCTGCCTGAACCTCGGCTGGAGTCTGTCACCTCTGGACTCTGAGGTTACATGAGCCAATCCATGCCTTTGTCATCTGTGCTAGTTTGGGTTGGGTTTTCTGTAACCTGCAGCTGAGACCATACTAGCTGATTTCACTGAAGAGGATTTTAAATCAGGATGCAAGGTCTAGGCTGAGGCAGTCTGGATTCAGGGGAAGAAGGACAAGGTGACCCATGCAGCCTTGTACTCCCAGCCCAGGAGAAGTGGGAAGGTGACCACAATGTGGACAGAGGAGCCTAGGGGGCAGGAGGCCGGGTGAAGTGAGGGCTGGTGCCCAGATCCCTTAATGTAACTCCACCTGAGTGGTGAATGCAGAGTGAGGTCCACTTAAAGAAATCAGAGTAGCTGACACTTCAAAGCAGGAAAGGTGTATGTAAGTGGGTGGAGAGGAGGTGGGTAATTTATTATTCAGGGAATAGTTTTCATGATATTCTTCTGGAAATGTGCTTGGAGCAAAGGGAACAGCGGGAGAGCCAACAGGAAAGGGGAAATGTATTCATGGGGGGTATGCATTGTGCCTGTCCAAAGAGGCATAGAGAGAGAAGTTGCAGCGCTTTGCATGCTTACCTGACCACAGCACCCTTTTACACTGAGCATCTGAGACTACCCCTGGACTTCGGACTTCATCCATGGATGACTAAAGGATTCACAGGGAATAACCGAGTCCTCCTTGTATGTGTGTGTTTGTACAACGTACCGGCTTTTCTCCATGACCAGTGGAGGGCCATTTGCACGTCAGACCTGGACTTTTCATGCTCTGGGGAAGGGGAAGTCCTGCCTAGTGGAAGGAGGCTGCAGTGCGCTAGGGAGAGCTGAGCGCTCTCCAGGCCATCTCTTTGCCCCTCAGGGATCTGCCTACGGATTCCACATACCCAGCACGCCTTGGGTCGCACAGGGACACCACTGAACTTTGAGAAGCAGCTCTGAGGTTGTGGAAGTTGAATGCCAATAATTATCCAGCTATGAATAAACGGAACATTTCTTTGGGGCTATTTCTGCATAATTGTGAATATGTGAGGATATTAAACTCCCAGGTTACACATTGAGGGTATTATTTGAGCGCAATGGTTGGCTACAGAGCTGGAACTGCAAACATCCTTTCATTCCTCCCTCCTGGAGCACTTAGAATGTTTTATGGGGTTCAAAAGAAAGTAAGTTTCAGTATGAAAGAAAAAAAAAAATAACCCTGGAAGCAAAGTCGGTAGCTAATACTTCTAAATAGCTCTAAATCAAAAAAGAGGAATGTGACCACTTAATTGTGGCAGGTTTGTGATGCATTTTCTCTATGGGTTAAGAAAGCAATTACCATCAAACAACCTACTCATGCGTCCATTGTGATAAAACGTTCCCTCTAATGGGGCCGACATGCCAAGCAGTGGGCCTTTTAAAGCACTTAATGCTTCCAGAAGCGTTCTCACGTGTGGGGCTCCTCGGCGGGGCTCCTTCACATGCACTGAGAGCCCTGACTGGCTCTCTCGAAGGACCTGTCATGGTTCAGGGCATTCTTAATAGAAGATGGGTCCTGGGAAGCAGCAGCCAAGTGAGGTCTCTGCTACTCTGGTTCTGTCCAGCCTCCCACCCTCATACCCTTGGTCACTCCCTCCTGTCCTTCCATCCTCTGAAGTCTCATACGCCCCCTTCCCCATCTGCAGTCCTCCTACCTGTTAAAACAGGAGTCATCTCCCATAGACACGTGCTCAGCCTCTCCTTCCATCTCTTGCTCTGAATCTGTCTGCTCCCACCACAGCTTCCCTACAGCCCCTGGGGTTGCTGCTCCTCCAGAGCCCCCTCAATGCCCCTGTAGGCCATGGCTCCTGTGCCCTTGAACACGCCCCCACCCCACCCCGCCCCCCCTAGCCTCTGAAGCTCCTACAGGCTGTTCTCTCTTTCCCAGCCCTTGCTCTGGGCCCTGGCTCACCCTTTCTCACCTCAAAGACCTATCTTCGTCTTGGGTAACTCTTGCAGGGTGTGAATGACCCCTCCCGCCATCCAGGTCACAAGCTTCCTTAATGTCCCTGCCACTTCCTGCCATGTCCAGACCGAATGCTGGAGTCGTGGCGACTAAGGTAACGCCTCAGTCAGAACTGAGCACCCTGTATCTTCCTCACCCTCTGCCCCGTGGAGGCCTCTGGCCCACAGCTCCAAGGATTTTGTGCCCCTTCGTTTCTGGTTGGGACCCTGGAGCCAGCTCTCTGCCTCCCTCTCAGGCCCCTGAACGCCATCATCTCCATCCCTCACCCCGGGTGCTGTCACCTATGGCCCCTGCCTAGTAACTCTACTTTGGGGTGGGGAGCTGCCGCCTGGTGATCTTAATTTGGTTGTGGTAAGAACAGCACCTGGTGTTAGACCAATGGAGTCGGACCGGACTTTGGTTCTGCAACCTTGGTACTTGAGTTCTGGCAAGGAAAGAATTCAGGGCCAAGACTCAAACTATAAGAGAAAGATTATTTAGAAATGGGGTCAGGACACAAGTTAAAGAAGCAGAAGAAAGGTCCTTAGAGCGTAGGAGAGAGAAGGGCAAAGGTAATGGGGGTGGGGGGGTGGGGAGGGGGTCTGGAATGGTGCAGGCCCCAAAGGGAGACCACGCTGGGTCCTCCAGCCTCAGGGCTTGTTGGGGGTGGAGAGTTTAGGGGCGGTCCCAGGGGAGGATCACAATAGAATATTCATCAGCTTTCCAGGTGTGCCCTTTCAAGGTCTAGGTCTCCGCTGATGGGTAGGAGCCAGGTCAGTGGGTCATTAGTTAATGAGGCTGGTCCTGAGGTCAGGCTTGTCTGGTTTTGCTGCTTTTCTGGGCCTGGAACTGAAACACCACTGGGGCCTACATGTATTTGATGTGGGTCAGAACCTCACTGTCCTGGGGGATTAATGCTTAAGGGCTATTTTCTGGCCCCTTTATTGGAACACATGACTAGCAGCATGCTAGGAGAGGCAAGGTTACTCTGGGGGTGCGATCCTTGTTTTCCCGGTTTTGCGCGTTGCTAGGCAAGGCACCTGGGGCTCTTCGCCCTGCTGACCTTCCGTACCAGGCCCATCCTCCTCGCTCTGCGAGCTGCTTACCACAGGGCTAGCCAGCAGGCCACTAGGCGTCCCCACCCTGCAGCCTTCCTCTCCTCCTACCCCACTTGGGGTTCCGCACCAGCCCCCAGTTCCTAGGGTCACAGCTAAATACTGGTGAAGACATTAACGTGCAAAGTTCTTCCTAGTAAAATAACTGGGACTTTGTCCCTCCCTCCCCGCGCCCCCCCCCCCCCCCAATTGTGGGCAGCCAGCAGGGAGCGACCTCCAAGACCCTTGGGTGAGAGCCTCGCTGGCTTCCGCAGGGTCGCCCTGGGCGATGGCACCATCCAACATTGGTTGGGAAGCGCCAGGTGGGATGAAGCGGGGACCTAACCGGGAGGCTGTGGTCCTCAGATGACGCGTCAGCCACCTGCCGGACCCCTCCTCATCCTTGGGTCCGGGAGTGGGGAGAGGATCCGGGACGAAGGGGACAACCCAAGTGAACCCAGTTGGGGCTCCGGCTGGAATTGTCGGCCTGGTTACCGCGGGCCGCCTCTTCCGGGAAGCGTGGTCCCTGGGCGCCCCCTGGAGGCTGTGCGGGCTACGGTTGGGCAGCCAGGGGCTCTGGCCAACAAACTTCCTGCCCATCAACTAGAAAAATAATCCCTATGAAAATGGACAAAGCACAGGTTGAAATGAAACACAAATCCCAGTAAAACGTTAAGCTGATGTTTACA